>NC_138219.1:8571406-8698906 GCF_964194415.1 Vipera berus
ACAATGCCACGCTCACTCTTCAGGAAAACTTTGCAGAAAAAGGAGAGAGAAAAATATGCCAGCCTCCCCCCCACACCTCTCTTCCCGCAGCCCCACAGCCACTCACCTCAACCTCGGTCCCTTGCAAAGGGATCCTCCAGGTGGGAAGGTGTGGGGAGCCTTTTATAGGGCCAGGATCGGGAAGTGGGGAAGGGATGGTCAAGTGCAATGCTTGGTTTGTCATTCCACAACCCATTACTCACAGCCTTCTCTCCTCCCCACTTGGCAAGCCTTCTCCAAGCCTTTTCTTTGCAAACTGCTGATTCCAAACTAGAGTGGCCGGGGCTTAAAAAATACATCCTTCCTCCCCATCCACACCCCACTGCACCCCAAAAACGCCACCCTGCAGGACAAAATTGGATCTTGTGCAGCGGGCAAACCGACGCATAATGGGGCAATTTGTGCGAGTCCTTTGCAACCCTGGTACGGAGCGTCCCGTAGACGGTAAAGTGTGTTTCGTTTTTCCAGACAGTTCGGAATCCTCTCTGGTTTGGCACAGGGAACCAGGAAGGTGAGATGAGTCTTGTTTTCAGCCTGGGGGAGAGACAGGATGTCCCAGCTGGTGGGGTTTGGCCAGGCAAACTGTTGGCTGTTTCCCAATTATTGGGGCCTGATCGAAACTTTCCCAACCTCCTTGAGCAAAATCAAGTTGGCTTCCTCATGTTCGGGGAAACGCACAAAGCTGGACCTGATTTAGCCAGGCTTAAATGTGGCTTGAGAAGGGAAGGGAAGGGAATAGGAGAAAGGGAAGGAGGGATGGAAGGAAGGAAGGAAATAAATGGAACAATGTAGGAAAGGGAAGGGAAGTGGGTTTAGGGGAAAGGGGAAAGAATGATGAAAAAAGGAAAAGGGGAAAGATGGAAGGAAGGGAATAGGGATGGAGGAGAAAAAGAAGGGAGGAGGGAAGAATAGGAAGGGAGGAGGAAGGAAGGGAAAGGAAAGGAGAAGGAGAAGGAGAGGAAAGGAAAGGAGAATTAGGCTGCGTTGGGCAGCTCCAAATGCGATGCAAAAGACAGGCCGCATTTCCGATATAAAACTCTTCAGATATAAAACTTTACTGATATAAAGCCTGGCTCCAGAATGATCCTGGCAGCAGATCCGACTTACATTTGCCCTCTGGAGGGACTAAAGTGAATTTAAACTTTTTCAGTTGCCCTTGATCTGATTTGGGGACAAAGGAGAAAGAGAGGAGAAGAAAACCACACCAGTCCATCTCTGCGTTTGTATTCTCACATGCAATGGAAGGGGGGGGGAGGAGGATCAGTTTCCATCCGTTGCTTCTCGTCCTGCCTTGAGGTGCTTTGGAGAACGGGTGGACCCCCCTCTTCTTTGGGGAAGCCCCTCAAATATGGGAAGACTGCTATTATGTCCCCCCCCCGTCCTCTTCTTTAAACCAGCCACGCTCCATTCCTACAACCGTTCTTCGTAGGTTTTATCCTCCAGGCCTCTAATCATCCCAGTTGCTCTTCTAGTGAGCAGCCACGCTCCATTCCTGCAACCGTTCTTGCTTCATTTTTCTCCTCCAGTTGTTCTAACCTAGCAACTGTGTGTTGTGGGGCCTGGAAAACCTTGAAACTGGAATGCAGTATTCCTGGGCATCAGATCCTGGCTTCACTTTGGCAGGGATCTGTCCCCCCCCCCCCCCACTCCTGTTTCTTTTGCACAGACACACAGACACACACATGTTCCCACGTAAACCCACACTTTTCTTTCTGGTTTGACCATCGAATGCTTGAAAACCACCCATCTGGAATGCGGAGATTTATTTGAACTTTAGAAGCTACAAGAGGGTTTGTGAGTCTCAAAGTCTTGAGGTCTTCCTGGTGGTGCGGTTTCCTGGCCCCGCCCTTTCTCCCGAAATCCCCACGCTTGACACGCAGTCCACACCCACCACCCCATCTACTACTTCTTCTTCCCCACTTTCTCTCTCTTGATCTCCTTGGCCAGCTCCCCAATCAGCCGCCAGTATTCTCCGAATTTCAGCTCCTTGTCGTTGTTCACGTCCAAGCTTCTCATCTTCTCGTCCAGGTCCCCGACGTTCTTCAAAAACAAAGAAAGAAAAAAAGGCATAGAGGGGGAGAATTTTTTTTTTTTTTTAAAGGAAACAATTTCCCTTGTCAAGAAAGAGCGGCACTGCGGATACTCGGTGCAGAGAGACAAACCCGACAATGGAAGGATTAGGGGAAAAAAGAGGGTGGAGAAAAATATTTCAGTAGAATATTTTCTGCTGTTCTCGACTTACGAACACGGCTGAGCCCAACTTTTCTGTTGCTAAGCGAGATATTATTATTATTAATAATAATAATAATAATAATAATAATAATAATAATAATAATAATATAATAATAATAATAATAATAATAATAATAATAATAATAATAATAATAATAATAATAATAATAATAATAATAAAGTCGGAAGGGACCTTGGAGGTCATCTAGTCCAACCCCCTGCTCAGGCAGGAAACCCTATACCATTTCGGACAAATGGCTGTCCAGTCTCTTCTTTAAAAACCTCCAGTGTTGGAGCAGTCACGGCTTCTGGAGGCAGGTGGTTCCGCTGATTAGTCGTTCTAACTATCAGAACAATTAATGTTTGTTTAATTGTTTAACTTTGCCACCTTTCTCGCCACGGTTGTGAAGTGAATCGCTGCAGTCATTAAGTCAATAGCACGGCGGGGAAACGAATCCGGCTTCCCCATTGATGCTGCTGGTCAGAAGGGTCCCCAAAGGGGATCGCGTGACACCCCCCCTCCCCCCGGGGGGGACCCTGCAACCATCATCTGTACAATCCCCTTGGGCGACCTTCAGACAAGCCAAGTCAGTGGGGAAAGCCAAGTTCACTTAACGACCGGCTGAGTAATTTAACGACTGCGAAGATTCGGTTAACCAGCCACCAGGCGGGCCTGGCATTTCCACCTGGGGGCGAAACTCCTAAACCTGGGGAGGGGGGAGGCTCAGCTGGTTTTGCACCCAGAACATCTGTGGTTTCGCCGGTGACATCTGTTTTGGGGGGGGACACAGTGGGTGCTTGTCTCCCACTCCCACCCCCGTTTCCCGCCCCCTCCCCTGGCCCTGCCCACCTTCATGAGGTTGGGGAGCTGCAGGGCGACCAGCTCTTTAAACTCGCCGGCGGTGAGGGTGGCCTTGTTGCCCTCCTGTGCGGCATAGGTGAAGAAGACCTGGATAATTTTGTGCAGGGCCGTCTCCAGCTCCGTCAGCTCGCTGCTGGCCATGGCGAGGGAGGGTGGTTCGTCTTCCGTCCAGGGGGAGGCAGGCTGCCAGAGAAGAGGAATGTGGGGGGGGGGGGAGAAAGGGTGGGGGGGTGATGCAGAAGAAATCCCTGGGGGCGTATTTGGTGGAGACAGCTTTGGAAAGCAAGCGGTCCCAGGAGATGCAGGAAATTCCTCGGCTTATGGCCGCAGATGGGAGTGGCAGGTCTGTCACTAAGGGAGGGGGTTGTTAAGAGATCCTGAATATATTTAATCTGAAATCCGTCTTAAATGGATTTCCTTCCTTCCTTCCTTCCTTCCTTCCTTCCTTCCTTCCTTTCCTTCCTTCCTTCCTTCTTTCTTTCTTTCTTTCTTTCTTTCTTTCTTTCTTTCTTTCTTTCTTTCTTTCTTTCCTTTCTTTCTTTCTTTCTTTCTTTCTTTCTTTCTTTCTTTCTTTCTTTCTTTCTTTCTTTCTTTCTTTCCTTCCTTCCTTCCTTCCTTCCTTCCTTCCTTCCTTCTCTTTCTTTCTTTCTTTCTTAGTTTCTTTCTTTGCTTCCTTCCTTCCTTCCTTCCTTCCTTCTTTCTTTCATCATCCATCCATCCATCCATTTTCTAATGTATCTAATTTATTTTCTAACCTATCTACCAATCCAATTTTTATCTATCTGCTAATCTATCTTTATTCAGTCTGCACATTTACTAATCTTTTTTGTCCCTTCTTTCCTTCCTTCCTTCCTTCCTTCCTTCCTTCCTTCCTTCCTTCCTTCCTTCCTTCCTTCCTTCCTTCCTTCCCTTTCTGTCTCTTTCTCTCTCCTTCTTTCTTTCTTTTTCTTTCTCTCTCTCTCTTTCTCTTTCTTTCTTCCCACCATAACTATTTACCTTGGGCCTCTGTCTGTCTGTCTTTCACACCCCAGGAAAGAGTCATGGATCCTAAATGTTCATTCACGGCTTGGGCAATGCCAGGCCCAGCTCCCCTCCTTTTCCCCAGGCCCAACCCACCCTCTGAGCAAAGGAAAACTTTGCAGAAAAAGGAGAAAAAATATATCTATATATATATACCAGCCTCCCCCCCCCGCCACACCTCCCTTCCCGCGGCCCCACAGCCACTTACCCCCAACCTTGGTCCTTTGCAAAGGGATCGTCCAGGTGGGAAGGTGTGGGGAGCGTTTTATACGGCCGGGATCGGAGGTGGGGGAGTGATGGTCATTTGGGGGATTGGATTTCTCTTTCCACTCTCCGTTGCTCCCAGCCTGCTGTCTCTCCTCCCCTCTTGGCAAGCCTTCCCCAAGCCTTTTCACCCACAAACAGCGTTTTCTTTGGAAACTCTGGATTCCAAACCAGAGTGGTCAGCGTTTAAAATAAATCCTCTCTGCCACCTCTCCTTTCCCCCCCCCCAAAAAAATCAACCCACCCACCCTGGAGAACAAAACTGGACCTTATGCGGCCGGACAAACAGGCACATAAGGGGGCATTTGTGTGCGATGTTTGCAACCCTGGGACGGAGCGTCCCGTAGACAGGAAAGTGTGTTTCATTTTTTCCCCCCAACAGATGGGAATTCTCTCTAGTTTGGCACGGGGGGGGGGGGGAACCAGGAAGGAGAGATGACTCTTGTTTTTAGCCTGGGGGAGAGACAGGATGTCCCAGCTGGTGGGGTTGGGCCAGGCAACCCCCTGTTCCCAAATTATTTGGAGCCTGATTGAAAGTTTCCCAACTTTTCCTTGAGCAAAATCAAGGGCGTTTCCTGACGTTCAAAAGCTGGAGCTGATTTAGCCAGGCTTAAATGTGGTTTAGGAAGGGAAGGGCAAAGGAAAAATGAGGAGGGAGGGAGGGAGGGAGGGAGGAAAGAAAAAAAAGAAGAAAATAAAGGGAGCAAAGTAGGGAAGGGAAGGGAAGTGGGGAAAGGGGAAAGAGAGTAAATGGATGGAAAAAGGTAAGGAAGGGAAGGGGAAGGATGGATGGATGGATGGATGGGAGGAAGGAAGGGAATAGGGATGGAGGAGAAAAAGAAGGGAGGGAGGGAAGAATAGGAATGGAGGAGAAAGGAAGGGAAAGGAAAGGAAAAGAAAGGAAAGGAGAAGGAGAGGAGAGGAAAGGAAAGGAGAATTAGGTTGCATTGGGCAGCTCCAATACGATGCAAAAAACAGGCCCCATTTCCGATATAAAACTCTTCAGATATAAAACTTTACTGATATAAAGCCTGGCTCCAGAATGATCCTGGTAGCAGATCTGACTTACATTTGCCCTCTGCAGGGACTAAAGTAAATTTAAACTTTTTTCCATCTCTAGTTTTGTATTCTCGGATACAATGGAGAAGGTGGGGGAGAGGAAAAAGAAAGAAAGAAAGAAAGAAAGAAAGAAAGAAAGAAAGAAAGAAAGAAAGAAAGAGAGAGAGAGAGAGAGAGAGAGATCCTGCATGAGTTGATCTCTCAGAGAAGGGGGATCTGCTTCTGTAATCTTGCCCACCTTGTTTCAAAAAAAGTTCCCCTTTAAGACTTGCAGTTTGAAGCGGTGAGTCAGAGAGGCTGCTTTGTTAAAAAAAAATAGCATAAATTTCTCTCTCTCTCTTTTTTTTTTTTTAGCTGGCGTTTGAGAGATGAAGCATCCCTCGGTTGAGTTGGACGGCTGAGTCATCCCCCAGAAAAGCTGCCTTACTGTATGTCTCAGGTTAGTGGCAGCTCCGAGGAGCCTCCAGCCTCAGTTGCAGTCTACCTCTGAATCCGTAATCTGGAATAATTAGGCTGTTTGCACTGCAAGGGAGATTTTTGTGAGTTTCCGGTTTATTCTGATGGGGGAAATAGGAGTCTGGTTGGGTCAGAGCTAGTTTGGGGAATTCTGGGAGTTGAAGGCCACCCATTTGCAAACTCTGCCAAGGTCGAGAAAGACTGCGGTTCACTTTATTCGGCCTGCCATTTAAGAGATGCCTCCAATAAATGAACGAATGAACCTTTATTGTCAAAGTACGACCATGTATACATTGAGAGTGGCTGAGCCTCCCTTCGTGCCCCCCCCACCCGCAACTCACAGTGACACAAACCCTCCATCTTATTACACCCTGTGAGCTAATTGCACAACGCACCAACCTCGCAAGTCAATCGTGCATAAAGTTTATAAAAATTATTTCCCGTTCAAAAGCCTGACAGCCCACGGATACAATATAAGATAGATAGATAGGTGTAATTGATTGATAGTAATATAAACTAGAAAAGAAGATACTAGATAGACAGACAGAGGCATCTCACCAGAGCCTACAAGCTCACCCCCAAACCCACCTCCTCCTCCCCAACCAAAGCCCCTATTCCCCCCCCCCCAAATCCTGCATTCTGCCCCCCCCACGAGAGCCCGGCCTCCCCATTTGCGTTAGAGACCCAAAAGGGAGACAGGCCAGCTTCCGTCCCACCCAGCTCAGACTGGCGGGACCAACTGGTTTATCCTGGGCCACAGCCAGCTGCTGCAGGGGGGGATGGGCAGAGGGAGCCTCTCTGGGCTTCCAGATGTTGGGGCTTTGGAGTCCCAGAGGCAGCTGATGCTTGCCCAGGCACGCCCGCTCACCCGTGACACACCTGGCCTGCCCGCCGCTGATTTTCCCAGGCTGCCTGCCTGCCAGACACGGGCTGCGTGCCGGGGCAGGTTTGCAGGAGAAAACGTAGCCCGGGTGACTTACGAGGCAGTGCGGTCTAGTGCTTAGAGTCAAGTCTATCTAGGAATGCCAGTTGATGGCTGGAGAACCTCAGCGGGGCATGTCAAAATAACAGTTGGAGGGGACCTTGGAGGTCTTCTAGTCCAACCCCCTGGTCAAGCAGGAGACCCAACACCATTTCAGGCAATTGACCGTCCAGTCTCTTCTTAAAAGCCTCCAGTGTTGGAGCACCCACAACTTCTGGAAGCAAGTTAGTCTCTTTGGGGGGGGGGTGTCCCTAGAGAGCATTTGGCTGACCCCGCTCAGTTCTTCCTAGATGTTTCCACTGCAACCGTCATAAATGCGAGTCAGCTGCCAAGCGTCCGAATTTTGATCGCGTGACCAAGGGGATGCTGCGACGACGGCGTGAAAAACGCTCACCGGTCACTCTTTCCCGCGCCGTTGTAACCTGGGACAGTCACTTAGCGAGTGCTGTAAATCGGGGACCCCTTGTGTTTGTCCCCCTCCGTGCAGTGCAGAGGAGCAGCCCCTCCCTCGCTTTTATATTTTAGGAAACAGGTTGAACGGCGCCCTGCAGGGACCGCAGCACAATTGCGCTTTTGTGTTGTGCCGCCCGACCGCAGGAGGCAAACAAATCATCATCTGTCTCCACTGCCCGGCTTGCCAAACCCTCCCGATTGGTTGTCCCCGGTGGGGAGGGTCCGGGAAGGGTGGTCTGTGGCTTGGATTTTAGGGCAAAACTCACACCCTGTTCCTTCCATCCATCCACCCAGCCAGCCAGCCAGCCCACCACCCGCCCGTCCAGTAAGTCCTTTCCGTTTAAAGGGCAGCGAGGGTGGGGGTCGCCTAGGGGTTAGAGCCTGCAACCCTTGACATGCTTCTATCTGCTTCCCCTCTCCCTCCCCCTCAAAACCCCCCCACCCCATATTTTCCAGCTGGGCGTTGCATTTATTATTATATTAGTCAATGCAAACTTTACCAAAGATAGTTTGGGTGGGGGGGGCTGGCGGTGATGCAGAATAATTTGTCTCCTCTCCCTCCCCAACAGCATCCAAAAGTGACATTTTTAAGCTGAATTAAAACTTGCATTTTAACTGGATTTCCTCCCCCCCCCACTTTCCAAGATGGGTGGAACGTGCAAGGAGGGATTGGTGGGGGGGGGGAAGAAGAAGGTCCACCGATTCGAGAAGGGTGCGTTCACACAACCGTTGGACCTGCTTGTTGAACTGACCGGTTTGGGGAGCCAGGTTAGCATAAGATCCCTTGAGTAAGCAACGAACCCAGAGTTAACTAAGTTAGCATCCCACGCTCGGCCGCAGAAAGCAAAGCTTAACTGAGGTTTTTGAACTAACCAGGGTTAGTTTGCTGGGCAGACCCAGAATCTTGCTTTTTTTTTTTCATCGACAGAGGTCAACCTGGGAAAGCAAAAGGAATTCCTGTGCTACGCATGCAAACTTGTCTCTGTGGATTTTTATTTTTTATTTTTTTTTAAAAAAAATCACATTTTCTTTCTGTTCAGTCAGGTTGCATGACTTTAAATGGCGCTTTGCTTTCTGACTGAAAATAATGAGGTTTTTTTTTTTTTTAAAAAAGGAGACATTAACTGGTTTTAAATGAGAATTTCTCTCACTATGGAAATATATATATTCACGGTTTGGGGCTGTGGGAGAAGGGAGGGAAGGAATAAAATTGTCCATTTCCCCCCCCCCCCCCAACCTTGCCAAGTGTGCTTGCGAGTCAGCGTAATAACCAAAGGGGAAAAAACAATTTATCAAATTGTAAAAAAAAAAAGTTGTCAAATTAATTCAACAAACGATTGAAAAAAGGAAGGTGGCTTCTGACAAAGTGAGGGAGATACGTGTATGGTGTTGAATTTGTTGAATCGCGGGTGCTTGTTTGTTTTTTAAAATGATGGTTACAAAAGCCCAAGTTTCGCCATTCCCAAGCACGACTGGAATGCATGGTTTATTTATCATATATCAGCTGATACAGGCAGGAGCGCGAAGCTCTCCATTTGGCCTACGTGACATCCCCATAAGCAATTAATACTAATAACAATTACAAAGCCCCGTGTCTCCACCGAGCTTACACAGAGGTGAAAAATATTGCAGGACAGCAAAGGAACTTGGCCAACACCCCAAAAAGAGTATTTTATTTATTTATTTATTTTAATTCCATTTATATCCCGCCCTTCTCCGAAGACTCAGGGCGGCTTACAAGCTTAGCAGTAACCGTCATTCTACGTATATGCCTGCTTATTAGGGCTTTCGCCCCCCCCCCAAAGCGGCATTATTACAAAGTCAGCTTAATTGCCCCCAACAATCTGGGTCCTCATTTTACCTACCTGGGAAGGATGGAAGGCTGAGTCAACCTTGAGCCTGGTGGGACTCGAACCTGCACTAATTGCAGGCAGCTGGTGTTACTTAAGGAGGCATTAGCCCACTGCTCCACCAAGGCTCCAATATGTCAAAAAAAGTATGTCTGCGATCCTTAAGAATAAACTGCTGGAACCCCGGTTGCCAATCCAAAAAGAAAAAAAAAGAAAAAAATGGAAATATTGTCAGGATTTTTTTTTAAAAAAAGAAAAGAAATTAAATCCTACAGGTAGTCTTAGACTTACGGCCACGATTAAATTTCTGTTGTTAAGCGAGGCATCTGTTTCAGGGGGTTTTGCCCCATATTAAGACCTTTCTGGGCACCGTTGTTAAGGGAATCACCGCAGTTGTTCAGTTAGCCACGTGGTCATTAAGTGAAACTGGCTTTCCTCCCACTGACTGTGCTTGTCAGAAGGTCACAAAAAGGGGATCGCCTGCCCCCGGGATCATCTGTGACCGTCGTAAAAATGAGTCAGTGGCCGGGCGTCTGAATTTTGATCAGGTGAGATGCAGCCGCGGTCGTAAGTGTGAAAATCGGTCATAAGTCCCTTTTTCAGTGCCGTCGTAACTTTGAACGGTCACTTAAATGAACGTTGTTAAATTGAGGACTTCCTGTAAAACCGGTAAGAATCAGAACTGGCAGCCTGGGGGCTGCGTATGTCACTTTAGACCCCTATTTTAATAATTTAGGCTTATTTTGCCTCGGGGAGCCTTAAGAATAAAGTGCTGAAATCTGGAAGAAAAAAAAACCTGGAAATTTTTATTTATTTAATTTATTTATTTTAATTCCATTTATATCCCGCCCTTCTCCGAAGACTCAGGGCGGCTTACAAGCTTAGCAGTAGCCTTCATTCTATGTATATGCCTGCTTATTAGGGCTTTCACACACACCCCCAAGCGGCATTATTACAAAGCCAGCTTAATTGCCCCGGAACAACAACAACAACAACAACAACAACAATTAAACCAGTATCAGCAAACTCTGGCGAGATGCTTGTTTTACTGGGAGGGAAGGCGGGAGGATAACAAGAATAAATCCTACTTTAAAATGACCCAAGCTCAGCACAAGAAACGTGAATATCCCAGGCAGAAAAGAACCTGCTGGATTTTAAAAATAAAAATCAGATATGAAATTGACAATGAAGCTGGCTATCAATCCCGGTTTTCATTTGGCCTATTTGGCTGGGCTTGGATTTTCAAGGCTGAAAGGCGCTCGGCTGCTTTCATTTGCAACGTTTGGAAAAGTTTTGGAAAGCCTGGCCCTTCGCAATTTCGCCAGCTCTGCTCTCCGGGCCAGGGTCTTTTCTGATTTGGTGAGGGGGGGGGGTTTCAAATCCCCCAATTCTCAGTCCCGGTCCTTGCCTTGAATTGGCTCCTTTCGGCCAATTTTTTTTTCCTCCCGGCAAACTTGTTGGTGCCACCCAGCCCTGAATAGATCCTTTGTTTGGGCAGAGAGGAAAATGTTGTAAACAGCTTTTGATTGTCCGTGTGTGTGTGTGTGTGTGTGTGTGTGTGTGTGTGTGTGCCCCTTGCCCTCCCTTTCTCCGGTTTGATTCCCGGCATGCCCAACGGAATTGAAGAAAAAAGAAAGAATAAGCCACTCGCGTCCAAGATATTGGAAAATGGATCTTCCAGAACGAATACGGAACAACAAGAGTTGGAAGGGGCCTTGGAGGTCTTCTAGTCCAACCCCCTGCTCAGGCAGGAGGCCCGCTACTATTTCAGACAAGTGGCTGTCCAGTCTCTTCTTGAAAACCTCCAGTGATGGAGCACCCTCAACATCTGGAGGCAGGCTGTCCCACTGGTTAATTGTTCTCATGGTTAGGAATTCTGTCCTTCATTCCAGCTTGCTTCTCTCCTTGATTCCTGGCTTCTTGTCCTGCCTTCAGGGGCTTTGGAGAATAGCTTGACCCCTCCCCTCTTCTTTGTGGCAGCCCCTCAAAAATGGGAAGGCTGCTACCATGTTCCCCCCCCCTCGTCCTTCTTTTCATTAAAACAAACATATCCAGTTCCTGCAACCGGTCTTCATATATTTTTGTCCCCAGGCCTTTAATCGTCTTAATTTCTCTTCTCTGCACTTTCCCCCCAAAGTATCCACATCTGTTTTGTAAGGTGGGGACCAAAAGTGGATGCCGGATTCCAAGGACGCTTCATCCCATCCTGTTCAAAACCGATTTGCGGGTGATGGAGCACCCGCAATTCCGGCAGACAAGCTATTCCGACGATGAACCCTTCTCGTCCTCAGGAAATTTCTCCTTAATTCTCGATTGGGTTTCTCGGGGGAAGGCCCCCCCCGATAGGATGGTGTCCCCCCACCTCAAGCATGTTGGCAAAATTCCCAGGTCAATGCCCCCAAAAGATATATTTTGTAGAGAGGGATTTGGGATTGGTTTTTTGCCAGGCCAGATAAAGCCTTGTTGGGTAAGGCTGGGTGGCGACGGGAACATCATTCCAGATGGAGGTTTGCAGCCGTCCTGGGGGAAAAAAAACAAACGAGCAGAGCTCTACCACAAAACCGAGGTTGCACAACTCTTTCGGGGACAGGAAATGAAAGAAAGGAAAGAAATGAAAGGCCAGCAGTATTCAGACGGCTGGAATGAGGGCCCGGCCCCAGCAAATAACTGAGATTTATCGCTTGCAAAATCAAGATTTCCAGGTTGAGAGGTTGGCAGAGGCGGGCTCCCCCTGGTGGTGGATGGCTGGTGTTGCAGGCAGGGTTTTGTACAGGTTGGTTCTCAGCTTACGACCGCGATGGCGTCCCAAAATCTCTGTTGCTAAGTGAGACATTTGTGAAGGGAGTTTTGCCCCCCATTTTTACGACCTTCCTTGCCACCGTTGCTAAGGGAATCGCTGCAGTTATGGAGTTAGTCACACGGTCGTTAAAGAGAACCCGGCTCCTTTATTGAATTGGCTTGTCAGGAGGTCGCAAAAGGGGATCGCGTGACCTTGGGACTGTCATAAATGTGAGTCCGTTGCCTAGTGTCTGAATTTTGATAACGTGACTCTGGGGAATGCCGCAACAGTTGGTCGTAAATGTGAAAAACGGTCATATAAGTCCCTTTTTTCAGGACCGTCGTAACTTTGAGTGGTCACTAAATGAACTCTTGTAAGTCAAGGATGACCTGCATGTCTGTCATAATGATCCTCTTTTTGGCGCACGATTAGCCTTGCCAACAATAAAAAGGGGGGGCAGATTTGTAGGGTATTTGCGGAAGATTCTCTGTCTTAAATGTTCTTCGGCCAGTTCACAACTTGCGAAAAGTTAAAAGTGGTCGTAAGTCAAGGACGACCTGTTCTTCTGCCCGAGATGTTCTCGCAGTCATTGGCTCCGCCTCCTGATCTGCCTGTCCGCTCAAGGCTCCTCCCCCGGGTTGGCTTTCCCTTTTGGCTCCGCCTCCTAGCCTGAGGGTCCTTTCCATCTCCAAGCAAACCGATCCACAGCTCTGCTTTATGTCTGGGACTCGTTTTCGAGATCCCACCAGGAGTGGACAGAGTGGACATTGAACTGTTTTTTTGGCCCTGTTTAACCCGGGACAAAGTCAACAGCCTGATCCATAATTCATTCAGTCTCCTGCATGATTTATGCTGAAATATCCAGACCTCTTTCAAGTTCCTGTCCCGTAATGCGAACTCGGATCTTTTGCTCATCCGGGGATCCGGTTTCGCGGCACCTCCGTTCTCGTTCAGGGTGGATGGTTTTCATTCCACAAAGACGCTTTTCATCCCGGTCATCCGAGCAGCCTCTGGGGACGGTTCTGCATTGTCCGCTTGCAGCTGGCGAGAGACACTTAATCCCTCGTCTCGTATCTCGTAACGGTTACCCCTTCGGCCAGGGAGGCAGCCGTGACATCCTAAAACCTCCCTGGACACACAGGGTAGTCCTTGTCGAAACGACCGCAACGGCGCCCAACCTTTCTTTTCTTCAGGGAGACATTTGTTAAATGAGTTCTGCCCCGTTCTACGACTTTTCTTGCCACCGTTGTTAAGGGAATCACCGCAGCTGATAGGTCAGACGGTTGCAAAGCGAGTCATCTTCCCCATTGATTTTGCTTGTCAGAAGGTCGCAAAAGGGGATCGCGTGACACACACACACACACACACACACCCTCGGGACTCTGCGACCGTCCTAAATAGCACCCAGTTGCCAAGCGTCGGAATTTTGACCATGTGGATGCGGCAAGTGGCGTTAAGTGTGAAAAAATGGTCATAAGTCACTTTTTCCCAGTGCCGTTGTAACTTCGGACAGTCACAAAATGAGCGGTTGTGAATTGAGGGCTGCCTGTATCCGATTCACGTTTGAGGACGCCAAGAATATTTCTCTGATTTTGGGAGAAAGGCAACTGGGAAAATAGGGATCTCCCCAACTTGGCAGCAAAGGGAGTTACAGGGAAGTGGATGAGTGCTGTCTCTCTCTCTCTCTCTCTCTCTCTCTCTCTCCCTCTCTCTCTCTCCCTCTCTCTTTCTCTCTCTCTCCCCCTCTTTCCCTCCACGATGGTCTTTAGACAGACAAAGTCAGGATGTTTGCAATACAGGTAAGCATCCTTCAGCAAAAAACCCCCCTCCCCCGTCTCTCTCTTTGCAGGCGCTAGGATGTCGTCGCAGTTGGAGACCGCTGTGGATACCCTCATCTCGGTGTTCCACAGCTACTCCGGCAAGGAAGGGGATAAGTACAAGCTGAACAAAAAAGAAATGAAGGAATTGCTACAGAATGAACTGGGTGGTCTCTTGGAGGTAGGAGAAAATTTGTTTCCCCCTTTCCCCCCCCGCCTTTTTTCTTCGATCGATCAGAAAAAGAGATGGAAGGGACCTTGGAGGTCATCTAGTCCACCCCACCCACCCACCCACTCCTCGCTCTAGCAGGAGTCCCTACATCATTTCAGCCAAATGGCTGTCCGCTCTCTTCAACGATGGAGCACCCACAACTTCTGGAGGCAAGTTGTTCCATCCATGACTAGAACTCACAGCCACCTTCATTGGACACCATACTGGCTACCCTTCACTTTCTTTTGGGGGCTGGCTTGGATTTAGACAACAGGGTTTTTGCGAGGCCATTGACCGCTCTCCAACCGGATGGGACTGGTCAGAAAAAAAAAAGATTGAACAAGGTCAGCAAACCCGCCCAGCTTTTCCACCAGGTGAGCCAAGCCTACGATGCCCTGTGCAAAGGCAGTCGCTGGCTTCCCGTAGGGACTTCACCCAAGCTCTCGCTGCAAACCAGGGAATTCTGGGAAATAAAGGCGGGGTCCGTCACGCGCCCATTTCCCATTTTATCAAAAGGAAAAATAATAATAATAATAATTGCAAGTCAGAATCTGGGGGGGAAATGTCAGGGAGGCAGCGTGAGGGCTGGGGGATTTAAGTGGATCGCGAATCCTTCTTTTCCAGACCCAGAGAGACGCGGAGGTGGTGGACAAGATCATGCAGGACCTGGACGAGAACGGCGACGGCGAGGTGGATTTCCAGGAGTTTGTGATCCTGGTGGCTGCCTTAACCGTGGCCTGCAACCCTTTCTTTTCGGAGGGCACCTAAGCTGCGGTCGTGGGAACCCAAAGCTTGGGAGTTGGGGGGGAAGGGTCCAGGCCCCCCCCACAGCGGCTCTTTGCTGTCCCTTCGCCAGGCCTTTTCTCTCCTTGTGGCTTCTCTGCCCAGCTGGGGCGCCAGGGGAGCACCCCCCCAAAGTGCCGTGTAACCACCTGCTGAGACAGCGCTGTTTATTAAAGCCCTCTAGTGAACTGTGCACCTGGTCTGGTCTCTTGTAGGGCAGGGAGAGCGGGGTGGGGGGCTTGGGGAAGAGGGGGGGAGGCAATCCGGGGCTCTTAAAGACAAGAGAGGAGCCTGGGGGAAGCAGGGAGCTGGACCCAGGTGCCCCAGGGGGGAGTCTGGAGGGGGGTCTTGCGGGCGCACTCACAAAATGGCCCTGGGGGGGTGTTGGCCAGCTAAAAATGCAAAAACTGCACTGTTTTCCCACACTAACTAGCCGTGCTCCAAACAGGCTCTTTGGAAATCAACTCAGACGTTTAAAAGAACGGATGTTAATAATAATAATAATAATAATAAAGTTGGAAGGGACCTTGGAGGTCATCTAGTCCAACCCCCTGCTCAGGCAGGAAACCCTATACTATTTCAGACAAATGGCTGTCCAGTCTCTTCTTAAAAACCTCCAGTGTTGGAGCATTCACCACTTCTGGAGGCAGGTTGTTCCACTGGCTAATTGTTCTAACTGTCAGGAAGTTTCTCCTTAGTTCTAGGTTGCTTCTCTCCTTCTTAAAAAAACAAAAAAACCTCTTAAAAAGTTAAGTTTGGGGGATAAAAACAATTCTCCCATTCATAAAAAGCGGCGCCCCGCCCACAGCCTCCAAGCACCGCCCCCTCACAGCCCGTGATGAATGGAGCAAGGCTGCGGAAGTGTAGCTCCGCCCCCTCGCGGCTAAACGAACAGCTATTCGTCGCTCGGCGCCGCTCTTGGCCCTCCCCCCCGGCCTTTCCACGCGCTATAAAAAAGTGCTTTGTTTGCGCCTGCGCGCCTCGTGGGGAGGGCGGAGCCGCCTCGTCTTTCTCTGCCGGCGCATGCGCGAGCCCTGAAGAAAGAAAAGCCAGGGCGGCGCCATTTTGCCGGGCTCTTTCTGAGGCGAGATTTGCGAGCCGGAGAGGCGGAGAAGCCGCAGCGGCGGAGCGGAGAGCGCGTCGTGCTGCTCCGCAAAGACGGATAGTGAAGGGAGAACCACCACCGCCACCATCTTGGCGTTCAGGGCATCCGACGGGGCCGGCCGGGCGAGGCCTGAACGGAGCCTCCCGTCGCAGCCGCCGGCAGAGTCGCCAAGCAAGCCGGGCGAGCCTCGCCCCCGACGGTGAGGCCGCGCTGGGTGGCTGGGTGAAATTAGAGGGGCCTCGCGGGGGGGGGCCGTTGCCCCACGTGACCGGCTCGAAACGCGGCCTACCGGAAGGGGGTGGGCGGGCACTTCCGGTAGAGAGAGAGGGGGGGGGGTTGGGGCGGCTTCCTTGACCCCGCCCCCTCCCCACCTGGCTCTTAAAGGCTCTTCCGGACTTGACGTCTCCCGTCTGGGTATTATGGGCATTGCAGCCCTTCCTCGGGGGATGATGGGACTTGTAGTCCAGCTTTGCTAGGAGGAGGGCTATGGGAGAACCCCAGGCCGAGACAGGCTTGCTTACTTGAGGGTTTAGCCTTGCGGGATATCCCAGTGTGGGTTTTTGCCCCCCCTCCCTCCGCTCCCCGAACAATCCGCCCCCTCTAGAAGCCTGTATTATTATTAATTATTATTATTATTATTAATTTAATTTATATACCGCCCTTCTCCCAGGGGACTCAGGGCGGTGAACAGGGCAATACATAAAAACTAGATACAAAAATTAAAATTATTAAAACATGATTAAACAATGCCCATAAAATTAGTACAAATTTAAAATTAAAGTCGTTTATAAAAATCCCACCCCGTCCCATCAGGCCAGGCCAGCTTGTTTAAAGAGATGGGTTTTAAGATAGCGCCGGAAGGAGCGAAGGTCGGGTGCCATCCGGAGCTCAACTGGAAGATGGTTCCATAAATCCGGCGCGCCCACAGAGAACGCCCTCCCCCTGGGGGCCACCAGTCGGCATTCTTTGACCGGTGGCACCCTGAGAAGGCCCTCTCTGTGGAAGCGTACTGGGCGGAGGGAAGTTGACGCCGGCTGCAGGTGCTCCCCAAGGTATTCCGGACCCATGCCATGTAGGGCTTTGTAAGTCATTACCAACACCTTGAACCTCACCCGGAAGACAACTGGGAGCCAATGCAGCTCGCGGAGCAAAGGTGTGACATGGGAGTATCGGGAAACTCCCAGTACAACTCTCGCGGCTGCATTCTGTACCAGTTGGAGCCTCCGAGTGGTCTTCAAGGGTAGCCCCATGTAGAGAGCGTTGCAGTAATCAAGACGAGAGGTCACGAGCGCATGAGTGACCGTACGTAAGGCATCCTGGTCTAGATAGGGCTGCAACTGGCGCACCAGGCGAACCTGGGCGAAGGCCCCCCTAGTCACAGCTACAATATGGTCTTCTAAGGAGAGTTGTATTGGATTCTGCATCGAGGGTTCCTGAAATTTGCCCTGCAACAACCCTGCAGGGTAGGCTGGATGGGAGAGGGGAGGCCCCAAAGTAGCCTGAGGCGCTTCTGTGGCTGCTGCCTCCAGAGATGGGGATTCTAATGGGCAGCTGGTCACTTTCTGGTGGTCCGTAGGAGTCGATAAGAATATAAAATAAAATGGAGCCACTCTGGGGTGGTAATTAAGACACTAGGCTAGAAAGTAGGAGACCATGAGTCCAAGTACCCAGTCACCAGGAGATGGTGAGTTCTAGTCCTCCCTTAGGCAGGAAAGCATCTTGGCGCCTGTCCCTCCCTCTCAGCTGGACCTACCTCCCAAGGTGGTGGTTGTCAGGAAAATAGGAGGAGGGAAGCGTCTTGGATATGTCTGCCACCTGGAGTGATTTCAAAATAATAATAATAAAGGTAGAATATAAATGGGATCTTTTAGTAACCTCTTTTTTTTCTGCAGGTTCTGGGGACCAGAGATGGCCGCGCAGTCAGTGCCGAAAGTCGTGCTTAAGAGCACCAGCAAGATGTCTCTTAACGAGCGGTGAGGAACACAACGGCCACCTTCAGCTCATAAGATCTTTTTTCTTTTTTTTACGTTGTTCCTTTTTTTTTTTAGTTTTGTCACTCTGTTTGGTATCCAGAGCAAGAGTGGCCTTTGCGATGCTTGTTCTCTATCCAGAGGCAGCCGAGAGTGGTGGGCAGCTCCCCGCTGCCCTTCGATCCCGCGGCCCGCCGTGGTACACCAGGTTGAAAGGGCAAACGTGTCGGTCTAACTGGCAAACGGTCGTGTGGTGGGATGTGTCCTGAGGAAGCCCCACACCCTCCTTTTTTTCTTCCACATGTGTTCATATGATGAGCCTGCAGCGCGGTAGCATGTGACCGCAGCTGCGGGAGGCTTCCTGCTGTGCCCGAGGCAGACGCGCCATCCCGCGTGGTCTGTGCTGTAAGAGGCAGGCAGCTGGCCGCTTGAACCAGCCCTAAGGCTCCTCGGAGGCCTTGTAAGAGGCAAGTGCTTGGCTCCATCACCTGCTTCCTCTCCTCTGCATGCCTTCCTCCTCCTCTTCCTCCTCCGTGTCTCTGTAAGTTCAAATGTCCGACTGTCGGCTGAAGCTTCTGCTGTGTTCCCCTTCTGTCTTAAATTATACTCCTAGGTTCATCGCCCCAAATCTCCAGCAGGAGAGAATTGTGACCCAGCAGTTGTGAGAATGCCGGGATGTTTTCACAGCATCCTTTCTTCCCCTGGAAAAGATCATTACAGCTAGTCCTCGGCTTGCAGCGGTTTATTTAGTGGCCGTTTGACACTTGACAAAAAGAGATTTATGACCCTTTTCCACATGACTGTTGCAGCATCCCCCATGGCCAGGAGATCAAAATTCAGACACTTGGCAACCGACTCGTATTTATGATGGTCACAGTATCACGGGATCCTCTTTGCCTTTTGCAAAGGCAGTGGGGAAGCCAGGTTCACTTAACAGCCGTGTTCCTCACTTAATAACTGCAGTGTTTCACTGAACGGGCAAGAAAGGGGCAAAACTCAACTGTCTCGCTTAGCAACAGAAATGGGCTTGGTTGTTGTGGTAAGCTGAGGACTGCCTGTAGTCTTTTTTTTTCTGGAGGTAATCGGCAACTTGATTTCCCCAAAAGCCTGTCAGATCCAGTTGGCAAAGCTCAAGGATCTGTCTCATATAGGCGAAGGCCTTGTTAGCCCTCTGCTCCTGTTTCTACCAGTATCCTGAAGCAAACTGGGGATAATAAATATTCAACAAGTCTTGTTGGGCCCTCCTGATTTGTGTTACCTTTTGAAGACCGATTGGATCGCTGCTCCTAGAGGTGACGTTGAAGGTATACAAAATGCTTCCTGTACGGTGGTGATCCGATGCACTTTTTTTTTAAAACTCTGCTGCATAGACCAGCTTGAGCAAGAAAAGGGAGAGTGAGCTGAGCTGATGGTTTTATGCCAGTTTTAGGCCCCAAGGATGGTGGCTTTGAGAGGGCAGCATGGGTCTCCATTCTTTGATTTTGATATCTCTCTGTCCAAGTCTAGAGAGTGGCAGGTTTGGGAGTAACCTAGCACTTCTCCAGATCTTTCCTTGTCTCCTCGCAACCCTCCACCCCTCCTCCCCATCTCTTCCCTGCCATTTCTGCTTCGTTCTGTCCGTTTCCCACCTTCGCCCGATTTTATTCGGAAGCCCGTCTCTGGTTTCCATCTACACCTTTTTGAACGTTGTGTGTCTTTCCCCCCCACACACACCTTTCCCCCTCCCCCCGGCACGCTTTGTGGAAAAATGAGGAAAAAAACCAAAGGCAAAAAAAAAAAGAGTTCCCATTTACGCTTTAAACGGGATCTTGAGTGTGTAACCACCTTATTACGTTTTAAAAGAAAATATCGTGGGATGCAGCTGCCCCCACCCCCCCTACCCCCCTGCTCTGAGAGGGCTGTTGAAATGCCGCTTTAAAAATGGGTTTATAATGAAAGGTTTGTTTTAAACACCCGTTTTGTTCGACCTTGAAGCTTTACTAATATGCTGAAGAACAAACAGCCGATCCCGGTGAATATTCGCGCTACTATGCAGCAGCAGCAATTAGCCAGTGCCCGTAACCGGAGGCTGGCCCAGCAGATGGAAAACAGGCCTTCCGTCCAAGCTGCCTTGAAACTCAAGCAGGTGAGGCCGGGAGAGGAGAACCAGGTGGGGACTCTTCAGCGGCTGGCTGGATGGCTGGGTGGGAAGGACCCGGGTGGGTAGGTGGGTGGGCTAAGTTGACCGGCACAGATTGGATCCCGCCAGGGCTGAGTTCGGGCCTTCTCCTTGGCGAAAATAATTGGGTGAATTGGCACCAAAAAAAAAAAAAGCGTGCAGTTTTTCTTCTGTGGAATTGTCGGGTTGCAAAATCCCGGCGAGAAAGCCGGAGAGCGATTTCGGTTATAAATGAAACGAGCCACTGTTCTAAGCTGTGCTTTTTTAGTCGCTGGAGATTTTTGGAAGGAAAACGAAACGAGAAGAGTCCAGCGAGAGAGGCGGAATCCTATCCTGTTTTCCCCCCAAACGAGCTGGATTTTGTTTCCTTTGCATTTCAAACGCTCGGTTAAGTGGCATATCTCCCTTGCTTGGCGATAATTGTTTGTTTTTTTAAAGGGAAAATAAGTGTTTTTATCACTCTCTGGGCTTGTTCTGTTAATGTGGCAGTGACAAGTTGCATTGCATTCATGCTTTTCCACCCTGCCAGCAAAGAGGCATTGGGAAGGTTATTTTTTATTTTATTTGGGGGGGGGCTTTCTTTTTTCTATGAAGCTGAGTCAAGCCACTCATGATTCTTCTAGCTGAGGTCTTCTATCCTTTTGGGGATGGGATGCTTTGTCCCAAAGGTGCTTCTTCTTCTTCCTCTTCCTCTTGTTCTTCTTCCTCCTCCTCCTCCTTCAGACATCTGGACTGTCTTATCTTTCCCTTCGAAAGCCTTTCGCTTCTCAGCCAAGAAGCAGCTTCATTTCTAACTGACCGGTGGGGAATGGAAGGAGTTATGGCAGGGGTCTTCAAGCTTGGCCCTTTTATGACTTGTGGACTTCAACTCCCAGAATTCTTCAGCCAACGCTGGCTGAAGAATTCTGGGAGTTGAAGTCCACAAGTCATAAAACGGCCAAGTTTGAAGACCCCCTGATTTATGGATTCAAATGGGGAGAATAAATCCAGTTGCCTTTTTTTGGGGGGGGTGGGGGAAGTACCTTTTGGAACAGCCTGGATGACTGACGATCCTCTGAAGCTCAACCCAGAAATTTCTGCCCACAAAGCTCGTGTCTTAACCAGGAGGGGCTTGCCAATCTCCCCTTTTGCTTGCCCTCAAACTGAATGAAGAGTCTGTCGTTCAGCCCCTGAACTAAGATTTCCAGAGCTGATTTCTTCCTGCGACTAAAGTCAGCCGTGTGAGATTCTCTCCCCCCCCTTTCTCTTCCCCCCCCCCATGCTGCTAATATGCAAATTTCTGCCTTATAGGTTATATAAGGTAGCTCACACCTCAGTGTGCCGTTGCGCGTTTTGCCTGTCCCCTTCTTCTAACCCTCCCTTCTTCCAGAAGAGCCTGAAACAACGTCTGGGGAAAAGCAACATCCAGGCACGCTTGGGCCGGCCGGCGGGACCCCTGACTCGCGGGGGGCTAGGAGGACGGGGGCTGCCGATGGGGCACAGAGGCTTGCCCCGGGGCGCCATGCGTGGGGGCCGTGGCACACGGGGACTGCTGCGCGGAGGCATCTCCCTGCGAGGTGAGTACCCTCTTGGGGGCGGGGGGGGCTCAAAAAAGAAGTAGCCTCTTAATATATGCCCTTTGGCAGCAAGACTGCAATTTGTGGTTTCCCTGGGCTTGTAACGTGTGGCCGTCTTAGTAGCTTAGGAGTTACAGGTTGTTACAGGCCGTACGTCCTCGGCTTACGACCGCAATCGGGGCGCGAATCTCCATGGTTGAGCAAGGGGGTCATTCCACGCGCCGTGCCTAATTCTGCAGCCTTTTTGTTGTTGTTGTTGTTGAAATTTGTTAAGGCGATCACGGCAGGAATGGGGCAGTCGTTAAGCGGATCTGGCTGCTCCCATCGGCTTTGCTTGTCGGAAGCCGGCTGGGATGGTCACCAGTGGCGATCGCGTGATGCCAGGACGCGGCGACCGTCATAAATCCCTGCCAGTGCCCAGTCGGGTGACCGAGGGGACGTGGCAGCAGTCGCAAGCGCGAAGGCTGCTCGTTGGGGGTCCCTTTTGTCAGCACCTTCGAACGGTCGTAAGTGGAGGACTCCCTGCCATTAACAAACCTGATTGGGGAAGTGGCAGGAAGGGATGCCCCGTTTTTTGAATTAGCCAGGAAGCTTTCTTGGCATCTTAACAAGAGTCCAGTTTGTCATATGTTTTTTTTTTTTTGGGGGGGGGGGCAGAGAGAAGCTTAGAGGTGGGGAAATTCTGTTATTTTGTGTTGTATTTTTTTCAGGATAATTGGGGGGGGGGTTTGAGATTCTTTTGGGGGTTTTTTTGCCCCGGAGAAGGTGGGAACTTTACCTGTGGAGACTTTTTTGGGGGGCGGGGGGTATAGAGCTGGTTTGAATTTAGTGGTAGGGCTGTAAATCTCAAA
This sequence comes from Vipera berus, assembly GCF_964194415.1. NCBI lineage: Eukaryota > Metazoa > Chordata > Lepidosauria > Squamata > Viperidae > Vipera > Vipera berus. Next base: position 8,593,854 of record NC_138219.1, read on the forward strand.
GAGACCTTCTGCGTGGACCCTTCCCCTCTCCCTCTTTCAGGACAGAGCTTGCTCCGGGGGGGGCGAGGCATGGCCCCCCGGATGGGGCTGAGGAGAGGAGGCATGAGAGGCCGAGCGGGGCTTGGCAGGGGCGGCCTCGGCCGAGGAGCCATGGGACGAGGCGGCCTTGGCGGCAGAGGTGAGTGACATGAACCCCCAAAGGATCGGGGGTGTTGGGGGGGTCTTGTCTCCAAACCTGGCCCCTTTTTAAGACGTGCGGACTTCAACTGCCAGAATTTCCCCGGCTGAGGGATTCTGGGAGTTGAAGTCCAGAAGTCTTTTAAGCCATGCCAGCTAGGGGAATTCTGGGAGTTGAGCGATAAATAAAGGTAATTTCCCGAGTTTATAGTCTCTTTGGGGGTTGGGTCTCCGATGCTCTCCCTCCTCCCTCCCTTCTCGCGGCCTTCTGACCGCCTCTTCTCCCCTCCAAGGACGCGGCATGGCCGGCCGGGCCAGGGGCGGCTTCGGGGGCCGCGGAAGAGGCCGGGGCCGGGGTAGAGGTGCCTCTCGCCCGGCGTTGACCAAGGAGCAGTTGGACAACCAGCTGGACGCTTACATGTCGAAGACGAAGGGACACCTGGACGCCGAGCTCGACGCTTACATGGCTCAGACAGACCCGGAAACCAATGACTGAGACGGGGAAGGGGGGGCTTGGTGGGGGGGCACGGGGGTGTGTGTAGATTGGTCCTCTCTCCCCACCCGGCAGCCCAGAATTGCCACCGTGGAGGACCTCCGAGGCGCACATGTAGAAAACCCAGGAGCCCCTATCCCTTCCGAACGCTTCCCCTTGGATGTTTTGAGGCTCCTGGTTGTGTGAACGCGTCGGGGGGGGGGGGGGAGCGAAGGCCCTTTTCTAAAGGCCTCCAAACATTGAGGGGGGGGAGGGAAGGCTGAGCAACTCCTGTTGGTCCCCCGTTTTTATTAGCCAAGCAGCCTTGTCCCGGCCTCCCAGGGACCCCCATCTTCGCCCCGCAGTGGAGGAGCAACGCATGTCTCTCCCCCTCCCCAAACGCCCCTCCCAAAGACCAGGTTTGAGGGAGGGGCTCTGCCAAATCAGAGACCCTCCCACACTTTCCTGCTTTTGACTTTGTGGCTGGGAGCTCAAGGCCTCGGGATCCTTCCCTCCCCCAGGAGAAAATGAATTAAAACCCGGCCCCAAATTTAATTCTCTTAAGCCCAACAGCCTCAGAAGAAGCCGAGAAGGGTTTATTATTATTATTATTATTTCTGCGTTTTATATGGCGACTTCTCACTGACGTGCTCTTGAGGGGAAGGTGTTGGGGGGCATTTGTGGGTTGCCAAGGAGACGGTTGCTCTTCCCCTCCCCCCCTCACTATCTGCAGTTTTGTGAACTCTTGTTCTGAACGGCATCTTGTAACTTCCCAGTTTTTCTGTAAGAAACAATTGCAGGGAAATGAAAACTTGGACTGTGTGTCGTGTGTTGTTGTTTCCCCCTCCCCAAGAAAAGATTCCAGGAGTGGAGGGGGGGGGTCTGCAAAGAATTGAATTGTGTTGGTACCTTCCGCCCCATTGCTGGCCACCGTCTGCCGAGATCCCCTCCCAATTTTTCTTTTAAATTTCCTATAAAGTTTTCATTTCACAACTTCAATAGGCAGCTAAATAAACAGTCTTATCATTTAAAAAAAAAACCCAAACACTAGCGCTCTAGTTTTCCTTGTCACAAAGCAAAGTGTGGGTCCTCCCTTTTCTGGGGTGTCCCTTTTCTCAAAATATGCTCAGAGGTTGACTGATTTGCATTTTTTGGGGGGGTGGGGAGGCTGAGAGACTTGGAACCAACTAAGGACCGTCCTTTGTGCCCTATCGCAGCTTGTTGGCTTTGGGCATCCTCCATATTAAAATCTGAAAATAGAACACAAATATTCTCTCTCGTTGATTCAACGACGCTAAGCCCAAATCGGGGTTTGTGTACCGCACTAGCGGGATATAAATGGAATAAAAAAAAAAAATCGAGATGTGGGGGACTAGCCCTCTTGATTCTGCTGGGGCAAGATTTTATATTTTAATTGGCTGCCTATTGTAACACCAGGCTTACAAAGGAAAGGTAAATATCCTTAGAGAGGGATAGATCTGTTAATAGATTTGGCCTCTGGAAAATTAATATTTTGTTGGCTTTTGGTTAAAAGCTTCCTGGGAGGAGGGATGGAATACAAGATTGGCTTTGCTTTATAATTTTATCAATTTTTTAAGAATAAGCGAATGTGTATATTCCCATTAAAGCTTTAGGGGTGAGACCCCAACTCAACGCAGCTCCTTCTCTCCCAGGCGCCCTCCGACCCTGCAAGGGGGAAAAAAACGGGGCGTTGCAAGCGACTTTTCCCCCCTAAATTTTATATTTGGAGGGTTAGGTCGAAAGGCCACCGGACTTCGGGAGGACTCGGTTTCCCAGCATGCCTCTCGCCATGCGCCGCCCCGGGCAGCTCCGGCGCAGGCGCTCAACGGCCCGGCTGCCTTCCAGGTAAGGCTGTGCGCAGGCGCGGATGCTCCCGGCAGGCTTGATGGCGGCAGCGATGGCGGCGGGTCTTTCCAGCCCGGCGGGACCGGCCGCCCGGGACCTCTTCGCCGAGGGGCTGCTGGAGTTCCTGCGGCCGGCCGTGGGGCAGCTGGACACGCACGTCCACGCCGTCAGGTAGGCAGGCGGGCGGGTGTCCGTTCGGTGCAGCCGCCGCGTTCAGAGCCCGGCGGGTGGGGGTGGAATCCGTCCGGTGCAGCTTCCTTTCAGTTAGGCTGTGTGTGTTGGGGGGGTGGGTCAGAGAGAGGTAGGCAAACAGGTGGGTGCCCGTCCGGTGCAGCTGCCCTGATTTGAAGCCGGGCTTCTGCATTCAGAGCCAGGCAGGTGGGGTGTAATCCGTCAGGTGCAGCTTCCTTTTCCTGGACATGCACGTCCATGCCATCAGTTAGGGGTGGTGTGTGTGTGTGTGTGTGTGTGTGTGTGTGGTGCAGACAGGTGGGTGTCCGTCCGGTGCAGCTGCCCTCATTTGAAGGCGAGGCCGTGCTACTGCCTTCGGAGACAGACAGGTGGGGTGTAATCCGTCCGGTGCAGCTTCCTTTATGTCTCATTGAGGTCTCAAACCGCTTAAAAGACCCACCCCCCCAGACCCAATTCAGGCCGTCTTTGTCTCTCTCCGGCAGGGAGAGCCAGGTGGAGCTACGGGAGCACATCGACAGCCTGGCCGCAGGTAAGTCCGGACATTAATGATGGAGCCCACTTTGGCCCCACCAAGCCCCCCCACACACAGTTTTCCCCTCCTTCTCTCCCAGAGCTCTGCCGGATCAATGAGGACCAGAAAGTTGCCCTCGACTTGGATCCCTACGTGAAGAAGCTGCTCAACGCCCGGCGTAGGGTCGTCCTGGTAAACAACATCCTGCAGAACGCCCAGGTGCCTTGAATGGGGCTGGCTTGCGGGCAGGGGATGATGGGGATTGGAGTCTGGCACAGTCCAAAGGGTGTCTAGAGACACAGAGGGGAGGGTAGTTCCTGTGGTTCTTTATGGGTATTTTTTTGCAGCTACCAAAATGGAGTAACAAAGTTTGAGTGTTGGGGTTAGCCATTAGGTTTTTCCCCCCAATTCTGTCGCAATTTTGAACGGTCCCTAAACAGACTGTCGTAAGTCGGGGACTAGTCGTAACTGCTGCCTAAACCGTGTTTCTTTCCCTCAGGAACGCCTGAGAAGGCTCAACCACAGCGTGGGCAAGGAGACCGCCCGGAGGAAGGCCTTCCTGGACGCGAGTAGCAACTACCCCCATAGCTCTCCCAGCAAGTGAGGAGGGGGTCCGGAAGGGCTGGGGGGAAAAAGAGACACCAGAAACTCCAGAATAAACCTTGCAAAGCGACAAAAAAATCGGGCTTTCGGGGTGCAGCCCAGAGGAAAAGATTGTGCTGGGCTCATTTTGCAACTCAAAGCAGAGGGGAAGAATGGACGTAATTTTGCGTCGCGGGGTGTTAAAATTATACCCCTGCAGAGTGGAAGGATGGGTCCCTTAATGTGTGCAGGAAAGTAACAATAACGTAAAAGTTGGACTGTGATTTATTTTTTTTTCCTTCTGCGGGGGGGGGGGGGAAATAAAAGTTTCAACAAAAATGAACTCTTTTTGTCTTGCAGGCTGATTTTGGAAAAAATATTGGGAGAGTCTTTTACACCAAGGAGCAGTTAAGAGCATTCTCTGAAAACATCCCCGTGGGTGAAACCCTAAATTTGCAGCTGCTTTGGGGGATAAATTCATTGAAAAAGCACAGGAGGCAATGCAATGCCCAGCAAAAATGTGACCGCTCAGGAGGGTTGTTGTTGACTTGAAAAATTCAGAAAAATAACTGAAGTTGCAGGAAGTTTAGCGTAGAAGGTAATTTCCCCCCCTCTTCCTGTAGTGAAAAGGACTTGGAAGGGGATTCCTGGTGAGGATGTGTGTGTGTATCTGTGTGAATGGTAATGTGAAGGCCTCTTGGATTCGACAGCAATGAAGAATTACAAAGCTCTTGTACAAAACTTTTTATAAGGAACACCCCATTTTAATGGTAAAAGTTATAAAAACAAAAGACAGTTTAAGAACTGGACAGAGAGGAGGACGGGCTTGTTCAGGTTCTGTGGCTGGCTCATCGCGTTTCAGACGTGGAGAATTCCTCTGAGAAGATGGAAATAGGATTGAGTTTTAAGTCTTCTGAAAGACAGAAACATGGGTTTTAATTTTTTTCCCTTTTTAAAAAAAAAATTGGGTGGGGGGGTCCTGTTTTGGGACAATCGCCATGTTACAATTAAGGCTGCAAATATTTCACGAAGAAGCCCCAGCCAGCCCTTTTTGAGATCCTGGCTCTTGAGACTCTGAGCTTTTTTTTTTTTTTTGGTGGGTCCTGATTTGGGCAACATCTGGAAGACCAAAAACAGGTGTTCAGAAGACCTTAACCTGGTTGATCCCACCTGAGCCCTCTGGGAAGACACCCCCCCCCCGCCCCTTCCGCCTCCAGAGGGAAAATGGCGCAGCAGCAGGATTCAAAACGTACCTGAGGGCCCGGATCACTCCTGAGTCTCCATGTTCTCCTCTTCCTCCCCAGCGGCTGGCTCTTCCTGGTTCTCTTCCTCCTCCTCCCCCTCCTTCTTTTCCGGCGGCTTCTCGTAAGCCTTCTCCGACGGGGTCACGATCACCCCTTCCCAGGTGGACATTTCCGTCGCGAGGTCTGCAAGCCAAGGAACTTCAGACGTCCAGGAAGACGGGGGAGGGGCACGCCAGCCACCCCCTTGGTGCCCATTTCTCTGGGTTTCTTACGGACTCAGATTGGCGGCCTCTCCCTCCCTCCCCACGCTCCCACACTTACAGTTGGCATCTCCCTCCTGCCCCAGGATCTTGCGGTAGCCCCCGTGAGAGAGAATGCGGACGAGGGTTTGAGCCGTGTAGCAGACCATGTCCTAAGAGGGAAAAAGACGGAGGCTTCCCTGAGTTAGGGGCCTTAAACCCCACTTTCCACGGCCTCGCTGCTCTTCCGCTGAAATTTTAACAAACTGCAGAGAGAAGCTAAGCCAGGCTTATAAACAAGAGTTTCCCACACTAGCAAATGAGAGACAACTTTACAATTTGCAGCTATAATCACAGCGCCAGGCTGTATTTAATGGGACATCCAGGCTGAACTCAGCGAGAGACAAATTCCCGGTGTGTCTAACCACACGTGGCCAAATAATCGAAGCACAAAGAGTTTCTAACCAAAGCCGCAAATGACGCAGGAAAAAAGGCTAAATTTAAAAGGCTTTAAATTTATTTAACTATAATCGGGCAGGGATTTAATGGGGGCATCCGGCAAGCGACTCGGCTGCAGTCACGGCGAACTGGGAAAACCTCTGATCGATCTTGAGGGTGACCCAATTTAAGGCAGGTGGCTGAGGATGCTACCTGCTGCTCCAGGGTCATAACGGTGTGGACTCGGAAATTCCCGCTCTCACACGGGTCAGTGATGCCGACCGAGCCGGGAAGGAACAGCCCCGCAGCCAAGATCTGAAGGCAGCGCCTGGGAACAAAACAAAACAAAAGCAGAAAGACAAAATTTTCTCCATGGCTGTTCTTGATGAGGAATTTGAGTTGCTAATGTTTTGATCCCAAAAATTGAGTGCAAAGCTTGGAGTTGGGGTGTGTGTGTGTGTGTCTTCGTTCGTTCATTCCCCAATTCTGGGAATCTGAAGCACTCGATGGGGCCTTAAGGATGGCCAGAAGCAAAGAAGCTTTTTCACCCTTAAAATAATAATAATAAAAAAAAACATTTCAAGTCTTGGGAACGTGGTTTTCAACTGTTACCTGTAAGCTACGTTGAGAGCCAACGGCTGCCGAGTCGGGTTGTTCATCACTGCGTAGTGTCCCTGGAATCAGGAAAAAAAAAAGACCTTGGATTCAGCGAGAGGAGTTTGATTTTCACTCCCCTCTGCCTGGGAGCTCAAATCTAGCAAGTGTGAACTCGGAAACAGGAATTATTTCGGTGATCAAAGGGATCTGCATCCTCATGGTTTGCCTGATTCTATTTAAGGGACAAATATTTGTAGCTAAAACCAGGATCAGGGAAAATGACAAACGGCTGGCGTTCCTTCGCAATGAGTTCAAATCCAGGAGTGGCTCTCTGGGAAAAGGTCTAAAATTAAATTATTTGGGCTGCGCTTTTGAATCCCAAGAATTCTGCTTCCCTAAACTACTTGGCTGTCAGATCTCAAGGGAGATGGAAATTGAAATTTGAGCTCTATACAGCGCAAGAGAGGTGAGGAATCCAAGTGCCAAGGATGCAACTGGCGCATCTATACTTTGGAATTTAGTTTTCTTTAAACCTCCCCACTCGTTCTGAAACCTACGAGTAAGTCGAGGATCCACGGCGTGAGAGGCTCGAAGCCCGGAAACCGCATCCTGAGGTCCTTTAAGAGGCGGATCAAAACTTTCACCCTGAAAGGAGAAAAGGGCAGTTGTGGTTCTCTCTGACGCAAAACTTTGGGGCTAGGAAGCTGAGGAGTTGGTTAAGTCCCCACCTCAGCAAACGCCTTCAAGTAATGCACAAGGACCACACCAGTTTGCGATGGGAACGAAAGGAGGATGTTCCTCAGTGTCCAAATCCGTGCTTGAATATTTGACTGGGAAAATATCGTGCTAACGTGGAGGCTGCCATGCTGAGAAACAGCTGGCTTCTAGACAAAGCAATGATTAATAAGCCTTCGAAACTTGGTTTAAGACAAGGCAGCCCCAAACTAGGCTAAACAGAAGCCCAAAAATGGCAGGCAAAATACAAAAACTTGCTCCTCTTTTCCAGGGACAGAAAGCAGCTCCCAGATCCAAAAAAAAAATTCCAGGAAAAAATAAACTTACGTGGACTGCGAGGCGTTTTCTTCAAACCAGCGGGCGTGTCTGATGGCAGCCAGGGCGCTCTGCAGCACTTTAATATCCACTGGGGGAGAAATATCTTATTATTCACTTTGCTCCTTCGCTTTTATCCAGAGTTTTAAAAGCAGGCTGGAAACACAGGCTTTTCCAAGCTTGCCGACCTTGTACGCAATCTCCTTTTTTTCTGTACTCGACCCTAACCCTAACCCACTCCCACCTTTTCCCAAGGGAGGAAGCAGCCCACTACACTTACGGTGCAGCTCGGGGTCCAGCTTGCGAAGGTTGGGGGGCACGGTGGTGATGAGAATTTTCACCGTGGCGTCCGCCGAGCTGATTTCAAAGCCCGTCTCGTTGGTGAGCATGGTCAGCACTGAGGTGGGGGGAAAAAAAAGAGGAAGTTAATTCAGGAGATTATGGATTCCGTTATTTGGGAAAAGAGCTCTCTGCCAGCCGGGCGGTCCGTCACTCTGCGGGAGCCGTGGCTTACCTTCTGCGGGGTCCTGGGTCCGGAGAGACTCCACAACCTTGTTCCCCAAAGCAGCAACGGCTTCTACTGCAGGAGAAGGCAAGAGTTCAGCTTAGGAGGTTGTGACTTCCCCCAACCCCACCTTCTTCCCTGACGGCCAACACCTACACGTGGGCAAGATTTTGAGGATCACAACCAGATCCGCCACATTGTGGCCCGTCATCATGGTGCCTTTCTTGTAGGAGCCCACCTGGCGGACTTCTTCGATTTGCTGGGAAGGAGGGAGAAGGGGAAAAAAAAGATGGGAAAATGGGATTTCAGGAAGGCAAGGTTAGACTAGAAGACCTCCAAGATCCTTGCCAATCTTGTTTCCTGTTATTTTGTTAAACGTGGCCCTGAATGTAACCACAGTGAAGTTATAACCTGGAACGCAAAGCAGGAAGCTCATTTCCAGCCCCGTAAAAATGTAACTATTCTTAAATCTTTGGCCGGCTGGCTTGGTAAACACACCCATTCTCCACGCTCCTACTAGGGAGAAGGAAAAGAAACTCACCACTTCAAACGTTCCTGGTGCCACAATCAAGTTGTCGATCACGTTGTTGATCTTAGTGACCAGTGAAAGAATGGAAGCCTAATTTGGAAGAGGACGGGGGTGGGGGGGTAAGAAAGAGCATTTAAAAGCCTTAATTCTCCACCTCTCCGCACATTTAAAATAGGGAAATTAGACTTGTACTCAGACGTTAAGCTCCTGTCGCCGACTTTAACCAACCTATTTTTATTTTGCCCTGGGAGGAACTTGGGGGACGCACCTGTTCAGCGGATGTTGGAGCAAGATCCTGGTTTCTCTTCAACAAGGCTTCGCTGAAGGAGGTTTCATCAGGAGCCGGCTTCACCCGGGGGAAAGCCATCTCGCACTGAAGGCAGAAAAACCCTGTTTAAGGAAGGTGAATGTTGCCCCCCCCTGCCCACATCCCTTGCCTTCTAGAGCAAACGGTTCGGTTTGTTTTTTTTAAACTTTTCGACAACCAGCCACGAGACGTATTGGGGGAGGCAGCCAGACCCACTCACCACGTAGAAGTCAAAAGGGATGTGAGGCACAAAAGGTCGGAACCTGAAAGAGAGGAAAGAAAAGAGGTGAGGATTCACACCTGCCTTATCCGCGAGTGAAAATCTGTGCTGCCTTTCAAGATTTGGGGGGAGGGGGGGAGAAGAATTTAAGATCTTCTGCACTAGGTTAATGTGAGATTAAGAGCCCCCTCCTCTCTGCTCAAAAGGATAGGAAGAGAAGTCATGAGCCAATGTGCTAGGTGGGTCATCCAAGTTGGACAGAACTGGAAAAAAAAATACTGATTTTGGCTTTCCTAAGGTTTGGAGCAGAAATTTCAGTCTGGCACCGTAAGGATGGCTCCCAAGTAAATCTGCTTAGAACTGGATTCTAACCAAACTAATCAAGGAGAGAAGCAACCTGGAATTAAGGAGAAACTGCTGCAAAGTATAGCAGTGTTTACACTTGATAGTCAGGAAGCATGCAAAGTTCTCTCCATTGCTAGGTTTGCTGCTCTGGGTGTAGTCACCCCTTTGTTCCCCCCCCCCATGTGGAATTTACCCGCTGCCAGGGCCTCCTCGAGACCCAAAGCGTCCGCCGCGGCCACGGCCTCGGTCGCCCCTGAAAGAAATGGAGGGGAGAGGGAATCAGCGAAAGTCGAGGCTGCGATACGTTGTCTTCCGCGCATCGTTCGTAAGCCTTCTCCGACGGGGTCACATACACACAAGACAAGACACATGCACACCCCTTTTCAGTCACCTTGGGGGGCCAGCCTAGCCCCCACCCAAAACCAGAGGCACTGGACTGCATCTCATTCAAAGGGGGAAATCCAAGGGAGATAGGCAGTTGAGAAATATGAAATATAAATAGACAAACTTGAAAGAGTCAAACCAAGCTGAAAAAAAAACCCAAAGGAACAATAAAAGGCCGCTAACTTTGGATCCCAGAAGCGCAGCTGCCCCTAATTTAGGGGGGGTCCCCCTAGGAAGCCCCCCCCCCGATAGTCATCAGGGGAGGCCAGGCCAGGCCTCCGGAGAGCATCTAAGATTGATGTGGGTCAGGGGTCTCCAAACTTGGCAACTTTTAAGCCTTCAGGACTTCAGTTCCCTGAATTCCTCAGGCAGCATCTGGGGTTTATTTAGATTCTAAACCCAGATTTAGATCTAGGCTTGCTCAAGGTAGACGGATGGGTGTGTGAAGCAAGGATGGTGTGTGTGTGTGTGTGTGTGTGTGATAACCTGGATTTTCTCCTGCCAGAGGTGTGGATTTTTCCTTTCCCAGGATTCCCCCCACCAGCACGGCCCTGGCAGGGGATTCTGGGATGTGAAGTCCAAAGACCCCTGCCAAGCTGGGAGGAAAGCAAACAAAACAGCATCTCCTTGAGGCCGGGCAGCCTACCTGGCAGGGGAGTTGTGTGTGTGTGGTGGTGGTGGTGGGGAGAGGATTCTCAAAGCCAAGGCAGAGAAAAACCACAGGAATTCAATAGGAAAGTTTTGGAAATCCAGGACAATCATAACTACAACCCTTATAACCATAATTTTATTTGTTCAGGGACGGATGTAATTTTTTAAAATTGTTTTTAACTTTTGTATTTTTTGTTTTAATCACCCTGTAAACCGCCCTGAGTCCTTCGGGAAAGGGCGGTATATAAATGTAATAACATTAAAAAAATATATAATCATCATCATTATAATATCACAATTATACAGTCAACCTGATGATGATCATTTTGATCATAATCGTAAAATCCTAACAATTATAATCATACTTACAGCAATCAGTTTTATTACTAATTACTACCGCCGCTATCCATGCTAGATTATTACTATCATTAACGCGATTATTGCTGCTATTATTATTAAGAATATTTATTTATTTATTTCGACTTATATACACGAATAGGAACCACCCTCACGAGCGTCCAAACGCCTCCCCTGCGCTGCAGATAGACTGCTCCTGTTTCTGGAGGCTCTACTTTCCCTCTTTCCCACCACCACCCGGGACTACAACTCCCATCAGGGCTCTCTCTCTCTCTCGCGGGCGCGCGCGCGGGACGATGGGAGTTGTGGTCAATGCACCGCCTCCCCTCCCGGGCGAAGCTTAGGAGGCGGGGACGATGGGAGTTGTAGTCCGGCCGTACCTTTTTTCTTTCCTCCCCCCTCCCCCCCCCACTTCTTCTCCTGCTTTTCCTTCCCCCGCCGAGGAAGGAAGGCAGGAAGGCCTCGATTTTTTTTCCCCTCGTCCTCCTCCTCTTCCTCCGGCCTCACCTCATGTCTCCGTCAGGGAAGGGACCGTCTCCGCTCCGGCTGAGGCGGGGAAAGCGATTCCCGGCGGCCGCGCTCGGAATTGGGGGGTAGAAAAGCGTGAGGAGAAATCTGAAAGAAAAGCCACCCGGCCTGCTCCAGCACCCGCCGCTTTTCGCCCGCCTCGCAAGAAGCCGCGCCGCGATTGGACAAGCGGCCCAGTAAGAGGGCTCTCTACGGGTTGCACTGGCCGCTGGCCCGCTTCGGCCAATCGCGGGAGCGGGTTGGGTTTTTTCCCCGCCCTTCTCCGGAAAGCCATTGGTCTTTCCGCCTGTCTGTCCCCCACGGGACGCCGCTTCTGCAAACAAGGGGGAGGTAGCCAATGGGAAGGTGGCGAGCGGGAAGCGCAACCAATCCTAAGAAGAGGAGTGGGCGGGAGGTTCCGGCCGTCGACGTACGCGCGGCGCGGGAAGCCTGTATTTTCAAGCGTCCATTCAAAAGCAGAGTTGAAAGTGTTTAGTGCGCATGTGCTTCAGCTTTTCATAATAGGCCGAAAGAGGGCGCCTTCGGCCCGAACAGCAGAGTGGCGCAGCGGAAGCGTGCTGGGCCCATAACCCAGAGGTCGATGGATCGAAACCATTCTCTGCTAATCTGTTTTTTTTTTCTTTCCCCCCTCTACAAAATAATTCAAGATAAATTCCGAAAACCCCATGCACGCTTTTCTTTAGTCTTTCAATTAGGCGCTTGGCTTATTATTATTGCATTTAAGTCTGCGACTTTTGCATTCTGGGCGTCCCTGGGAACGATAAGAGAGACCCAGTCAGACTGGGATGAGCTTCCTTTCCCCGCTTCTGCATCTGGGTTTCCTTTCTCGGGACTTGCCACCAACTCTGCCTTTTTTCCACTCCTGTCTGGGATTCAAAGTTTTTTTTTATTTTATTTTAATAACCTTTAAATTTTCCTATGCGTTGCGTTGCAGGGTGTGCATTAAATTGGCAAGCCTAATTGAGGTGTTTTGTTTGTTTGTTTTATCTGGGAATTTAGCTGTGCAAAATCTGGGTTTAGTTGGCTGAATATTTTTTTAAGAAACTCTGCTTTCCACGGAGCTGGAGAAAGAATCCAGTTTGAACTCAGAAGCGGGCTCAGTTTACCCATCCAGATGTGCTGCTTCTTTTTGCATGATCTCCTGTTGGTGCCTTGATTCTTAAACTAAAAAGCCATTCCCATTTGCCTTCCTTCCTAAGGTTTAATTTTTGCCCCCTTTGGGTGAAATCGGTGCAGAGCAAAACGCCGTCCGGTAGAGGGCGCTTTTGTCCTTCCAACCATTTCTTAACCCTTCTGATTCTCCCACCTTTGGCCAGGGGTGCTCAAGGGGCGGGGTGGATTCTCCCCCTCCCCCCCAAAAAAACCCACCTGGGCTTATAACTTATGTTTTCCTTGTCAAAACCCTGGGACAACTTGTTTTAGGAGGATTAATTTTGCATTTTTGCAGAAACTGAATGCCCAGTTAAAGAATTGTCTCTGCTAGGTAAACTTACAGCCCATTTATGGAAATGTACATCTATCTATCTATCTATCTATCTATCTATCTATCTATCTATCTATCTATCTATCTATCTATCTATCTATCTATCTTCTATCATCTATCTATCTATCTATCTATCTATCTATCTATCTATCTATCTATCTATCTATCTATCCTATCATTCTTTCTTAATATCTATATCTATCTATATCCATCTATCCATATTTCTATCTATCTATCTATCTATCTATCTATCTATCTATCTATCTATCTATCTATCTATCTATCTATCTATCTTTTTCTATCTAATCGATCATATCTGTCTACTTATCAGCGATCAGCTATCATTTATTTGTCTTCTATATTATCTATCACATCTATCATTTTATCTATCATCTACTTACCTATTTATTTATTTATTAAATTTCTTTACCACTCATCTCATACCCAATGAGTCTAGCATAAAATCAGTGTTTCTCAATCTTGGCAAGGTGAAAGGACTGCAATTCCCAGAATTCCACACCCAGTGTGTCTGGATTTCAACCCCCAAAACTCTGGCTAGGGAATTTTGAGAGTTGAAGTCCACACATCTTGAAGAAGTTATCAAGGTTAAGAAATAGTGGTTTAAACACACCGTGGTCAATGGATTCATTCCTCCGCAAAGCACCAATGGAGAATTCCTAAGTTCCCTTATTCTAACATGATCCTTTTGAAGGACGTTGCGGCGTTTAAGGAAAAGCAAAATTGTGTGTGTTTGCTAGGAACAAGCCGCAACTCTTGGGAAATGTGTTTACCACCCATCTGGGTCCATGGAAGTGTGCTGAGGCTGCTGTGTGTATTTACTCAGAAGTAAATTATTCATCTCATTAATTTCTGACTAAGGGTACTTAGAATCCCATTTGAGCTACATCTGAAACTTAGCAGAATCTGGGAAGATTTACGGGAAAATGTGAAAAAAAAGAAGTTTAAAATTTATTTATTGTCTAATTTGATTTTCTCTTCTTCTTTTGTTGATCAAATTGGGGAGCCTTTAAAATCCTGGAAAACTGCATCAGCCTTGATACTTCAATTACCTTTTCAAATAAGTCTTTTTCACTAAAAATAATGTCAGCAGAGATGCTGGATTAATGATCAACCATAATCCCCAGTCTAGCAAGAGAAAAAAGAAAAAAAGAACGCACTTAAATTACGTGCTTGCCTAGGATTTTATCACCTTTGTTTCCAGGCTGGTTGCAGAGGCAGAGAAAAATCAATTTCCTGCCTTGCAGCTTTTTATAAGAGAATTTGGAAACCCAACAAACAAAGAAAAAAAATGCTTTATAAAATGGTAAAGCGGGAAGGAAACCTAAAGGGCATCCAGGCCACCCAGATGCAATGGGCAGAAAACCCAGTTCAATGCTCCTGAAGAACTGGCTGTCCAGCATCTTCAAACATCTCGAGAAATGGAGGAAGAACATTTTGGAATAAAATGCCATTTAAAATTTCAGAATATTTGAAAGCCTTGGGATGTCTCTGTCTGTCTGTCTGTCTATTTGTCTGTCTGTCTGTCTGTCTATCTATCTATCTATCTATCTATCTATCTATCTATCTATCTATCTATCTATCTCTACATCTGTCTATCATCTACATCTATCAATCATCTATCATCTATATATATATATATATATATATAATCTACATCTATCTATCATCTATCTATCATCTATATCAATCATTATATATATATGTATCTGTCTATCTATCTATCTATCTATCTATCTATCTATCTGTCTATCTTCTACATCTATCAATCATCTATCTATCATCTATATATATATATATATATATAATCTACATCTATCTATCATCTATATCAATCATTATATCTATCTATCTATCTATCTATCTATCTATCTATCTATCTATCTATCTATCATCTATCTTCAGCAACTTTGGAAAGGAGTGTGTGTGTTGCAGAATGAATAAATTCATTGCGTTGATAACCTTGTTTTCCCCCGCAAAACAGCCAAGTTGCTTTCAAACAAAATCAATTGGTGGGTGGGGAGAAGAGGAAGGAATTGACGTTGTTCCTTCCCCCCCTCAAAAAAATTTAGAAACCCCCCCCCAGCCTTGGCACCTGGGAAACCAGGGTTAGCTTTCGGCTAGCGCTTGCAATGTCTCTCCCTGGGTTTGTTGAGAGCAGAAAATGTGCCTTTAATCCGTGCCCGAGATTGCAGAGGGGAGGAATCGGACTTACGTTAGGGTGCAAAATCACACAATCCAGAGGGTTGGGGTGTGGTTTTTTGGTTTTTGGAGGGGGGGAGGAGGATATTATCTGGGGGCTAACCTTTGCCCACCTAATGACCCCCTTATTTCTGCCAGGGGTGGGGAGGAGGGACTTTCTGGGCAGGCAAGGGTTAAGCTGCCTGGCTGGTGAGATAGCAGCTAACCCTTTTTGCTCACTCCATGGGAAGGAAAAGAGTCAAACAAGCTGAAGGCTTCACTCATTCCTGCCCTGTCTGAGCTTCGGGAAGGAAGGAGAAGGCGGGTGCTGGACAACTGGCTGGGCTGGGGACCCCAGGGGACGCCTGGCACGACTGCCGCCGGATTGCTGGGCGGCTGCCGAAGCAATTGGGGGGGATCCCTGGCTGTGCTGGAGAGGCAGATCCAGAAGAGAGTGAGTGGGGGGCTGTCCCCCGCCCAATGCAGGGGAGCGGGCAAGTTTGGGCAGCACCTCTGGATGAGCACCAGGTGGCCGGCTTGTCTCTGGACCCACCGGCTGCATGCCAGCGTTCAGCTGGGGCCATTGAGAGAGGAAATTGGGGTGGGGGAAGGTGAGGAATCAGAGTTGGGGGGTCTCCCTGGACCCCCCCCCTGCCCCCTTTGGAGCCAGAACTAGGAATCAGAGTCAGAGAAAGTTGGGGAACCTTTGGAAGGAGTTTTGGGGATGAGGGCCGCTGGGTGGCAGAGGGGCACCGTGGCCCTCCAGGCCCACCGGCTGTGCCCCATGGAGGTTGTGGTGCTGGCGTGGGCACTGTCTCAGTCGGGCCAGGCAGCCAGTGCCAACCTGACCCTGGCCGTGGTCCTGCCCCGGCACAACACCACGTACCCGTGGGCCTGGCCACGGGTGGGTCCGGCCGTGGAGTTGGCCATCCAGAAGCTCAACGCCCAACCTGACCTCCTGCCGGAGCACCAGGTGCAGATGGTCTTCGGCAGCAGCGAGAACGGTCAAGGGGTCTGCTCGGACATCATGGCCCCGCTCGCCGCCGTGGACCTCAAGCTGGCCCACAGCCCCCACGCCTTCGTGGGGCCGGGCTGCGTCTATTCCACAGCGCCCGTGGCCCGCTACACCAGGCACTGGAACCTGCCCCTGGTGACGGCGGCGGCCGAGGCCATCGGCTTCGACAACAAGGAGGACGAGTTCGCCCTGGTGACCCGCACGGGGCCCAGCCACAGCAAGCTGGGCGACTTTGGGGTCAGCCTGAGCCAGCATTTCAACTGGACCAGCCGGGCCATGTTGCTCTACTGGGATAACAACCTGGATGACCGGCCGTGTTTCTTCGCCGCTGAGGGTCTCTACATGCAGCTGCCCTCCTTGCAGAACATAACCATCGAAGACGTGCCCTTCATGTCCACCAATTACACGGACCTGATCCACCACATGAAGGAGAAAGCGCGGAGTAAGTTGGATCCACCACCCTGGTCCCTGGTCTTGGGCATCTCCCCCTGCCCGACTTTCGGGGTGTTTCTTCGAGACTCGAGGTTTTTAAGAAGGGATTGGACGGGCGTTGGTCGGAAATGGGAGAGGGGTTTCCTGCCTGAGCAGGGGGTTGGACTAGAAGACCTCTAAGGTCCCTTCCAACTCTGTTATTTTGTTATTCTGCTTTTTTTCTTCCTTGCTTCCTTCCTTCCTTCCTTCCTTCCTTCCTTCCTTCCTTCCTTCCTTCCTTCCTTCCTTCCTTCCTTCCTTCCTGCCTTCCTACCTTATTTCCATCCTTTTTCTTCCTTCCCTTCTTCCTTCTTTCTTTCTTTCTTTCTTTCTTTCTTTCTTTCTTTCTTTCTTTCTTTCTTTCCTTCCTGATTCACTTAACCACCATATAATTCTCGTAACAACTGCCGTGATTTGCTTACCAACCGTGGCAAAAAGGTCGCAAGGTTAGGAGTGACTTGCTTAGCAACGGCAATTCTGTGAGACTCTCTTCACAACCCCCCCTTGCTTAGCAATGGACATTCTAGTCCTCATTGTGGTCGTAATTCAAGGACTGCCTGTGTTAGGGAGGATTGGGCTAAAACCGTGGCGGGCCAGCTAAAATTTCAGGAGCATGTACCCCCTTCCTCTGGAAACTTATTCTCTTTAGCCTGGTGTGAGTTGTGTTGTTGTCTGTGGGGTTGTTATGTCGTGCTCCAGCCTCTTTCTCAGGAATGTTCCCAAGCACTCAAAACCCCCCCTCCTCAAAAGGGACTTGCGAAACCCGTAAATTTAAGTCGAATATCCTACAGAGCTCCGTAAATTTGCTGAGTTTTTACTTTTTTTTTTTTTTTGCAAAATATATATCGCAATTCCGATATCCTCCCCCTACCTCCCAGCCTGAAACAGCTGGAGGATGATCCTCCTGGCACGGAAAGTCAGGAAATAAATATAAATCAATTTATTAGCCCAGCCAGCCCCTGACAGAATGGGACCCAACTCCCAAATTGAGGAATCCTGGCCCTCTTTGCTCCGTTGCATGATTTTGTGTGTGTGTGAGTGTGTGTGTGTGTGTGTGTGTGCACGCAGGCATGTCCGTGTGCGTAGTAAAGGTCTCCTGCCATTCCCCCACTCCTGCCCGTCGCCTTCGGCTGTTTCCTGCTGATTTTAAAAGCTTGGCCGATAACAGATTTGTTTGCTAACGGGACCTTTAGGAAGGGAGGGTTCTCCAAGGTCATCTGTCCCACC
This sequence comes from Vipera berus, assembly GCF_964194415.1. Taxonomy (NCBI): domain Eukaryota; kingdom Metazoa; phylum Chordata; class Lepidosauria; order Squamata; family Viperidae; genus Vipera; species Vipera berus. The sequence continues at coordinate 8,611,443 of NC_138219.1, forward strand.
CCCTGCTCTATTCAAGGCAAGAAGTCCTGGCTAAGCCTCGGCTTCCTGATTTCCGAGGATGGATGTTGCACGGCTGGTGCGAAACATAATCCAGATCGCACAGCAGCTGACTTCTCTTGTAATATCCAGCCAAAATCATATATAATGTGTCTGCGTATATGTGTGTGTGTGTGTGTGTGTGGCTGTGTTTGTGTATGTGTGTATGTGTGTATGTGTGTGTATATATGTATATGTGTGTGTGTGTACACACACACACACAAACACACACACAGTAATGTTCCCTTCTTGAGGACAGAGTACTTATTGTGCCGTTTTTGCCTAATGGTAGGATGTGGAGGCTTGCACCTTCCTGGAAACAGTCTTAATCAATTGTTCCTCGTACAATTTAACTTGCTGGCAAGTTATCCGTGGTTTATTTGTTGTGGGGAGATTTATAGACCGCCCCAATTTGCGATGATTCGGGTCAGCTGACAGCGGCTCTAATTTGGAAAAACCGGTGGGGGGGAAAAATCAGCAAAAGCTAAAATACCACATCAAAGGCCCCCCCTCAGTCAAACCAATAGCCCCAAACCTGCGGGTATTGTAACTTCAAGCAGTCCTTAATAGCATTAAAACAGTGAGATGGGTAAAATGGGAACTGATGCACAAATATCCCTGATTCAAGAAGACTGCTGGACTGCTGTCTCTCAGAAATGGTGTAGAGTTCCCCTGCCTGGGCGGGTGGGTTGGGCTAGATGACCTCCAAGGGTCCCTTCCGTCTCTGTTTTCTGTTTTTCGATATGATCTCCTCTGACTGAAACTGCTCGCTGAGTTAACGTGGAATAAGGAAGCGAGTTCGTTGTTCAGGGTCAGAGATTCCTCTTGGCCCAACGAAGGCTCCAACAGGGGGTTGGGCTAGATGACCTCCCAGGTCCCTTCCCACTTTTGCCGTTCTATGTTCTAGCGGTGGGATCCTCTCGCTGGTTTGAGATTTGGGGGTTAAATCATGAGGCAGGGAAGATTGGATCGGTGGCGAGACCGCTTTTTACGAAGGCTAAGATTTCACCGCAAATTTCGAACTTTGGGGGCGTGCCAGGAACGGTGCAAAAAAAAATATGCTGCTTTTTAAAAATTATTTATTAAAAGAGTGGCTGAAGCCGTGCCAAGCTTTGAAATGGGCAGCCCGGCTTGGGAACAGCCTGAGCCCCGCAACCCAGGTTTGGGAGAAGGACTGAAAATTGCTTTTCGCCTATCTTGCAAGTCCGCAAAACAGGAAAAAGCTGGCCTGGGGAGGGTGGGTGGGTGGGTGGGCGTCTGCTGGGACCCTGCCCGGGGGCAGAACGTGGCCCTTGACCTTGGTTGCTGCTGGTGGCGCTCCGGCAGGAAAATAACAGGATGTCACTCGGCCGGAGGCCCAGCGCGAGCGGCTGCGAAGAACGAAAGTCTAGCCTTGCCTCTCTTTGCCCGGCTGTGCAATGGGTGTAAAAGGGGTGCCCACCTGGCCTGGCGCCTTTCCCCCTCTTTATGCGAATGGCGGTAGAGTCGGCAGGGGTTGGGAGCAGTCCCGGGCTTGCAAGGACGCCTGAAGCCACGATGGTGCCCAATGTTGGTTAGTTGGTTAAGTCTGGGCCGCCAAATCCAAATGCATTGAATGGCTCCTGTTTGGTTTTTTTTTCTTTCTGCTGTGGAAGTTGAAAGGAGGTTCTGGATTCGAGGCAGAGAGGAGCAGAGATCTTTGATTCCTTGGGGGGATCTTGTGGCAGGGGGTTGCAGAGAAAAGTTCTCGCTTTGTGCAAAGAAGCTTGGAGCTGTAAGGCTGCCTCTGAGGAAGGGCAAATGTCTCGTTTTACAAGGGGAAAAATTGAATTTAATTTCATTTTGGGTTAGGCTTTCTTTGACCTGCAGGAACAGGGACCGCTTGTGAAAGCAAAACCCGGCTCGTTCAAGTGTCCTTCTTGGCACCGGCTGCCTTTTTCCTCCTCCGCCCCAGCCGCATTTTTTTCTCCTGGCTGCCCAGGGTTTTGCCAAGTGGGGGGGGGGTCTGACTCTGCCCGGGCGAGGAGGGGGGCAGGTTGCTAGGTTTTTATCATGCCCGGCTGCTGGGCTGGCCGGCCCTCCCAAGGGGGGAGGCAGGCGTGAACCGCTTCCTTGCAAAGAATCAGCCGGAGGGATTTGTCCAGGCTGGCAAGCCCAAGGGAAGAAGGGAAGGAAGGAAGAGGGAGGGAGGGAGGGAGGGAGGGAGGGAGGGAGGAAGGAAGGAAGGAAGGAAGGAAGGAAGGAAGGAAGGAAGATGACAGAAGGAAGATGATGGAAGGAAGGAAGGAAGGAAGAAAAGATGATAGAGAGAAGGAAGGAAGGAAGGAAGGAAGGAAGGAAGGAAGGAAGGAAGGAAGGAAGGAAGGAAAGAAAGATGATAGAGAGAAGAAGGAAGGAAGGAAGGAAAGAAAGAAAAGTCCACCCCTTTGAAAGTCCCTCAAGGTGGAGAAACACCCTCCAGAAAGTGTCCACTTGCCATTATTTTTACACACACACACACACACACACACACACACACACACACACACACACACACACACACACACACAAACGGCTTTCCCTACCCAGATTTAACATTTTAAATTTAGAATTTTTAAATTTCTCAAGAGGGGGGGGGTCCAACACCGGCTCAGAAACCAGCTTCCCCCCCCACACACACTTTTTTTTTGCGGCAGACAGAGAGGCAGAGAGGCCCGAAAGTGGATCGGATCCCAACTTCCCAACTCTTTAACGATGTATCAGGAGGGCTGGGGATGATGGGCTTTGTTGGAAAGCGTGCTTGGAAATGAATCACGGATTTTAAAGAAACACCCCCACCACCAGCCCTGGCCCGTGGGCTCTTCCACCCCTTGGGCCAATTTGTGAGCCGTTGTGCTGCTTCCTCTCCAGTTGTGTACGTCTGCTGTGCCCCCGACATCTTCCGCGCACTGATGCTCCAGGCGCACCGCGAAGGGCTCACCACCGGCGATTACGCCTTCTTCTACATCGACCTCTTTGGCACCAGCCTCCGCAGCTCCACCTTCCCGGACCGGACGCGCCCTTGGCGACGCGGGGACGGGGACGATGGGGCGGCCCGGGAGGCTTATAAGGTGAGTCAGGGGCGCCAAGCTTTGTGGTCTCATCCTGGGTGAAAAAGGCATGTCTGAACGCCTTTGGAGAGGAACCACCTTGTCCTGCTTTAATCTCAGTCATAGGTTTGGTGCCAAGAATTCAGTTTTTATATAAAGATAGAGATGGATGGATGGATGGATGGATAGATAGATAGATAGATAGATAGATAGATAGATAGATAGATAGATATAGACAGATAGACAGAGATATATAGAGGAGGGAGGGAGGGAGGGAGGGATAGATAGATGATAGATAGATGATCAATTGATAGATGTAGATGATGGACATAGATATAGATGATAGATAGATATAGATGATAGACAGATAGATAGATACAAAGAGAGAGAGAGAGACAAACAGATATATAGAGCCGGGAAGGAGAGATAGATAGATAGATAGATAGATAGATAGATAGATAGATAGATAGATAGATAGATAGATAGATAATCAATTGATAGATGTAGATGATAGACATAAATATAGATGATAGATATAGATGATAGACAGACAGACAGATAGATAGACAGACAGACAGACAGATAGATAGATACAAAGAGAGAGAGAGAGAGAGAGAAACAGACAGATAGACAGATATATAGAGGCGGGAAGGAGAGATAGATGATTGACAGACAGACAGACAGACAGAGATTGTTTTGTCTATATATCAAATACAAAGAGACGTAGAAATGGGAAATTAGGGAAGGAAAAAGAGAGGGGGAAAGGAAACGTCAGGGAGAAGGGAATCCCGACTCTTCTTAGCACAGTATAGGATAGAAACGCTCCAGCCTTGAATTCAGATTCTCACTTTTTGGGGGGGGGGCTGAGCAGGCCGTGGACGAGGGGTTGGAGAGTGACCGGAAGGGGCTTGCCTCCCGCCATCTGGCCCTGCTTTTCTCTCGTCCAGCCTTGCCTGAAAGAGAGGAAGGAAGTCAGATAAATGGCCCGGATTCTGAAGCCGACAAGTTGCCGCTATTAATAATCCCCGAGAACTGAAAGTTGCTTTTTTAAACTTAAAAGGGGGATTATTGGGGGGTAAAAGGAGGCAGATTTAGAAGATTTAAAAAGGGACCAGACTGTTTCTAGAGAAAGGCTGATCCGTGGCTGTGTTTCTCCGTTCTTCGTTCAGTAGAACCTCCAGACTCAGTGGCAGTATATCAGGCTAAGTTGCGAGCAATTAACGAAGGCCCAGCAAAGAGGCATTTATGGGGGGAGGGGGGAAAAATCAAAGAAAATGAGACCAGTTGGCAACCCCACCAGGGACAAATTCTTAAATTTGGATTATTTTCTCGCTAACCGAAGAGTTTCCTTCTTGGTCGCTAAAGGAACCGGGACCACCTGCAAGGGGAGGTTTCTGGCCCAAACAGGAGGTTGGATCAGATGATCTCTTTAAGTTTCCCTACTTTCTACAATTCTACGGATGATCTGCTCTGCTAAACAGCTCGGTGGAGCCTCCATGGGTCAGGGAAGCCTATCTGACCCTTTGGAATGGGGGAGGGAAACTTTAGCGGGGGGAAAAAGTCGCTGAGTGACATAAATCAAAGTCGGGCACTTGTCCCGAAGGTTTGGGGAGGGGGAGGGGTCAAAAAACTCTCAGCGGCTCGGCTGTTGGGCAAAGGAGGATGGGAGTTGTAGTCCATCTCCTGGAAGTGTCTTGAAACAGGCTGGTGGGCTCGAGTTAATGATGCTAGATAATCTCCCCCCCCCTGAATATTGGGGTTAAGTCATTTTGTCCTGCCTCCCTCTTGACCCCACCCCCACCCCCCCAGGCTGTCATGCTGATCACTTACGCCGAACCCCAAAATCCGGAATACCGCCTGTTTCTCCAGCACATCAAGCGCACCTCCCAGGAGCAGTTTAACTTCACCCTGGAAGACGGGCTGGTAAGGAGGAGACTTGGAAGGGACCTTAGAGGTCTTTTAGTCCAGCCCCCTGCTATAGGAGCAGGGGGGGAAACCCCGCCACATTTTGTTCATATTTGGGGCTGAAAAAGTGGCAATCCTCGCACTCAGAACCCAACGCCAGGCTTGATTTCCAGCCTGGTTCCTACCTGGTCTGAACCTCCAGGCCGGCTTAGCCACCCTGGGTGGGAGAAACGATGCTGGCTTGTTGATCCTGGCTTCCCTTTTGCTCTGCCACGTATCCGACGTGGAAAGGACACCACCCAGCGAGTCATCTCTTTTGAGCTGAGTGCAAAGAAGGAATCCAGCAAGGTTCGTAAGCGGGCAAGGTGTGCGTTGTGACCTCCTTGCGCAACTGCGGGCGCTCCATCGCTGGAGGTTTTGAAGCGGAGACTAGACAGTCCCGTGTCTGAAATGGGGGCTGGACTAGAAGACCTCCGACGTCTATTCTATTCTATTCTATTCTATTCTATTCTATTCTATTCTATTCTATTCTATTCTATTCTATTCTATTCTATTCTATTCTATTCTATTCTAAAATTCCAAATGTTCTAAACTGGAGAGCAGCAATTGAGCTGCCGTTGCGAAGCCCCTGGCGCGCCTCGTGAGTGGATTTGGGGCATCCGGGTCTTGGAATCGAATCCCTTGGGGCCACCCCCACCTGGCTCTCGATGCCGTGGGCCCGATCCCCCCCCTTCTCAGCCTTCCTTGCCCACCCCCTGCATCCCCACCTTCTCTAAATTCTCCAGGAAAATTTCATCGCAGGGGCTTTTCACGACGGGGTGATGCTCTACGCCCAGGCGGTAAACGAGACGTTGGCCCAGGGCGGTTCTCTTGCCAACAGCACGGCCATCACGCTCCAGATGCGTAACCGGACGTTCTACGGTCAGTTTCCTTGCAGGCTCTGGATATATTGGGAGGAGGGGGATTTTACATGAGGAGGGGGCCGTTCGTGGGGATATGGACCCTTCAGAGGGACCCAGATTGGGTCTCCATCCATAAAACTAGTGGGGGAAAAATATTTTGGGGTAATGCCAATCGGCTTTTCCAGGTCTATAATTGAGGGATCGACATATCCCTGCATTTTGGTGTGTGTGTGTGTGTGTGGCGGACGTCTCCAATGGCAGACTGGCTTTGAATCCGTCATAAGGGATCTTAAGAGGTCATCTAGTCTCGCCCTCTGCTGATGGGGCCAAGTCCTAGAGCATTTTTGACCTCTTGATATTCTTCAATCTATCAGTATTGACTGCCTAAAATTGGAGATGTTTAAAAATGTTTATTGGAGGCCCCAGACCTTCCTGGGGTCTCCTTGTTAGGTGGAAAAGTCTTAACAATTTCAAGGTTTGGGGTTATTTTATTTTATTTTTTGTTATTTTTTTTTTTAAAAAAAACCTTGTGCCCTGCAGGAATCACGGGGCCCCTGCGGATTGATCAGAATGGGGACCGGGAAATGGATCACACGCTCTGGGACCTGGATCCAGTCAGCGGAGAGTTTGAGGTTAGTAGAATGGCAGGGGGGGGAATTGACGCTAAGGTAGCCTGCCTCTGTACATGGAGGCTTTGCTCAGCTGTTGCACGAATTGTCTCTCCGATTGGCTCCTCCGTCCACGTGATCCCTTTTAAATTGTCCTGGTGGCACTGAGTTCCAAAGATGAACTCGCTGTTTGGTTAAGGCGGTGTTTCTCATCCTTGGTAACTTTAAGATGGGTGGACTTCAACTCCCAGAATTCCCCAGTCAGATGGTTGGCTGGGGAATTCTGGGAGTTGAAGTCCACCCATCTTAAAGTTGCCAAGGTTGAGAATCACCGAGTTAAAGCTGGCATTACCCAGCCTCAAATCAAAGAAAATTCGTCTTTTTCCCCCCTGGCTTTTCTCTCTCCGCAGATCGTGGCCAATCACAACGGGACCACCAAGAAGATCGAAATGGTCCCGGGAAAAAGGATCCACTGGCCGGGCGACGCCATCCCGAGAGATGTCCCCTTTTGCGGTTTTGAGAATAACAACCCGCTTTGTCAGAAAGGTGCAGCTTTGGGGCGATGTGGAAAGAAACCGCATGACACGGGTTTGATCTGAAGCCACTAGAATATGGAACTCCCTGCCACTTGACTGATATGCCCCAGGGGAGGAGAGGGCCAAGAGATATCAAATATAGATGTATTTATTCAGGGATTTAAACCACCTTGACTGAGCCGGCTTGGAAGAATTGGGCTTTGTTTTTCATTGGTTTAAATTTGGATAATGGAAGCCACCAAACTGGGACCCGTTTCATAAGACTCTCCGTCCTCTCTTTTTATTTATTTTTTATTTATTTTTTCCCCTTCTCCCACCCAGCCTCGTTTTCCTTGCTGGAGATCTTGTCGCTTGTGATGACTTTGCTTCTGTTCGGCATCATCGTCACGGCCTTCTTTGCGTACCGGTGAGTGGGCAGGATTGATCCCGCCCAATGGAAAACCGAGTTTTCTGCTTCAGGTCTGGGATCCATTTGATTTTCAGGCAGGATATTCATGACTGGTTGATCCTGGGCGGACCTTTCTCGGTTCGCCCAAAGGTTTGTTTATGCAAAGCTCATTTTGAGCGATGCATTTTAAAGCAAAGTCAATTCTGAGCGATGCAGTTTAAAGCAAAGCTAATTCCGAGCTGCTAATTAACTGGAAGATTTTATGAGATGGGGTGGGTCGTGGTGGGAGAAATTGTGAGACTCTGGACCTTTTAACCATCTGAACTGTTGTGGTGGGAATGATCTATTTGCAAAATAAAAAAAGGAAGAAAATTGAGGGATGGGGTAACCATACTTTTCTGGCTTGGTGTGTTTTCCCCCGTGGTTAGGAAAATGAAGCTGGAGAAGGAGCTGGCTTCCGAATTTTGGCGTGTCAGCTGGGAGGACGTGCAGTCGAGCAACCTAGAGAAAAATCTACGCAGCACAGGGAGCAAAGTCACACTCTCGCTGGTGCGTACCCCACCTTTGTCGGTCTCCCAGATCGGACTGCCTCTTCTTTGTGCATTTCATTTTTTTAAAGTACTTTTGGACTCTGTGCTGGGTCCTCTCCCTTCTTGCATAGCCCTTTATACACATCCCCTTGGTGCAATGCATACACCACCCCTTCGAGGTAGGCCTGTAGGACCCTTGTGGGTTGCAAAACAGGTTTGGGATGTTGCCGAAGCCCACAGACCCAAACCCAAACATCCCAAGGCTGGGATCACTTCTCAAGAGCTCAGAAAGAAATAAAACCTTGATCACTTTGGAGGGGGGGGAGTTCTCCTGCAAAAAGGGGGTATCCTCACCTGTTTCCCACCTCTTTGTTTGGTTTTTTTTTTAGAGAGGCTCAAATTACGGATCTTTGCTGACCACGGAAGGACAATTCCAGGTTTATGCCAAGACAGCTTATTATAAAGTAAGCTTCGTCTCCGATCCGTTGTGGTCGGGAAAGGGGAAGGCCCTGGAATTGAGGGCAGGGGTCTTTGGGCCAGGCCATCCCAACGTTGGGGGTCTTTGGGGGGGGTCTCTTCTTTTCCCCAACACTGGGTTACCATCCTCTTTTTTCCCAGGGGAACCTGGTGGCTGTGAAGCACATGAACAGGAAGCGCATCGACCTGACGCGGGATGTTTTGTTTGAGCTGAAACACGTAATTAGATTTTACTCCTCCTTTTTGCTCTGTCTGTCTGTCTATCTATCATCTATCTATCTATCTATCTATCTATCTATCTATCTATCTATCTATCTATCTATCTCTGTCTATCTATCATCTCTTTCTTATCTATCTTATCTATCAATCTGTATCTATCATGTATCTATTTCTCTTATCTCTCTATCTTCTATCATCTCTCTCTATCTCTCTCTACCTTTCTTTTCTCCCTTCCCTTCCCTTCCCTTTCTTTTTATTTTTCCTCGTTCCTTCCCTTCTTCCCATTCTCTTTCCTTCTCCCCTCCTTCTTCCTCTTCCCTCTTTCTTTCTTTCTTTCTTTCTTTCTTTCTTTCTTTCTTTCTTTCTTTCTTTCCCTTCCTTTCTTTCTTTCTTCCTTCCTTCCTTCCTTCCTTCCTTCCTTCCTTCCTTCCTTCCTTCCTTTCTTTCTTTCTTTCTTTCTTTCTTTTTCTTTCTTTCCCTTCCTTCCTTCCTTCCTTCCTTCCTTTCTTTCTTTCTTTCTTTCTTTTTCTTTCTTTCCCTTCCTTCCTTCCTTCCTTCCTTCCTTCCTTCCTTCCTTCCTTCCTTTCTTTCTTTCTTTTTCTTTCTTTCTTTCTTTCTTTCTTTCTTTCTTTCTTTCTTTCTTTCTTTCTTTCTTTCCCTCCTCCCCTTCCCAAGGATCATACAAGAGGTGGATGAGCAGCCTCAACCGGCTCATTAGCAAGAAGGAGAGAGCAAGGAGGGTGTGGGTGTCGGTGGGCCGAGGAGGAGGCTGGCACCGGGATGTTCCCCCTGCACCAGGGCGCCTGACTAATTAGCGAGGAAGCAGGAGGCCGATAGCCATCTGCTCCCCGCTTAATGAGCCACAGGGTGTCTCTGCTGGGAAAGGCAAGGAGCTTAGCCAGCCCTCCGCAAGGAAGGAGATAAGCTAGGATGAGACCTTGGCTGGGCAGTGGGCAGACACAATGGCTGGGGATTAGCAGCCCGGCGGAAGGGGAAATGGAGTCATGCACTGGCTGTCTTGGGGGTGACCCAGGGCCCACCGGTGACGTGCCGGTGACGGAGTCCAGCCCTTCCCCATGTCAGACGGGTCAGACGGGTGGCCATCGAGAGGACGGGTGCCAAGGCCGTCACCTGGCCGGCCTCCAGAGTTTTTCTGCCCATTGGTGGCGAAGATGCACGGGACGTGATCCCCCGGTTCCCGCAATCCTACCGCAAAACCAGCTCCAGAGCCAGCACCAGCGTTTTCAGGCCGTGAACAAGCCAGCTTTCTCTCTTCATGAAGCCTCTTCGGCTTGAGCTGAGCGCCAAGGGGGATGGCTCCGATTTCCTCCAGGCGACCTGCAAAGCTGGGTTTGCAAACTGGGTTTCCTCCTGGCGACACACAAGGTTAAACGTTGAGAACTGGGTTTTCTCCAGGCGATGTGCAAAGCTGGGTTTCTCCTCCGGGAGAGAAACCAAGCTGGGTTTGAGAAGTAGATTTCCACCAGCGGATGTGCAAAACTGGGTTTCGCCCAGGTGAGATGCAAACTCAAATTTTCTACTGGGCCCACAATACCCCAGAGTGGGATTTGCAAGCCCGACGGTGTGTGTGTGTGTGTGTGTGTGTGTGTGTGTGTGTACACCAGTGAGACTAAGGAAGGCTTTTTCTCCCCTCTTCCCTCCCCCTCCTTTTTTCCTCTCCAGATGAGAGACGTCCAGAATAAGCACTTGACCCGTTTCATCGGCGCCTGCACTGACCCCCCAAATATCTGCATTCTGACGGAGTATTGTATCCGTGGAAGCCTGCAGGTACCCAGCAGTGGGCAAAAACGGGAGAGAGAGAGAGAGAGTTACACACACAGAGAGAGAGACAGAAATGGCGAAAGAGAACAGGAAAAAGGCTGGGGTGGGGGGTGGGGGGGCGTGTGCGTTGGAGAAGGGCTGGAGGCCAAATCTTCTGGCATTTTTTCTTTTTCTTCCTCCCTGTCCGCCCTTTTTAAAAATTATTTTCATTCCAGGAAGAGGTAGACGAAGGGTCAAGAGGCGTTAATAAAACCCTAGACACTAGCAGTTTTTGGAAGGGCTGTTTATCTCCAGCTTAAAAGAAGCACAGAGCTGGGAGGGACCTTGGAGGTCATCTAGTCCAACCCCCTGCTCAGGCAGGAGACCCCCGCTACCATTTCAGACACGTGGTTGTCCGGTCTCTTCTTGAAAACCTCCAGTGATGGAGCACCCACCACTTCTGGTGGCAGGCTGTTCCACTGGTTCACTGTTCTCACCAGGGCTTTTTTTGTAAAAGAAAAAGGTGCTGGAACGCCGTTCTGAGCGTTCTATGAGAGAAAAAGCCCTGGTTCCATCCAAAAAAGGTGCCGGAACGCCGTTCTGAGAGTTCTATGAGAAAAAAAAAGCCCTGGTTCTCACGGTTAGGAATTTTGTCCCTTCATTCCAGGTTGCTCCTCTCCTTGATTGGTTTCCATCCTTCGCTTCTTCACCTGCCTTCAGGCGCTTTGGGAGGACAGGTGCCCCCACTTTTCTTCGGGGCAGCCCCTCAAATATTGGAAGACCGCCGTCACGTTCCCCCCCCCTCCCCACTAGTCCTTCTTTTCATCAAACCGGACATACCCAGTTCCAGCAACCTTTTTTTCGTACGTTTCAGCCTCCAGACAAACCATCTTTGTTTCTTGATTAGCAAAGTTGGTCTATGGTTCCTATGCCGAGGATGTAGTAGGGCAGCGTACCTCCTCTGGTCCGCTTGGGCAGGGGGCCAAGGAGAGGGAGGGCGGACGGACTGACGGACAGAGGGAGGGGTGGGCAGGCAAGCATTTTTAATTAAAAGAGGACCCGGAGAAACTGCCTGGAGCGGGCAGCTAATTCCAGAGAGGTGATTGATGGCATGGGGGATGAGTCTGTTTGTGTGTCAAAGAACAGCGATTTTTTACATGCCAAGGTTTCCAGATGGTTGCTGCAGATAAATTTTTGCAAAAGAAAGGCGGAGAAGAAGAAAAAAAAGGAGGAAAAAAAAAAGGAAAAAGTGATAAAGGAGGCAACTCCCCGGGAGGGTAAAGAATGGATGGGAGAGCAGAGAAAAAGAGAATATTGCAAAAGATACGAGCAAAGTCCTTATTTTCCCCACCCCAGAGCGTTGCTGTAACTTCAAAGTGGTCATTAAAGAACAGTCGCAAGCCGAGGACTGCCTTGTAGTGGGGGGAAAGGAAGGAGAGAACCGCTTTGGAATGACTTGTAAGCCCATGTTCCTCTCCCCGTCCGTTTAGGATATCCTGGAGAATGACAGCATCACCTTGGATTGGATGTTCCGCTATTCGCTCACCAACGACATCATCAAGGTAGCCACGTTTCCGATTTTTAGACTTTTTTAGGTTTAGATGGAAAGTCTGGCAATGTGTCCAGCTCTTTTTCCTCTCCTCTGATGTCCAGCTCAAGTCCAGAAACACACACACATGCACACACACACACACACACACACACACACAAAGACAAGAATCGTATTTTCAGTGCCGGATAATAATTTTGTCAGAACTCGGGTCTGTAAAGTGGACGGAGATTGGGAATAAGGTGTGGAGAGGGAACCGAAGGGGCTTTGTTTGGTGGGGGTCTTGGGTCAAAAAAGTTAAAATGGCAGCCAGGAAGGATGTGGGGGGGGGCCTCCGAAGCTGCAAAAAAGACAGAGAGAGAGAGAGAGAGAGTGAAAGCAGATCGTGGACTCGGTCGGAGAATAAAGCTCGCTTTAAAGGAGAATATTTGTCACTCAGGGTGGAAATGACTGGTCCTTGGTGCTCTCTGAGCTGCGTGGTTTCCTTGCAGACATTTCATGACCCAACTAGGTAACAGCATCAGTGTTAGAAGGGAGGGGGGGTTGCGTGGAAGGAGGAGGAGGAGGAGGAGGAAGAGAAAGAGAAAGAGAAGTGTTGGGGTCCTTGGTGCTCTCTGAGCTTACTTACTTGCAGACGTTTCAGGACCCAACTAGATAATCTGATCAGTGCTAGAAGAACAATTGCACCAAACCCCACTAGCACTGATGAGGTTACCTAGTTGGGTCATGAAACGTCTTCAGGCAAGCTCTGCAGAGAGCAACACGGACCCCTCCAACCTTGCTTTGCCATCAAGAACACAACTGCAGTGTGTGTGTGTGTGTGGGGGGGGAATTGACTAGGATTCGTGGTTGACCTGGAGATTTGGCCCAGGATCATGGAGCGGGGAGTTCCCCTGATCTCTCCTCTCCTCTCCTCTCTTGCACCTGCCCGTCTCCTCTCGGCTTCAAGGGGATGCTTTTCCTGCACCACAGTGTGATTGCCTATCACGGCAACCTGAAATCGTCCAACTGTGTGGTGGACAGCCGTTTCGTGCTGAAGATCACCGATTATGGGCTGGAGAGTTTCCGCCAGGCGCCCGAGAACGACGACTTGCACGCCTTCTTTGCCAGTGAGTTGTCCTCTCGGAGAGCGCAGAGGGGGAAACGAGACTTGCCAAAGGCCGAAATTTTGTCCCCGTGTACAACAGCTGTACGCGGAAAGCCGGCCGTAAGTTGCTTTCTGTTGTGACTCCAACAGTCGCTAAGCGAGCGCTCGTACAGCGAGGACTACCTTCTCCTGGCCTGCTGGATCCAACTGGCTTTAGCCCCATCTGACTCCAGTTCCCTGTTGTTGTTGTTTTTTAGAGAAACTCTGGACGGCTCCTGAGCTCCTGCGTTTGGGCACCGCTGCCTATCCCGGTACTCAGAAAGGAGACGTCTACAGTTTTGGCATCATTTTGCAAGAAGTCGCCCTGCGCAACAGCGTCTTCTACGTGGAAGGGGTGGATCTGAGTCCTAAAGGTGAAAAGGGAAAGGAAAAAAAAATTCCAATTTCCTTGGAGGAAATTTTATGATTTTGATCTCATTAACGTAATCTGTCCTTGTTTCTCATGGGGAAATCTAAAATCTGTCCACGTAATCTGTCCTCATTTCTCGCGGGAAGTAACATCTGCTTTGGAACTCCTGGGAGTGTGCGAAACCTGTGCAATTTTTTAAAAGTTTGAGTGAAGTCCCTACATCTTTTTTTTTACTCCCAGGCATCGCCTAATCTCCCTCACCTCTCCCCACATTTTTTTGGCCTCTTTCCAGAGATTATTGAGCGCGTCACGAACGGGGAACAGCCCCCCTTTCGCCCTTCGACGAATCTGCCCTCCAATCTGGAGGAGGTGGTCCATCTCATGCAGAGATGCTGGGCTGAGGACCCCCAGGAGCGCCCGGATTTTCAACACATCAAAGGCATGCTGCGGAGGTTCAACAGGTAGAGCGTGGGGGGGCGAGGCAAGGATAGGATGGGGTGGGGTGGATTCCCCGGCAGGCTTTGAGGATCATGAGGGGATTTGAGGAGATCTGCTGAAAAGATGAGGCGAGAGGTGGAGTTGGCCCAACTTCCAGACCTGGCACACAGACAGGACTAGAAACCTGGCTTGTCTCTGGCCGGGAAGCAGATGTGACGGCTTTGGCCTCTGAATTTTGATGGCAGGGAAAACAGCTGTAACCTTTTGGATACACTGCTGTCACGGATGGAGCAGTATGCCAACAACTTGGAGGAGCTGGTGGAGGAACGGACACAGGCCTACCTGGAGGAGAAGCGCAAAGCTGAAGCCCTGTTATACCAGATTTTACCCCAGTAAGTCCACTTCTCCCCCGCGATCTTAGCTGGTGCCGCATAATAGAGCCTTGCTGGACAGGAACAGTCTATCTTTGCATTCCAGAGGTTGGGGCTATAGCCCCAGGGCTTTGATTCCCACTTCTTAGAGACATCTCCGACCAATACCTTGACCCATTTTCAGCTCGATGTGGGTGGGATGAGACTTCTTTGAGCAGGGTGAGAGTTAAAAGGGAAGAGGAACTTTACTTTTCGGGCTGCCAGCTTGGACTCGCCCAAGAAAGAGACTTATTTATGTATTGATTGGTTTATGAAATGGAGATGCCGGCCATCTCGCGAGGGAGGGATCCTCTCTCTCCGCGCTTTCTTTATTTCGCATGCCCAACTGTGGAAAAACCACCACCTTCGGAATGGGAATGGGAGGAATAAGGAGGCCCAGCAATGCCAAGATGGGGAGACAGGGCGGTTTGGAAGGGGGGGGCACCATCCGGTCCACACACACACACACCCCTCAAAAAAAAAAACTACACAAAAAAACAAAACCCTGTCCTCAGAGGCCAGACCTCGGTCAGCCCCAGCCAAGGCAGGACGTTGCGCCCATCTGCTTTCATACTGGCCCCTGCCCGAATTGATTCGTGGCCGTGACGCCGTGTCCTTCCTGTCCAGCTCGGTGGCCGAGCAGCTGAAACGGGGGGAGACGGTCCAGGCGGAGGCTTTTGACAGCGTCACCATCTACTTCAGCGATATTGTGGGGTTCACCGCCTTGTCGGCAGAGAGCACCCCCATGCAGGTAAGTGGGGGGGGTGTGGCGGTTGGACGGAGGGCTTAGAGGAGCTGGTGAAGTCTCCGTCCGGCCTCAAGCGGGCTGGAAATGATCCCGCAAATCTTGGCCACCTCTGGTTTCCTCCTTTGGGATGGCAGCAGTGTGGCCCCATTGAACAGACCCTCGCCCTTGTTTCTCCCCCCTTTTTTATTTTCCCAGGTGGTGGCCTTGCTGAATGACTTATACACCTGCTTTGATGCCATCATTGATAACTTTGATGTCTACAAGGTGAGGAGGGGTCTTGCTACCCTTTTCTCTCCACCCCATCTCTCTCCTTATCTACCTGTCTGTCTGTCTGTCTATCATCTATCTATCTATCTATCTATCTATCTATCTATCTACCTACCTACCTACCTACCTACCTACCTATCTATCTATCTATCTATCTATCTATCTATCTATCTATCTATCTATCTATCATCTCTATCATCTTTCCATCATTTCCTTTCTCCCTCTCACTCTTATCTCCTTCCTTCCCTCCTTCCATCTCTATTCTCTCTCTCTCTTTCTCTCTCTCTCTCTCTCTCTCTCTCTCCATTTATCCATCTATCTATCTATCATCTCAATCATCATCATCCATCTATCTATCCATCCAGTCTGTCTGTCTGTCTGTCTTTCGGCCAAACTTCATCGTATCTACCAGTTGATGTAATCACCAATAAATAAATAAATAAATAACACACACACACACACACACACACACACGTATATGTATATGTAAACGTATATGTATATGTATATGTATATGCAGGGCTTTTTTCCTCATAGAACGCTCAGAACGGAGTTCCAGCACCTTTTTTGGATAGAACCTTGTAGCGTAGGCAAGGCGGGTTGTATGACATGTGTGAGTTCCGGCACCTTTTTCTTTTACAAAAAAAGCACTGTATATATGTATATGTATACACACACACACACACACACACACACACACACACATTCATTTTAGTCATGTAGTATGGACTTTACCTCCCAGAATCCTGCAGCCAACACGTATGGACTTCAGCTCCACAACTCTGGAATTCTGGGAGTTGAAGTCCACACACCTTAAAGCCACCAAGGTTGAGCACCCCGTTGCGCTTTTCCTTGTCCAGGTGGAGACCATTGGGGACGCCTACATGGTGGTGTCTGGTTTACCGGTTCGCAATGGCCGGCTGCACGCCCGTGAGATTTCCCGCATGTCCCTGGCGCTTCTGGAAGCAGTTCGCAACTTCAAAATTCACCATCGGCCTGAACAGCAACTCAAGCTGAGGATTGGGATCCATAGTGGTGAGGAGCTGTTTGTGTATATTCATCACAAACACAGGGGTTAGTGTGCAAGAGGCCAGAAGTTAGATTGTGCAATTATGGTGCTTCAGAAGTCAGTAGATCTGATGTACGCAGTAAAGACGTTCACCCAGTTTCTTGCAGGGTCTAAATGTTGATGAGCTTTGACAGACCATGAAGGTTGACCATGAAATGACTCTTAAACCATGATCTGCATGCTGTGATTTCTCCTGCATTGACAAAGGAGGCCTTGGGGTTGTGACTTTGAATGGTAGTTCTCCAACAGATGTTCTAGGATTCTACAGGAAGGGAGGAGAAAATGGAGAAATAGCCACAAATCAGGGTTTGGTGGCACCCCGGAGATCTAAATCATGGTCTAGAATCAGCACTTCAATTCTCACAAGTTCTCATTCCGTTCATCTCTCAAACTGACCTTCAGAAGCCAGGCTAGGAGGGGGGGGAAATGCACCATAATTCCTGGCTCGATCTGAATATTGTGGTTTCAAGACTGGTCCTTATAGTTGGGCCAAAGAATGGTGGTTAGAAATGTCCGCCATCTGTCATATTTTCTTCCTCAAGGTCCAGTCTGCGCAGGAGTTGTAGGCTTGAAGATGCCTCGTTACTGTCTCTTTGGAGACACGGTCAACACAGCTTCGCGCATGGAATCCAACGGTGAAGGTGAAGAAGGGGGGGGAGGAGGAAGAAGAAGGTGGGGGTTGGAAGGGAATAGATCATGGGTCTTCAAACTTGGCCCTTTTATGACTTGTGGACTTCAACTCCCAGAATTCCTCAGCCAGGCAGTTGAAGTCCACAAGTCATGAAAGGGCCAAGTTTGAAGACCCTTGGAATAGATGTTTGGAGTGTCCCACGCTAGCTGGAAGCTTGTAGGTAGCTAAGGAGATGGTGGAATAACTGACCTACTGTAGGTAAAGACTTTGAGGCTACTTGGTTGAGCCTGTTAAAGCAAGGTAGAAGCAAGGTGGAGTGAGAACATCTTGAGAAGAACCAATGAAGGCCATCTCCTTCACTGTTGCATCCAGTGGTCCTTCAGGAGTCCTTCTTGCCGGGATGGTCTACTAGTCTCCATCTCTGCTTCCTTTCTCCAGTTCAATCCTTCTAATCCAGATGTTCTGTCCAGCTGTTCTAATGTACCTCTCTGGTCGTTACAGCGTTGAAGATCCATTTGTCAGCGGCCACCAAAGCCATCCTGGAAGAGTTTGGATGCTTCGAACTGGACCTCCGAGGAGACATAGAGATGAAGGTGAGGAGGACGTGTGCTGGGTTGAAGGTTTTCGCTGCCTCTGGGCCCTGCATTTTTCGTGGTTTATTCAATCACTGGCTGGCCGATGGCTCTGGAGGGACCTTCTGTGTGGACTCTGACAGACCTTCTTTCCTCCATCTCTTCCCTACTCACAGGGCAAGGGGAAACTCCGGACGTACTGGTTGATGGGCGAACGGGTCAGCAGCACCCGAGGGTGAGGAGAAGATGGAGAAGACGCTCATCCTGCTTCCTGCAAGGAGATCCACCTTCTTAGCGCCCGGACTGGAGAACTTATTGGCTTGGAGTTGAGGGCACCACGGATTGACCTCAGAGGACTATCCTTGCCCCCCTGCCCAATTTCCCTTTTGCTTCTGCATCACCCTGCAAATCTGGTCCCCAGGTCCAAAGGTTGAGTATGCTGCAGGAGATCAGGAGATGATCAGGAAGAGGCCTTCTTCTCTACCTGCACGATGGGAAGTTCTGGAGAACTTGGCTTGAGGTCCCTCTTTTAAAGGGACCACCCCCTCATTTTTTTCTGGGAACGTTGGATGTTTGGAACTTCTGTGGTTGAGTCAACGTCACAATTAAGGCAGGCCCGGACCCTACACAACTCTTGTGACAGTCGATCCATATGCACACACCCCTGTGAGTTCCTGGGCGCTGCAGATTTTGCAATAAATGGAATGTATAGGTCGACTCCCTCGGCTATTTTTGGTTGATGTAACACCCAGAGACTCTTTTTTTTCTTCATCTTAAGCTTTGGGAGCCCCCTCCTCATTTAACTTTTGTGTCTGTGTGGTACTCTGTACGTGCTCTAAAGTCCCAGTTGCAGCTTTGCGAAACCAAACGTCGAATCGGAGGAGCTAAAACGGCACCCGGTAGATTTCAAGAAAGGTGTGTGTGTGTGTGTGTGTGTGTGTGTGTGTGTGTGTGTGTGTGTAAATGTATGTATACAGGCAGCCCTTGACTTAACAAGAGTCTATTTAGTGACTGTTCAAAGTTACATCGGCCCTGAAAAAAGTGACTGATGATCGTTTTTCACACTTAAGGACCCTTGCGGCGTCTCCAAATTCACACCCTCGGCAACCGACTTGTATTTATGACGGTCGCAGCGTCCCCGGGGCTCACGTTTAACGACCGTGTGACTAACTTAACAACCGCCTCAGCAACTGTGGGGAGAAAGGTCGTAAAACGGGGCAAAAACTCACTTTGCAGACGTCTCATTTAGCAACAAAAATTTGGAGCTCAATTGCGGTCATAAGTCAAGGACTACCTGTTTTCCAATTTTCACAGCTCTGCGCGTCCATCTTGCTGCCCGTCCTTCCTTTCCTCCCGTTTCACGGGGTTCCTTTCTGGGATTCAAAAACATTGAGACTCACCTATCCACTGGATTTAAACCTGGGTTAATTATTTCTCTTCTTCAAACCAACATGTCACACTTCTGGAAGGGCGGTCCCCAACCTAACCACCTCACCTTTTAGTTTGTGCTTCGAGCACAAAAGTGTGCAAATCACGTTTAGGTTAGCAACTCGAATGCAGCTTGAAAAGGGAGAAAATGGTGTTTGCTTTTTCAAAACACGTTTCCAACAGTCCTGCTTTTTTTTTTTTAAAAAAAAAGGATGCTGTTACGCATCCCAGGAAAAAGGATAATTAAATGACCGTGTTTTTTTTTTCCATTTCCTCTGGGTTTGTTCACAATTGCATTACTTAGCCTCTCCGAGAAGATTTATTTCCCTCGTGTGTGGAAAACGTCTTCAGTATTTTTGAACGTCTACAAATCATGCTTCTGAAAAAACAAAAAGAAAAAAGCTGGGATGGATATTTGTGGGCTGGTCTGAGGTTTCATTTTTAAGCATCAAAGGTTAATAATTGCCTTTTAACATTGTCTCTGAAGGCAAAGCCATCGTAATTTCATTAGCCTTCAAACTGCCACAAGCACACTATGGTTTAACTGGAATTAGAACGGCTTTAGTAGTAGGCGCTCTGGAAATATTTTGAAATTATTGGTTTTTAAGAAACTAGCTCTAATATATTTTTTCGCCCAAACAGCCTGTTTTGATTCCTTTCTCTGTCGGAATAATTCCTTTCAAGTTTCCCTTCCCCCCCCCCCTTCAAGCATTTCCCTAAAATGCTTGTTTCTTTGAAACATAAATCTTTCGAAAAATGATGTTCAAGGCTATCAGAGATAAAACAGACAGCAGGGGTGGGTGGGGAGATAGATTCAAAGGGAACAAAATAGTGATATAATATGGATAGTCATCAACTCAGCAACCACAATTCCAGCCCAAACTTTCTGTGGCTAAGCGAGATAGTTAAATGACTTTTGCCCCATTTTACGACCATTCTTGCCACAGCTGTTAAGTGAATCACTGCAGCTGTTAAGTTAGTGACATGGTTGTTAACTGAATCAGGCCTCCCCATGGACCCTGCTTGCCAGGTTGCGAAAAGGGATCACGTGACACACACACACACACCCCGGACGCTGCGACCGTCATAAATATGAGTCAGTTGCCAAGCATCTGATTTTGATTACATGATATATACACACACACATTCCTGCATAGAGCCTTGGTGGAGCAGTGGGCTAATGCCTCCTTAAGTAACACCAGCTGCCTGCAATTAGTGCAGGTTCGAGTCCCACCAGGCTCAAGGTTGACTCAGCCTTCCATCCTTCCGAGGTAGGTAAAATGAGGACCCAGATTGTTGGGGGCAATTAAGCTGACTTTGTAATAATGCCGCTTGGGTGGGGTGTGTGTGTGAAAGCCCTAATAAGCAGGCATATACATAGAATGAAGGCTACTGCTAAGCTTGTAAGCCACCCTGAGTCTTCGGAGAAGGGCGGGATATAAATGGAATTAAAATAAAATAATAAGAAATACAACACACACATATCCAAATTAATACTATACATTTTATTGTAAAGCACTCAGGGTCATTTAGGCATTTATGAGATGGGCTGAACATAAATTCGATGAATAAATACCCCTGGGAATTTAATGAAAGATTGTTCCAAGCACTTTGCATAGCTTTGCATGCACACGTGCCTGCCGACACGCATAGATTTGCACTACCATGGTGATTGTGAGAAGGTGTGCATTGGTGCAGGGTTTTCATTGCAGTGCTGAGAGGGGAAGGGATGCAGAGGTCAAGGCACAGAAGGGGTGAGAATGCGGGGAAACTCAAAAGCGCGGCTCTTATCGCGGAATAACTGCGCCTTAGGGCGGCCGTCCCCAAAAGGACGCGACAGCGCATGCGCGGCGGGGTGAGCTCTGGAGGCAATCCCCAAAAAGAGACAAGAGGGGGAGAAAGGAAAAAAAAAAAAAAAAATCTAGCGCATGCGCAAAGGAGAACGGGCATGGTTTCATAGAGCTACGACGTGTGAAGACAAGCTCCATGCTCTTTCGTAAAGCAGATTGGGGATGAACTTCATTGTATTGTTATCCACTGTGGATACTGTCTCTTAATTGCAAAGCAGTCGTATATTTGAATTGAAAAAGGACTCTAGGAATGAAATATTAATTTAGACCAACAGACGGCCATAATCACTAACCCGGAAACGGGTTCCCGACAGAGCAGGTTGCTGCTCTGCTCTGCTCTGCACGTTTCCTACGTCTACGTCCTCCTCCGAGTGGCATTCCAGACTCCTCCCCCCCTTTTCCCCGCCCCGCCTCTCCCTCATTGGCCCGCCGGGAGGGCCCCTGTCACTCTCCGCCGCCTTCGAGCTCCGATAGGCCGGAGGAGGGCGAGGAGGCGGGCGCCTGGGAAAGGAGGCCACTTCCGGCCGGGCCGTTTCCTTCGCCCGCTCCCTCACACACTCGCTCGTCCCCCAGCTCTGACTTCCGGTCTTGTGCTGCTGGGTGGGGGGCGAGGCGGCGCACGCTCCCCCCTCCCTTTTCTCCCCCCCACAGGCGTAGACCCCCCTCTTTTCCGTACCCCCTTTTCGTTGCCCCCGAAAAAGGGCGCGGCGCCTCCCCGGAGAAGCTCCCCGACCAGCCTCGCCGCTCAAGCCCCGCCTCCTGGGGCGGAAGCCCCGCCCCCGGAGCCCCCCCCCGCCCCTAAGCCCCGCCCCTTAGGAGCAGCACAGCCCCCCCCGGCCCATCGACCCCTGGAAGACCCCCCCCATTCAGTGGTTAAACACAACCTAATATAGACCCCCCACAGTAGCTGGAGCCCCCTCCCCAAATAGGGAGCCCCCTCTGTCGCCCCCCCAGGCGGAAGAGTGGGCCTGCCCCCCCCAGCAGGGAGATTGGGGGTGTCCATGTGGCGAGGGGGGGTTAGGCTAGGGCCCCCCTTGTCTGCACCCCCCCACTGACCACCCCCCCCCTCCAGTGGGCGCTCTCCATCCTCCCCCAAAAGCCTGGGGGGGGGTGAGTGGGGGGCTCCCCTGTTTCTTGCCCCCCTCCCCTTCCTAACCCCCCCTGGGGGAGGGCAGAGGCAGGCTTCCCGAGGGGCAGGAAGGGGGGGCACCCACCCTCTCCCCCCCTCCCCCGCCATGGAGAAGGGCAAAGGGGGCTCGGGGGCTGCGGCTGGGGGGGCTGCAGGAGGAGGAGGAGGAGGAGGAGGATCAGGGAAGCTGCTGATCTACACCAGCCTGGATGCCAAGGATGAGTTGGAAGAGGTGGGTATTTGGGGGGGGGCTCCTCTGAGTGGGCAGAGAGGAGGGGGCTTCTCAGGCACTGCTTGGCCTCCCCAGGCTGGAAGAGCTGAGGCTGGGCCTGAGCCGGCTGCAGGGTGCTTGGTTTTGCCATTGGCGTTCCTTCTTCCTCTTCCTCCTCCTCCTCCTCCTCCGCTTCTTCCTCTTCTCCTTCCTCTTCCTTCCTCTTCCTCTTCTTCCCCCTCCTCTCCTCCTTTCCTCCCTTCTTCCTGCTGCTGTCATCCTCATCGTCATCATCGCCTTCCTCCTTCTTCCCCTCCTCCTCTTCCTCTTCCTCTTCCTTTTCCTCTACTTCTTCCTCTTCTCCTTCCTTCCTCTTCCTTCCTCTTCCTCTTCTTCCCCCTCCTCTCCTCCTTTCCTCCCTTCTTCCTGCTGCTGTCATCCTCATCGTCATCATCGCCTTCCTCCTTCTTCCCCTCCTCCTCCTCCTCTTCCTCTTCCTTTTCCTCCACTTCTTCCTCTTCTCCTTCCTTCCTCTTCCTTCCTTTTCCTCTTCTTCCCCCTCCTCTCCTCCTTTCCTCCCTTCTTCCTGCTGCTGTCATCCTCATCGTCATCATCGCCTTCCTCCTTCTTCCCCTCCTCCTCTTCCTCTTCCTTTTCCTCTACTTCTTCCTCTTCTCCTTCCTTCCTCTTCCTTCCTCTTCCTCTTCTTCCCCCTCCTCTCCTCCTTTCCTCCCTTCTTCCTGCTGCTGTCATCCTCATCGTCATCATCGCCTTTCTCCTTCTTCCCCTCCTCCTCTTCCTCTTCCTCTTCCTTTTCCTCCACTTCTTCCTCTTCTCCTTCCTTCCTCTTCCTTCCTTTTCCTCTTCTTCCCCCTCCTCTCCTCCTTTCCTCCCTTCTTCCTGCTGCTGTCATCCTCATCGTCATCATCGCCTTCCTCCTTCTCCCCCTCCTCCTCCTCCTGTCACCATCTTCCTCTCCTCCTGCCCTCCTTCGTTTTTTCTCTTCTATTTCTTCTTCCTCCTCCTCCTTCCTTGTTCTCTTCCCCCCCCCTCTTTCCTTTCCTTTGTCCCATGATGCTCAGGCACCCCTTTCCCACAAGCCGCCCAGAAACTTCCTCCCCAAGTTCTGCCTGGCTTTGCAGGGCTGCCTCCAGCTCCTCCTCCTCCTCCTCCTCTGCTCTCTCTCTCTGGAAGCCTCTTTGGCAGGAGCAGAGCAGCAGCTGTTGCTGGAGCCCCCCTCGCTGGGGCTGTGATTGTGTTTGTGGCAGGCATTGTGTGGGGGTGTCGGCGTCACAGGCGGGTGGTGTTTCGATCCTTGCTGGGATAGGGAAGACAATGTCCTCATTCCCAAACTTGGAAAGCTGGTGCTGGTTTTATGATCTTCATCCAGGCTGGCTTTAAGCCTTTCTTTGCAAACAAAACAAAACAAAACACCCCAAACCTTCCTCTTAATCCATGGAGGAAACTTATTTTTTAAATATATCTATGATATATATCAGACCTTTGAACTCTGGTGCTGGAGAAGACTCCTGCGAGTCCCTCGGACTGCAAGGAGATCAAACCGGTCAGTCCTAGAGGAGATCCACCCTGACTGCTCTTTAGAAGGCCAGATGCTGAAGTGGAAACTCAAATACTTTGGCCACCTAATGAGAAGGAAGGACTCACTGGAGAAGAGCCTCATGCTGGGAAAGATGGAGGGCAAGAGAAGAAGGGGACGACAGAGAATGAGGTGGCTGGATGGAGTCACTGAAGCAGGAGGCGTGAGCTTAAATGGACTCCAGAAGATGGTGGAGGACAGGCAGGCCTGGAGGAACGTGGTCCATGGGGTCGCGATGGGTCGGACACGACTTCACAGCCAACAACAACAGGGTGGAATTGAGGCCTTTGAACTGTGGTGCTGGAGAAGACTCCTGCGAGTCCCTTGGACTGCAAGGCGATCAAACCGGTCGGTCCTAGAGGAGATCAACCCTGACTGCTCTTTAGAAGCCCAGATCCTGAAGTCGAAACTGAAATCTTTTGGCCACCTCAGGAGAAGGAAGGACTCACTGGAGAAGAGCCTCATACTGGGAAAGATTGAGGGCAATAGAAGAAGGGGACGACAGAGAATGAGGTGGCTGGATGGAGTCCCTGAAGCAGCAGGCGTGAGCCTCAATGGACTTCAGAAGATGGTAGAGGACAGGAAGGCCTGGAGGAACATTGTCCATAGGGTCGCGATGGGTCGGACACGACTTCACAACTAACAACGACAACAATGATATATTAATATACCACAGTCGACGTGCGACTATAGCTGAGCCCAATTTATTTTTTTTTAAATCCCATTTATATCCCGCCCTTCTCCGAAGACTCAGGGCGGCTTACAATCTAAAGAAGCACAAATCAATTTGTGTCACTAGGTAAAGAAATTGGAGTTTTGCCCCATTTTATGATTTTTCTATTTGCCACATTGTTTAAGGGAATCCCCGCCGTTGTTAAACTAGTCCCACGGTCCTTAAGTGGATCTGGCTTCCCCGTAGATTTTTGCTTCTCGGAAGGTCGCAAAAGGGGATCGCGTAACCCCCGGGACACAGCGACTGTCGTAAGTGTGAGACAGTTGCCAAGTGGCTGAATTTTGTTCACATGATTGTGGGGTGTGTGTGTGCTGCAACGGTCATAAATGTGAAAAATGGTCACAAGTCACTTTTTTCTAGTCCTGGTCACTAAACGAGCTGTTTTAAGTTGGGGACTGCCTGAAATTTTTCTTACCACATGGATGGGCTGAGCAGACGGACAGACGAATATAAATACAAGCAAGGAAAAAAGAAAATTGTGGGTCATTTTCCCTCCAAGGGGAATGGGCCTGTTGACTGAGGCAGAGGAGGTGTAAGTTGTGTTACCGAAATGTGTTTTTCCCCCCGTAGTTTGTGCTGTGAGCTCTGGCTGTAACTGGTCTCTCGCTGCCGAGTTGTTCTTAACTTTATCCACACCTCT
This sequence comes from Vipera berus, assembly GCF_964194415.1. NCBI lineage: Eukaryota > Metazoa > Chordata > Lepidosauria > Squamata > Viperidae > Vipera > Vipera berus. Next base: position 8,636,620 of record NC_138219.1, read on the forward strand.
CTGGATAAAAGGTCTCCCTGCAAAGAGATGGATTGTGTTCTCTGGAAAGAGAAATATTCTTTACCGGAGACGGGAGCACGTAAAAAGGCCCCAACGTGCGTCTTTGGTTGCATTTGCCACCAAACAAGGGAAGCAAATTGCTGGTGTGTCAGCCTAACATCACAATCGGTGACGTGAAGGGCAGTCACACTTGCCAGGACAAATGTTTGGAGTCTGGAAATCAGCTTAGGAAAACGGGTTGGGTTTTTTTTTAAAAAAATGCACTGCCTTCTTGGATCCGGATGATCCAGCAGGATCCAGAATCTGCTTGGTTTAACCTCAGGTTGTCCTAGAGACACCCCACCCCCACCCCCACCCCCCATTGTGTCACTTTCTGCTAAGGAGGGCTCCACAGAGTTATGGAAAGGGTGTGACAAAGGATAGCTGGTGAAAAAGAAAGAAGGAAGGAAGGAAGGAGTAGGAGGGAGCAAGAATGAAATTAAAAGGCATGGGAAGTGAGAAAGAAAGAAATGATAGGATAGATAGAATGAAATAAAGAAAAAGGGATGGGGAGGGAGAAAGAAAAGGGGAAGGAAGGAAGGAGGGAGGGAGGGAGGGAGAATGAAGTAAAGAAAATAGAGGGGTGGGAAGTGAGAAAGAGAAGGAAGGAAAGAAAGAAGAAAGAAAAACGGGGGGGGGCAGGGGAGGCAGAAAGGAAGAAAAATAAATAAATAAAAAGGTTTATTTTGTTGCCCCTGAAATTCTTCTCGAGGCTGACTTGGCCCTGGGGTCTCCCTTGATGGAGGCTTCTCTTGGCTCTGTTCTCCTTCTCAAAGCCCAGGGCCCTTCCGAAGGGCGGAAGCCTTGAGATGTCACCAAGGAAGCTTTTACCTTCTCAACTGTCCTGACGCTGCTCTCAGGATCCCTCCTGGACTGACCCTCCCACATCCGTGTGACCCTCATCTCCCCCACCCCCCAATCAAAAGAGGCGCTAGGTGCCTTCTTGGTCTCCCAGTTGAAGATCTCCAGAAGCTTTCCTCCCAGTTGGCTTCCATCTTTTCCCCTTTTCCCTTTTCAGAGGCTGGAAAGATGCATGGGGACGGTGTCCTCTCTGACTGGCGGGCTCTCCGAGAGGGAAGCCAACGACGCCTTGAACGCCCACGTGAGTTTCCTTCGCTCCTTCGCTCCTTCCGACCTAACCTGGCTCTTCTCTGGAAGGCCCGGGATTTCAGCCGGAGGTAGAAAGGAAGGAAGCCAGCTTTTTTCCTCCTTCCCTCCCACCTCTGAGCGACCCACTCTGCGGTTACCTTCCCTTCTTACTCCTCCAGGTGTGCAAAGGAGCCCCCCAACACGAGGAGGTCTGCCTGGGTCTTTTCACCATGATCCTGACGGAGCCCGCTCAAGCACAGAAGGTAACAAGACTTTCCTTCTGGTTTGTCTAGGGGTAACCCCCGTTTCTCCACTCCTCCTTTGGGAACATTGTAAGTTTGTCTAGGGGTAACCCCCGTTTCTCCACTCCTCCTTTGGGAACATTGTAAGTTTGTCTAGGGGTAACCCCCGTTTTTCCACTCCTCCTTTGGGAACATTGTAAGTTTGTCTAGGGGTAACCCCCGTTTCTCCACTCCTCCTTTGGGAACATTGTAAGTTTGTCTAGGGGTAACCCCCGTTTCTCCACTCCTCCTTTGGGAACATTGTAAGTTTGTCTAGGGGTAACCCCCATTTCTCCACTCCTCCTTTGGGAACATTGTAAGTTTGTCTAGGGGTAACCCCCGTTTTTCCACTCCTCCTTTGGGAACATTGTAAGTTTGTCTAGGGGTAACCCCCGTTTTTCCACTCCTCCTTTGGGAACATTGTAAGTTTGTCTAGGGGTAACCCCCGTTTCTCCACTCCTCCTTTGGGAACATTGTAAGTTTGTCTAGGGGTAACCCCCGTTTTTCCACTCCTCCTTTGGGAACATTGTAAGTTTGTCTAGGGGTAACCCCCGTTTCTCCATTCTTTGGAAGCATTGCAAGTTCGAACTCTCCCATCACCGTTATAGCTCATCCGGGGTGGGGCATAGGGCTTCTTCCCCCCCCATTTCTTCCTATCTGTCCATTCGTTCCCCCACCCCCCCCAGTCTTTTTCTGCCTTCTTTCAGCGGTTAAAGAAGCCACTTGAACCTTCAGCAGTTCAAAGGGACCAGCACCTTGCTCTGCTCGCCCAGCAGAACCTGTTCAGAATTCAAAGCCGGGCTTTTAACATTTCCAGAGGCCGAGCTCGGCTCTTTCCTGATGGCGTCCGGGGCTCTGCAGGGCAGAAATTTAATCAAAAGCTTCTTCCAGAAGCTCGTTAACCTCTTGAAGGGGAAGTTGGACAAGTCTGTCTTGTCGTTTTTTTTCCGGTGTGGAGTGACATTTAGTGACACAAATTAGCATTTATGGAGAGGCAAGTCAGTCGCTGGGTTTTATTTTATTATTTTATTTTTCTTCCTTTCCTGCATGCTAATATTTTGGTGGCGTCAGAGCCAAAGTAAGGTCTGTCACTCACTTCTGCGTCCTCCAGCCCCCCCAATTTCCCCATCTCGGTCTTCCTGTTTACTGACAGCTGTCAATCTGTCAGTTTATGTCCCAATATAAGGGGGCTTTTTCCGTCCTGTCTGTCTGCTTACTGACAGCTGTCAATCGGTCAGCTTATATACCAGTATAAAGGGGCTTGTCTACCCCTCCCTCCCTCTTTCCCTCCAAGGTCCCTTTCCACCCCTGCCATACTGTATTCTGAGCAAGGGGGGGGGGGTTTGGACTAGAAGACCTCTGGGTGCCCCTTCCAAAGGCGACCCGGAGGCAGGAGCGCCCTCCTCCTTCAGACGTTGTGGCTGCTTCAACACTGGAGGCTTTTCAGAAAAGACCGGACAGCCACTTGTCCGAAATGGCATAGGGCCTCCTGCTTGAGCAAGGGGTTGGACTAGATGACCTCTGAGGTCCCTTCTGACTCTTCTTATTCTGTCAGTGTCTGCCTGCCTTGTTTATCTGTCATCTGCCTGCCTGCCAACTAGCCAAGCAGTTGGAAATATCCTCTGAAGTATCATCACTACTATTACTTTGCTATTACTATTTCTTCTCCTCTTTCTCCTCCTCCTCCTCCTCCTCCTCCTCCTCATTCTTCATTCTTCTTCCCCTCCTCCTCCTCCTCCTTCTTCCTTCTTTCTTCTCCTCCTCCTCAATTATTGTTATTGTTGTGGTTAATGTGTATTTCATCCCCCTTCCCTCGAATCCTGACCGCTTGGAGTCTTCTCAGAAGCCCCCCCCAGTTGTCCCTTTGCGTTCGGCTGCTAGACTGACGTTCTTCCTCTTCGGTTTCCCCCCCCCCGGGCCCCCCCCACGCCGCAGTGTTACCGAGACCTGGCCTTGGTGAGCCGAGACGGGCTGACCACCGTGTTGACCAAGATGAACCAGATTCTCATGGAGAGATACCTAAAGCTGCAAGACACCTGCCGTACCCAGGTGGGAAATGGGATGCTGTGTTTCTCTGGGCCCTTGAAAAGTGGGGAGGGGGTGTGTGTCAAAGGGTGGGCAGGGGCAGATTACGCCCAGGAGTGAGATGGACCGTAGGAGTAACTTGAACCCCCTTCTGGAATTCCTGAACTCGCTTTGCGAATGAAAGACCGGACTTCCGGGGGTGTCTCTTCCGCGAGATTCCTCGCTTTCCGCTGGGATCGGGCGTTAAATCGTGGGAAAGAGAGGCTCAGATTGAAGGGAAGGCGCCTTAGCAAAATTGGGAAAGAAAAACCAGGCGCTTGGGATCTCTAGAGTGGTCCCAGGAGACGATCTCTTTTCTTGTGACACAAAGCCCACCTTTAAAAATAAAAAATGCCTTTTTTTTTTTGCACCGCGGTTTTAGTTTCAGAACAGTCTGGTTTTGGCTGAGGCCTCTGGAGCTGTGCCCGGGTGTCAATAGGGCGCCGTAACTAGGCGCGCGGTCCATCCCGAGAGCCGCGGCAAGAGTGCATTTATTTCTCTTTCCTTCAGCTGGTTTGGCTGCTGCGCGAGATGGTGAGGAGCGGGGTTATCGGCATCGATGGGAATTGCATGACGTTCATGAAGCAGATCGCAGGTGGGTGCCCCGAGCGGGGCTGCGTTTGTTCCGGAATGCCACCACCGAGAGGTGAAACTGACTTGATCCTTGCCAGTTCGCCTTGCTTCTTCTCAAGCCGGGTGGGATCCTGATCTCCCTTCGGTCGTGGTGGGGAATTATTTCTCTTAAGAGGTGAAACTGACTTGATCCTCGCCTGTTCGCCTTGCTTCTTCTCAAACATCCCCACCTGGGGACTCTGAAATTAGGCCTGCCGCCAATTTTCCTGTGATCCTCACTTCCCCCCCCTCCCTCTGCTGGCAGGTGGAGACGTCACCTCCAAGAATATCTGGCTGGCTGAAAACATCCTTGACATACTGACGGAACAGAGGTAGGCTGGGTCACCTGGCCAGAACAGCTGGCTTAAAAAAACACACACCAACTTCCTTCCCAGGAGCCAAAGGTGAAACCGGCCAAACCTTGGCTTTCGTGGCGTGAGCAACTGGGTCTATGATTTTCCTTTCCTTCTGCCCGGTTTGAACTGGCGCAAATCCTCCCATTTCCTGAAGTGTTTCTCCCCCTCCCCACTTTACTTTTACCTGTCCTTATCCTACCTGGGATGCGGTGGCTCAGTGGGTTAGGACGCTGAGCTTGTCGATCAGAAGGTCGGCGGTTTGGCGGGTCGAATCCCAAGTGCCGCGTAACAGAGTGAGCGCCTGTTACTCGTCCCAGCTTCTGCCCACCTAGCAGTTCGAAAGCACGTAAAAATGCAAGTAGAAAAATAGGGACCACTCCGGTGGGAAGGTAACGGCGTTCCGTGCGCCTTTGGCGTCTAGTCATGCCGGCCACATGACCACGGAGACGTCCTCGGACAAGCGCTGGCTCTTCGGCTTTGAAACGGAGATGAGCACCGGCCCCTAGAGTCGGAAACGACTAGCCCGTGTGTGCTTTACCTTTACCTTTTTATCCTACCTGGCTCCCCTCATTAGCCCACATCCTTTCCCAAGTGGCTAATCACACGACGTTCACCGGTTCCTGCGGCTTCTGACCCGCTGGGATCGGTTCTAGCGTAGGTTGGGAACCTGTGTGTATTTTTTTTTAATTCTCTGCCGTAGCAGAGAGAAATATTTTTTTTTGCTAATAAAGGAGAATATTGGTAGCTAAGGGTGGACACGAGGGGCGTTTGGGGGTCTCTGTGAGGTTGGTGGTTTCCTTGCAGACGTTTCATGACCCAAACGAGGTAACCTCATCAGTGCAAGGAGCCCTTAGCAAGAGTTTGGCTTAGCCTCCACCTTGGTCGGTTGTTACTTCGTGGATCCGCGTGCAGAATCGCAGAAAACAAACCAACCTGTAATTATTTTTGGTAGAAACGTTCGGTTAAAACGCACTCCAAAATGTTAAAACCACAAGCAGGGGATCTTAACTTTTAACTGTGGTCTGTCTTGACCCCACCCCCACCCCTTGGTGAGAAGCAGGTGGTTCGTAACGCCGCCTCCGTTTCTAATTTAACATTATTAGTTTTTTTTACCCGCAGAAGCCATTCCTGTTTGGAAAATGGCTTGTTGCTGTGGCAATACAATCCGGTTGTTTAAGCAGCAAAGGAAGGTGGGGGCTGTTAAGAGCTCTCCGCTGTTTACTTTCCCCCCCCCCCCACCCCGTGCAGAGGATAAGTGGGTCCCCCAGCTAAGCCCGCAATGCCATCTAGTGCCAGCTGGCCAGCAAGGGCGTCTCAACCGATGAGAAAACGCTTTGTGGCTGCAGTTTTTTTTAACGAGGTTGGCTGGTTGCTAATTTCAATATGGAACTTAAAATGTACCCTGAAAATTCCCCCTTAGGAAAGCAAAGTGAACGCTTCTTTGGAGAAAGTGGTAGGGGAAGGAAGGAAGGAAGGAAGGAAGGAAGGAAGGAAGGAAGGAAGGAAGGAAGGAAGGAAGGAAGGAAATAAAAGATAGATTAGGTAGATAGATGATAGATACAAATAGAGATGAATGGATGGGAGGAAGGGAGGGAGGGAAGGAAAGAAGGATAGATAGATAGATAGATAGATAGATAGATAGATAGATAGATAGATAGATAGATATGAATCGAAGGAAGGAAGGAAGGAAAGGTAGATGATAGATACATAGAGATGAATGGATGGGAGGAAGGGAGGGAAGGAAAGAAAAAGAAAGATAGATAGATATGAATTGAAGGAAGGAAAAGATAGATTAGGTAGATAGATGATAGATACAAATAGAGAATGGATGGAAGGGAGGGAGGGAAGGAAGGAAGGAGATAGATAGATGAGAGGATAGATAGATATGAATCGAAGGAAGGAAGGAAGGAAGGAAGGAAGGAAAAGATAGATAAATTAGGTAGATGATAGATACATAGAGATGAATGGATGGGAGGAAGGGAGGGAAGGAAAGAAAAAGAGATAGATATGAATCGAAGGAAGGAAGGAAGGAAGGAAGGAAGGAAAAGATAGATTAGGTAGATAGATGATAGATACAAATAGAGATGAATGGATGGGAGGGAGGGAGGGAAGGAAGGAAGGAGATAGATGATAGATAGATGGATAGATATGAATCGAAGGAAGGAAGGAAGGAAGGAAGGAGTTACTACGGATGAAGTCCCGTCATTGCCATGCGAGGACATCTTGTGTGGGCGTCAGGGCAGAGGGCAATGCCCTGTGGCTCCTTCTCTCTCTAGGGACTGGGTGCTGAAAAGTGCCTTGCTGATTGCCATGTCGGTCTACACCTACCTGCGCCTCATTGTGGACCATCACGGCTCCCCGTCCCTGCAGGCCCTCCGTCAAAAGGAGGTGGACTTCTGCATTTCGTTGCTCCGAGACCGGGTAAGGAGACCCCAGAGGTTCACACGCAGTCTGCTTCCCTCCCCCCCAGCCGGCTCCTTCCCTTCCCTTTCCCAAGGGGCTGTCCTGGCTGGCTGGCTGGCTTCGGTCCTTCAGTTGAAACTTTCAGAAATTAGGTGGAAAGAGGCAAAGGGGATTTTTTTTTTTAAAGCTCAGAAATGGCTTTGGAGGAAGAGAGAGAAGGAGGGAGGGAGGGAGGGAGGAAGGAAAGAGGGAAGGAGGGAGAAAGGATATTTTTATACTTTTGTTGTACCCTCTTTATGTAGTATTATTTTTTTTAATATGGCAAGCTGCCCAGAGTTAGCCCACGGTTAGAAGGGCAGACAATATATTTGAGAGAGAGAGAGAGAGAAAAACAACAACAACAAACAGATAGATGATAGGCAGGAAGGAAGAAGATAAGAGAGTGAGAGGAAGGAAGGAAGGAAGGAAGGAAGGAAGGAAGGAAGGAAGGAAGGAAGGAAGGTGGTATAGATAGACATAAAATGAAGAGGAAGGGAAGAAGGAAGGAAAGAATAAAGGGACAGAGGGAATGGGGAGGGAAGGAAAGGAGAAAGGAAAGGAAAGGCATGCCTGGCTGAAAATTCCTGGGTGTTCAAATCCTTCCAATTGCCAAGGATGAGAAACTCCTGTTTTATTGTGTTTCATTGGGGGGGCATCAACTCTCTGCGGAGGGTGGGGGGACGGACAGATCAGAGCCTGTTCCCTGAACCCCCAGAGGTTTGAAATTTCAGCTGGCCGAGGGGGGGCTGTGTCAGAAGCCCTGCCCAGAGCCTTGAACTGCTGGTCTTCAAACCCCCCCCCCTCCACCCCCATCCCAGGCACCTCGGAATTGATGGCTTGTTTATTGACGGGCGGCGCCTTTGTCAGCCCTCCCGGCCTTGTGGATGCGGGAAGGTCCTTTTGATCTTCAAAGGGAGGCTTGGCATCCCCCCCCTGGGGGAGGGCATGGGGGGGCAAGGCTTGGCACGTGGGCAGCCAGGCCTTGGGTTGTCTCCTCCTTGACCTTTGGACAGCTGGCGAGTTTGGTTTTTATTTTCCATTTTTCTTCCCCTTTGCCAAGTTTATGGATTGCTTCATGATCGGCCGAGATCTGGTGCGTCTCCTGCAGAGCGTGGCCCGGATTCCGGAGTTCGAGCAGCTTTGGAAAGACATAATCCATAATCCACAGGCCCTGAGTCCCCAGTTCACAGGTGGGTAAAAGCACCCAGTGGATTTCCACACACACACACACACACACTTCCAAAGCAGAGCCGAGATGTTCAGTTACGGCGGTGCTTGACTTAACAGCTACTCGCTTAGGGACTGATCCAAGTTACGACGGGCCTCCCCAGAGCTACTGACGCTTCCGTGTACGTGTTTGTGTGTGTGTGTGTCTCACAGCCTCAGCCCCCTTCCATCAGTTCTTGGGGCTAGAGATGGGAAGGCCTGGGGAAAAAATGGGAAAAAACTGTGTTTCTCCCCCCCCCAAACGGCTTTAGAAAAAAGGTTAAAAAAAGAGAGGGGGGGAACCTGTTTTTCCCCCAATTTTTCCAGTTTTTTCCCCAGGCCTGTGGGTCCCCGTACACTTCTCACTTCCCTTTGTCGTTGTGTTCGATCCCCAGGGATGTTGCAGCTTCTGCAGTCAAGGACGTCCCGGAAATTTCTAGCCTGTCGCCTCACCCCGGATATGGAGACCAAGCTGCTTTTTATGACCTCCCGGGTACCGTGTTTCTGTTTAATTTCTTATTTTTTTCCTGGCTCTATTTGCCGCGATTCACTTAAACAACCGTGTGTGTGTTTGTGTGTGTGTGTGGTGGGGGGAAGCTTGTAAAATCAGGCCCAGCTCCCTTAATAACTTACAGGGAGTCCTCGGCTTCTCTTAGCGACCGTCACGACGGCACTGAAGCCACAACAGCACTTTAAAAAAGAGACTTAGGAGGTTTTTTTCACACTTAACGGCCGTCGCAGCCTCACTGGCGGGGTGAAACTCGCTTAACAAACGTCTCACTTTGGCAGCCTAAATTTGGGCTGGGGGTGGGTGGGGCTCCATCGTGGTCGTAAATTGAGGACTGCTTATCTTCAGCACTGGTAAATCCCGGAATCGGCATCGCTTAAGTAAGGCGGTTATGATTTTGCAAGCTTTTTCTTGTTTTGGGCCACGGTTCTGAAGCGAATCGCTGCAATTCGAGCCAGCAAATATGAGTCGTAAGTTGAGGACCCGGGTCTCGCATCAAGCTGGGTTCCGATCCGAGGCAGCGTCTTCCTTCTCTCTGTCCAGGTCCGCTTGGGTCAACAGAAGCGGTACCAAGACTGGTTCCAGCGCCAGTATCTCTCCACCCCGGATAGCCAGTCCCTGCGTTGCGACCTCATCCGTTACATCTGCGGGGTGGTCCACCCGTCCAACGAGGTGCTCAGCTCCGACATCCTGCCACGCTGGGCCATCATTGGCTGGCTGCTCACCACCTGCACAGTAAGCTGACCAAGCATTGTGGCTTGACCGAGATCGATGGCGGTTAACGCAGCCGGCGACTCATCAGCCATCCACGGCTTGAGGAGCTTCCGCGGAGATTCGATACCCGTTGGAACTACGAGTCCCAGAGTTCCCTTCGGGGCTGTTCCAGATGACTGACGGCGGGCCTCCCCAGAGGTGGCCCGGTTTTGGGGGGGGTGCTCACAACCGCCGCCCCCCCTCTATCAGTTGAGGCTTATCTTTGGTTAAAGATGCTGCCCCTCCCCTTTGTGGGTGGGGCTATGCAAATGGCCTGAGACTCTTTAGTTGACGGAATAAGAGAATGGGAAGGGACCCTGGAGGTTGTCTAGCCCAACCCCCTGCTCAGAATACAGAATAAAAGAGTTGGAAGGGACCCTGGAGGTCTTCTAGTCCAACCCCCTGCTCAGAATACAGAATAAGAGAGTGGGAAGGGACCCTGGAGGTCTTCTAGTCCAGCCCCCTGCTCAGAATACAGAATAAGAGAGTGGGGAGGGACCCTGGAGGTCTTCTAGTCCAACCCCCTGCTCAGAATACAGAATAAAAGAGTTGGAAGGGACCTTGGAGGTGATCTAGTCCAGCCCTCTGCTCAAGCAGGAGACACTATGCCACGTCATACAAGTGGCTGTCCAGTCTCTTCTTAAAATCCTCCAGGGTTGGAGCCCCCACAACTTCTGGAGGCAGGCAGTTCCACTGGTGAATTGTCCCCCCTGTCAGGGAACCCCCTCCTTAATGCCGGGTTGCTTCTCTCCTTGATTCGTTTGTGACTCTTTCATTGAGGTTCCGTGCGAGAGTCTGTCTTCCGGTGGGGGTGGGCATCGAGGGGCACAGTCACCTCCCCCCAACCTCAAAGGTGGGGGGGAAGAGAAGAGAGACGCTTTCCCAGGTCGAAAACTGACCGGAAGGCAGCCAGAACGGCGACTCCCACAGAGGCACAACGGGGAACCTCCTCTGGGTTGGGAGCGGCGTCAAATCCTCCCTCTTTTCCTTCCAGTCCAACGTGGCTGCCTCCAATGCCAAACTCGCCTTGTTTTACGACTGGCTGTTCTTCAACCCCGATAAGGACAGCATCATGAATATCGGTAGGGGGCCAATCTTTTCTTCACCCCCCTCTCGTTCCCCCCCCCCGCTCTTCAGGCTTGGGGTCTTGGCCATTCGCTTAACGACCGTGTCAGGAAAGGTCGTAAAAAGGGGACAAAAACTCCGTCTCTCTTAGCAGCGGAAACGGTTGGGCTCCACCGAGGCCGTACCTGGAGGACCGCCTGCGTTTGAGCGGGCCTGGTGGGATTTTAAAACAAAGCGGGCAAGCGTTGCGAACTCCCGCAGCCGGAGCGCGGGTGTTGCGTGTGGTTTTTTTGTGGTTTCTGATCGACCTCCCCACGTTTGGTGGAGGGGGGGGGGGCTTCCTAACGCTTGAATTTTGCAGAACCCGCCATCTTCGTCATGTACCATTCCATGAAACCCCACCCGGCGATCACGGCTACTCTGCTGGACTTCATGTGTCGGGTAAGGGCCTCCCCTCCCCCTCCCCAGAGATGGCTCTCTGCTGGGCAGCCAAACCCCCCCTTCCTCCTCCTCCTCCTCCTCACATCCCCCCTCCCCATTTCTTCTTCCAGATCATTCCGAATTTTTATCCCGCGCTGGAGGCTCACGTCCGCCAAGGGGTCTTCAACTCCCTCACCCACATCGTGGAGAAGCGAGTCTTGGCGTAAGGCCCTTGGATTCGGAGGTCCCCCCGCCCCGTTCCCATTCTTTGGGGGGTGGGTGGGATGCAGATTGTCCCCCTCGGGGTGGAAAGACCCAACTCGTGGCCGGGGAGATCCGTCCCAGCCTCCTCGGCTAAACGGGCCCCAAACCACAATTCCATTCCGCGTCCATTCCTTAAGCAGAGGCACGTCTGGCCAACCGGTTCTTTCTTAAAAGGTGCCCCCTCCCCAGACTCCTCCTCTCCACTCCTGGCTGGGGAGGATGGGAAGTGGAGTCCAAGAGGGGACACCGGCGGGGGGGGGGATATAGAGGCCTCTTTGCCCTGAGACCTGCAACGAACACGCAGGTTGTTCCATTTGAGAGTCCAACATATGAACACTTTTTTTTTTGATCTTCGAGATCTTCACCATCCCCCTGTCCTGTTTCCTTCCTCCCTCCCCCCCCTCCCTGCAGACACCTGGCTCCTCTTTTCGATAATCCGAAGCTGGACCGGGAACTCCGGGCTATGCTTAGAGAGAAGTTTCCAGAATTCTGCACCTCTCCTTCCCCTCCGGTCGAAGGTATGCTGGAGCAGAACGTTGCGGAGGCGTCCACCACCGTCCAGACCAGGAGGTCTTGCTGGGAATCAGCCAAGGGGGGGGGCATAGATCAATCAGAGTAGAGCTGGGAGGGACCTTGGAGGTCTTCTAGTCCAGCCAAAGGTCCCTATCCCAGACAAATAGCTGTCCAATCTCTCCTTAAAAAATCTCCAGTGATGGAGCACTCACTTCTGGTGGCAAGCTGTTCCACTGGTTAATTATCCTCACTTTCAAGAAATTCCTCCTTAATTCCAGGTTGCTTGTCTCCTTGATCAGCTTCCAACCGCTGTTTCTTGCCCTTCCTTCTGATGCTTTGGAGATTAGTTTGACCCCCTCTTCTTTGTGGCAGCCCCTCAAATATCTGAAGATCATGTCACTCCTGGTCCTTAGATAGAATGGAATAGAGCCCAGAGGGACCTTGGAGGTCTTCTAGTCCAACCCCCTGCGCAAGCAAGAGACACTATCCCATTTCAGACCAGTGGCTGTCCAGTCTCTCCTTAAAAGCCTCCAGGGATGGAGCGCCCACAACTTCTGGTGGCAAGCTGCTCCACTGGCTAATTGTCCTCACAGTTAGGAAGTTTCTCCTGAATTCCAGGTTGCTTTTCTCCTTTCTTTTTTTTGTTATATATTTTATTAGAATTTTTTTTCCTTTAACATAACATAGAACATTGTGAAACAGAACTTTGTCTGGGTGGCATTTATAAAACTTTTAACAATTAATTTCTATCGTCTTATCTTCCATCCGTCAATTTCATTTGATTTCCCCTATCTCAAACAAATCATTCTTTGCAAAACATTAAATTAAAACATTTTTGTTTAAGAACAGTTAAGTGTAAAGTTTCAATAATCTTATAAATCATTTTAGTTGCCTTATCGTAGGTCCTGGCACTATATTTATTTCAGCTTATTTCCCCCCCCCCCAAAAAAAATATATTTACAAATAACAATCTTTTTTTAACACTCAACTGAGTTTTCGTTGGTGAATTTCATTTTTTCCCCCTCCCTTCATACAATCCCTCTCATACTTTATATTTCCCAGTCAGTAAGTAAATGTAAAAAGGAGAGAAGAAAAAGGCAATAAAGAACAAGAACCACTTATTTCTCCCTTAACGTTCTAAATATTCTTACAGATAACAATCAATTCAACATTCAACTATATTAACATTTATGAAGTTAATCCCATTTTTTTTCCATATAGACCCTCTATACTTTTTATATTTCTTAATAAAAATACTAAGGATAAACAGATATAAAGTTAAAGAGCGAAAGAAAGAGAAAAAAAGAAGAAAGACAAGAATATATATATATATGTATGTATGTATGTATGTATGTATGTATATATTCTTGTCTTGCCTTCTGGTGCTTTGGAGAATAATTTGACACCCCCCCTTCTTTGTGGCAGCCCCTCAAATACTGGAATGCTGCTATCGTGTCCCCCCCCCCCCAGTCCTTCTCTTCTCTAGACTGGCCATTCCCAAATCCTGCCGCCGTTCTTCGTACATTTTAGTCTCCTGGCCTTTAGTCATCTTACTTGCTCTCCTTTGCGCTTTTCCCAAAGTCTCAACTTCTGTTTTGTAATGTGGTGACCAAAACTGGATGGAGCATCCCAGGTGTGTGGCTTTACTAAGGCTTTAAGGTGCCTGTGTAGCTTCTGCTGGCAAAGGGTGGGTGGGTGGGTGGGTGGGGGTCCCTGCTGGAGAAATGGGCTCCCTTCCAGCCTGCCCTCTCCAAGACCGGACCGTCAGCGCCATGCCCGCCATCGGCACCCCTTGCTCGGCCGCAGGGGATCCTGGGAAATGAAGTTCCTGCCGGAACTGAGGACATCCCTCCGGTCTCTTGTGCCCCGCAGTCAAAGTCGAGGAACCGGCGGCCGCAGAGCTGGACAATCACATGTCTGACCGTGACGACAGCTGCTACGACCAGGCGGAAGCCGCCTTCAGTGACGACGAGGAAGATCTGAACAGCAAAGGTGAGCTGGTGCTGCTTTCCCTCCAACTGCCCAACAGATCGTGGTTGCGCGCCAAAACCCGGTCTGTGCAAAAGAGAATCTGCCGGCGCCCTGGGATGGAGGGACGGATGACTGCCGGCTGATGTATTTCCCCCCTCCCCCTCCCTCTGAACATGCCAACGTGTGCAGCAGTCATCCTGCCTGGCACTAAGCGTGATTTCGGTTAGTGCCACACAGATAGATAGATAGATATAGATGGTAGGTAGGTAGGTAGATTGACGTAGATGATAGATGTAGATGATAGATAGATAAAAATAGAGATATAGATGGATAGATAGATGGATGGATAGATAGATAGATAGATAGATAGATAGATAGATAGATAGATAGATAGATAGATAGATAGATAGATAGATAGATAGATAGATATAGATGGTAGGTAGGTAGGTAGATAGATTGACGTAGATGATAGATGTAGATGATAGATAAAAATAGAGATGTGGATAGATAGGTTAGATAGATTAGATAGATAGATAGATAGATAGATAGATAGATAGATAGATAGATAGATAGATAGATAGATAGATGGATAGATATAAGATATATATATAGAGAGAGATGAGAGAGAGAGAGACAGAGGTGGATGCATGATAGATGGTTCCCTTCCGAAACCTCGCAAGGTGGATCGTCTGGAGCCAGTGAGCCTCCCAGATTGGCCCCTGCGAAAGCAGCTGTGTGGAGGGATTGAGCCCCAGCTGTTCCCCCCCCTTCTCTCTCTCCTGGCAGGGAAGAAGAGAGAGTTCCGTTTCCACCCCATCAAAGAGGCCGTGGTGGACATCACCCCCTTCCTGGAGCAGCTGGACGAGTCCCTCAAGGATAAGATCCTGCTCTTACAGAAGGGGAGGTGGGTATGGCCCCGGGGCATGTCCCCCTCCTCTTCTTTTCAATTCCAGGCCTTGAGAGGTTAGCCGCCTCTTCCCCGAGGTCTCCTTCTCTTTCCTCTGGCTCTTTGACCCCCCCTGCTTAAGAATCCTGCTCCTGTATATGGAGGTTTTGCCTCCAGGGCCCCGGAAGGGGTCCAGCTATTTCTCCAATGCGCCGGAAGGCAGGACAAGAAGCAAAGGATGGAAGCTAATCCAGGAGAGAAGCAACCTAGAACTAAGGAGAAACTTCCTGATAGTGAAAACAATTAACCAGTGGAACTCCTTGCCTCCAGAAGTTGTGGGTGCTCCATCACTGGAGGCTTTTAAGAAGAGATTTGAGAGCCATTTGTCTGGAATGTTACAGGGTTTCCTGCCTGAGCAGGGGGTTGGACTAGATGACCTCTAAGGTCCCTTCCCACTCTGTTATTCTGTAATTCTACCCTTCCTTCCTTCCTTCCTTCCTTCCTTCCTTCCTTCCTTCCTTCCCTGGAGGTTTTTAAGAAGAGACCGGAGAGCCACTTGTCTGGAATGTTACAGGGTTTCCTGCCTGAGCAGGGGGTTGGACTAGACGACCTCCAAGGTCCCTTCCCACTCTGTTATTCAGTTAATCTTGAATTTCTGCTCCGGATTCTTTTCTTTACCAACCTTGCAGCTGATGGTGGAGACCTCCGGGGAGGCGTTCTCTGGTTTGTGGGTGGATGAGTTGTGTTGCAAAACATTGTGCAAAGCCGTGGGTGGGTAGGTGGGTGGGGGGAGCGGAGCAGATAACCAGACTCAGCAGCAGCAGCCACAGAGCTGAGCCACGCCAGCCTGACCGAGGCCAGAGTCTTATTGCAGCCCCCAGCCCCCCTTGGGAAACACACAGCTTGTGTCTTTTTTAACAACTGAATTTACAACCCAGCCAGCCACTGGCCAAGGCTGAGATTCCTTTGGAGTCCCTCTGAAGCCTCTGGATTGCGCCACCACCCTGTGGGGCAGACCCCCTCCCCAGCAGCTCTGGAAGGGCTAAAAAAAAAAAAAGTAATGGGGTTTGCAAGGGGTCTGTTCCCCCCCCCCCCCGCACAAGCTGGCTTTTGTTCTCCTCCTATGCACAAACCTCACTTTCTCTCTCTCTGGAATCCAGCTGTGCAAAACTGGAGTTTTGCAACTTTCCCTGTTGGGTTGCGGGTTGGAGGGGGGGGGGAAAGGCCTGTTGACCCAGCACCGTCCATTAATTTAGCCTGTCGTATGACTTAAGCATTTTAATGGGCTTGTTTTTGCAAAAGCTCGGCAGGGAGAATTTGGGGAAGGCAAGGAAAGCTTGGTTAAACCAGGACTCCTGCTGTGAAACCAGGATTCCTGCGGTGGCCGGCCTTCGGATCGCCAAGCTACCTGAGTGTCATCTTCCCAATTCAAGAGACTTTTATATATAAAACTTAAAACGGGAATAAATATCCCCTGCGTGGAGTGTGTGTGTGTGGAGGGGGGGAAATCCCTGCAAGTAGAAAGCAAGCATGTCAGGGGAACTCGTTCCGTCAGAAGAAGAATTTGGGGTTCCAACCCGAGCTGGGGCCGCGCAAGAATAAATGAAAATGAGATCCAGACAGCAGCGAGGAAAAGAAAGAAATATTTATTTTTAAAAGCAAAACAGTTTGCCTTTATTCTATAGGGGGGAGCTGGTCACGGGCTGATTCTAGGGTGACATCTGAGGTTGTGTGTGTGTGTGTGTGTGTGTGTGTGTGTATAGGTGTGTTTGTTCTTGTGAACATGCAGTTCCTCTGGGTGAAGTGCTTAACTCTTGTTTGCAGACCTTCTCCTTTGGTATGTGGATTGGGTCTGGGAGGAAGTGTGCTCCTTTGGGTCGCCTTAAACTTAAATTTCGGCTCGACCGTCCCATCACCTCGCGGAGACCCCGTTTCTCAGACCACGGTGGATTCTGCTAACCTTCGAAGGGGAAAGCGTATAAACGATAAAATACGTTTTGTTTTTTATTAAGGCGAATGCTTAAATTCGGGACGATGTTTCTTGTACCGTTTTTGGAAAACGTTTGCGTGCCGGCACCGTTTGGCGTGCCTTCTTAACTGATGGCTGCTTTTTTTCTCATCTAGCTTACAGGGGTCTCAAAGACACACACACACACACACACACACACACACACACAGAGACCATATCTCTTTTCCTGTGTTTAACTTGAATTTCCTTTTTTTTTCCCCTTTCTCCCCCCCAATCCTTCCCCTCCCTGGTCGGGCTGCAGCGATACCGAAGCCCAGTGTGAAGCTATGCAAGAAATTGTGGATCAAGTCCTGGAGGTAACAGCTGGTTTCTGGATTCGCACAGCCTGGTTTGGGATGGTTTTTTTGGGGGGGAGGGAGTAAATTGGAGGCTGGCGTGTTAGCCCTGCCCTGGAGCAATCGCAGCGGAAGCCCTGCTTTGTGGCCGAGGATTTTTGCTTCTCGTCCGCTTCCCAATCAAGCCGCGCTTAATTCCTTCCTCCCATCCTTTTGCGCGCTCACCGTTGTGTGTCGTTTCCCCCCCCCCCCAACTTTTCTTCCCCAGGAAGATTTTGACCAGGAGCAACTCTCCGTCCTGGCGTCCTGCTTGCGGGAACTGTTCAAAGCTCACTTCCACGGGGAGGTTTTGCCGGAAGAAGTCACGGAAGAGTTAAGCGCACGGGGTGGGGGTGTGGGAAACGGGACAGTCCCTCCGTCTTGCAGCTCGTGCTCTTGACTTGGTTTGAGAATAAGCCAGGGTTGAAACCTGGCTTAATTTAGTCAAAAGCCAGAGGGGTTGGGAAGATGGGTTCTGTGGCCTGGGTAAACTCAGCCTTTCTCCCTGTCTCCCTTTGATATTTCCGCACAGGTCTCTGGAAGAATCCGTAGGAAAGCCGCTTTACTTAATATTTAGGTAGGACTCCTCCTGTGCGTTCGTTCATTGGGGTTTATTTTTTTTAAAAAAATCCTGCTTTTATTACTTTAGAAGAGGCCCTTCCTCCTATTTTCCCCACAACAACAGCCCCGTCAGGTGGGCCGGGCTGAGAAAGAAGGCCTGGCCCAGAGCCACCCAGCCGACTTTCACGCTTAAGGCAGGACTAGAACTCGCAGCCTTCCGATTTCTAGGCCAGCCCCTTCCCCGCCAGAGCGAACTGCCTCCCCCTGTGCTGGACACTCTCTGCTCCTCCCCTCCTCCTCCTCCTCCTCCCTTTTGTCCTCCGAAGCTTGCGGGAGAAAACCTGCGTGTCGCCCGGGGGAGGGGGGGGGCTTTGCACTCGCACGTGTGAATCCGCTGCGTCCCGCTTGCAGGAACCTTTGCCAGATGCAGGAGGACAACAGCAGCTTCTCCGTCCTGCTGGATCTGCTGTCGGAGCTGTACCAGAAGCAGCCCAAGATCGGCTTCCACCTGCTCTACTACCTGAAGGCCAGGTGAGGCGGATGCCACGGGCGGGCGGGGGGGACACTTGCCCTCCCAGGCAGGGGGGGGGGAGTCCCTGGAAGGCCCCCAACTCCGGCCCCCTCCCCTCCCCAGCAAAGCGGCCGCCGGGAAGATGAGCCTCTACGAGTCCTTCGCCCAGGCCACGCAGCTGGGGGACCTGCACACCTGCCTGATGATGGACATGAAGGCCTGCCAGGAGGACGACATCCGCCTGCTCTGCTACCTCACGCCCTCCATCTACACGGAGGTGAGCGGCCCCCACCCCCCCAGCCCCTCCCCGGGGAGGGCCGGAGGCAGCCCAGCCTGCCCTGCTTTGGGAAGGCTGCTTGCTTGGATGGTGGCCCTCCTCCTCCTCCTCCTCTTCTCCCTCTTCCCCTTCTTCCTTCTTCTCTTCCTCCTCCTCTTCTCCCTCTTCCCCTTCTTCCTTCTTCTCTTCCTCCTCTTCTCCCTCTTCCCCTTCTTCCTTCTTCTCTTCCTCCTCTTCTCCCTCTTCCCCTTCTTCCTTCTTCTCTTCCTCCTCTTCTCCCTCTTCCCCTTCTTCCTTCTTCTCTTCCTCCTCCTCTTCTCCCTCTTCCCCTTCTTCCTTCTTCTCTTCCTCCTCTTCTCCCTCTTCCCCTTCTTCCTTCTTCTCTTCCTCCTCCTCCTTCCCCTTCTTCCTTCTTCTCTTCCTCCTCTTGTTCCTTTTCCCCTTCCCTTTTTCTTTTATCCCACTTCCTTCCTTCCTTCCTTCCTTCCTTCCTTCCTTCCTTCCTTCCTTCCTTCCTTCCTTCCTTCCTTCCTTCCTTCCTTCCTTCCTTCCCTTTTCCTCTCCTCTCCTCCTTTTCCTGCCCATCCTCCTCCTCCTCCTCCTCCTGCTAAGAAAATAAACATCCTTTTGTCTCCGAAACCAGAGAACCGCACACTGTCCCTCCCCCCCCCCTTCCTGCCCCCCCAAAAAACACAGAATTTCTGCGATTGAAGGTTTTTTCCTGGCCAGCTGCTTCAATCCCCGCCCCCTCCCCTGGGGGGGGGTCTCACTCTCCCTTTCCTTTCTCTTCCCTCCCAGTTCCCCGACGAGACCCTCCGAAGCGGGGAGCTGCTGAACATGATTGTCGCCGTCATTGACTCCGCTCAGGTCAGACCCACAACAGACCCACAACCGGAAGAGGAGAGGGAGCGCAAGACAGGCCTCCTTCCTCCCAAACGGGGCAGGGAGGATGGAGCCGAAGGGAGGAAGAAGCGGCTGTTGATTTAAAAAAAAAACCCAACGACTACAAAACCCATCTCGGCCCGGCTTCCTGGTGCATCTTCCTGTTTGTTTGGGGTTTTTTATTTATTTATTTATTTATTTATTTACAGCTCCAGGAACTGGTGTGTCACGTCATGATGGGGAATTTGGTGATGTTCCGGAAAGATTCGGTCCTTAATATTCTGAGTGAGTTGCAGCCACCCGGAAGGGCATCGGCCTTTTTTCCCAAGTGGCCGGCGGGAGCGATCTCGGCAAAGGGCAGACTAAGAATGAATACTAACCTCAACTCCCAGAATCCTTTGGGGTCCCTTCTTAGCCCAGGAAAAGTGTGATTCTTAGCCGGGCCGGGTCAGCACAGGGGTCTGTGTGTGTGTGTGTGGAATAGATTGTGGTGTTTTGTGTTGAACTTAAGTCTTTAGCAACTCGCTTCCTTTCTCTTTGTTTTCTTCCCCCCCCCTCCAGTTCAGAGCTTGGAGTGGGAGACGTTTGAGCAATATTGCACCTGGCAACTTTTTCTGGCGCACAACATTCCCTTGGAGACCATCATTCCCATCCTGCAGCACCTCAAGTACAAAGGTGAGCCCACTAAGGGTGCTAGCCAGCTGCCAACCTCTGGCCCAGCAAGGGAGGAGGGAGAAAGGAAAAAAAAAGCAACGGGATCCTTATTACGCAAAGTTGCCGCTTTTATTTTTCGTAACCTCTCTGTGTAGAGAAAGCCACGCGGTCCTCGGCTTACGACGGATCGCTCAGTGGCCCTTCAAAATTACAACGGGTCTCTCTAGAGCTACTTACAGTCCGTTTCTGGATACCTTCTCGACTTGCGACGGTAATCCCAAGCTCAGTTACGGTCATAAGTTGAGGACTGCCTGCATGCGTGTACATAAACAAACCTCTGAAGGATTTGATTCTGTTCTTTTTTTTTCCCCACTCGCTGCTTTTCCTGTTTGCAGATGTGTTTTTTTTCTCCCCCTTCGCTTCCTTTCAGCCAGCATCGTCAGAAAAATGAAATAAAATATTCTCGCAGCTCTGATTTGGCCTCGAGGTTGGCGAGCTTGGATTCCAAATTTTACCCCCCAAAATTGCTTTTTTTTCCCCCTTGCAGAACACCCCGAGGCCCTATCCTGCTTACTGTTGCAGCTGAGACGGGAAAAGTACGTATTTGAAATTCTCTGCCTGTGTGGTTGAGGAACAGCGGCAAATAATCCATTTTTTTAGCAGAATTCAGACTTTTTTGTTCTACGCGCAATCCTTGAGTTACAACAGTTTGTTTCCTAGGGTCTGGAAACTGGAATGGAATTAGGAATAGGAATAGGAATAGGAATAGAATAGAAAGAGAAAATATGGAATAGAATAGAATAGAATAGAATAGAATAGAATAGAATAGAATAGAATAGAATAGAATTAGAATAGAATAGAATAGAATAGAATAGAATAGAATAGAATAGAATAAAGAGAGAATGGAATGGAATGGAATGGAATGGAATGGAATGGAATGGAATAGAATAGAATATAGAATAGAATTTAGGAATAGAATAGAATAGAATTTAGGAATAGAATAGAATAGAATAGAATAGAATAGAATTTAGGAATAGAATAGAATAGAAAATAGAATAGAATTTAGGAATAGAATAGAATAGAATAGAATTTAGGAATAGAATAGAATAGAATAGGTTAGGTTAGGTTTATTAAATTTATATGCCGCCCTTCTCCCTAAGGACTCAGGGCGGCTCACGACAATAAAAAGTTAAAAGATATAAATACAAAAATTAAAAGAGGATTAAACAATATAAGAAATAAGAACAATTTAAACCAATAAAAAACCAAATAGAATTAGAATTCATAGAAATGAGACTATAGAGACATCAGTAAGATAAAATAGAATAGAATTAGAAATAATAGAATAGAATTCTATATTCTAGAGACGTTAATAATATAGAACGGAATAGTCACTTTACTGTCCCTTGAAATGTACATTAATACATTAAAATGGGATTTCCTGGCATTCAGAGGTTCATCACCTCCGGTGCAGAGGGGCATTAAAGCATAATCAAAGCTGCCATTTGCCGCAGGCCGACGGAGGAAATGGTAAAAATGGTGCTAAGCCGGCCATGTCACCCGGACGACCAGTTCACCACCAGCATCCTCCGGCACTGGTGCATCAAACACGAGAACCACCTGATCGAGCACATCAAATCTCTCCTGATCAAGAATAACAGCCTGCCCCGGAAACGCCAAAGGTGGGATTCGGGAAGAGCCGGGCATTGTGGGTGGAAGAGGCAGAGGCGGAAGCTGGCATTTTTAAATTTAAAAAAAAAAAACTTGGAAAACTTTTTTAAACTTAAAAAGAGTCCGGCGTTTTTAATCTCTTTTTTTAAGTTAAAATTTTAATGTGAGGTTTGAAACGTAACAGGGAGATCTAGTGGCTTTTGTTTTCTGCGTCTCTGGCTCCCCCTCTTGGTGTCTCGTGCTTCGTTCACCTCTCAACCTAGTCTTGTGCCTTCTTGAGGACTAGAGACTTGGCCTTCGTGGGGGAAATCAGGAAATATGTGGTTATTTTTTTTGGGGGGGGGAGAAGAGACTTTTCTCCTTTGCAAGGGAGCAGTTTGAAAAGGCGCTGGAGGGGGGCGGGGGGGGGGCTTCCCTGGTCCTCCTAACCACCCCCCCTCCCCCTCTGCTTTCAGCCTTCGCAGCTCCAGCAGCAAACTAGCCCAGCTGACTCTGGAGCAGATCCTGGAACATCTGGATAACCTCCGCCTGAATCTGACCAACACCAAGCAGAGCTGTAGGTCGAGGCTGGGGGGGGGGCCCGTAGAGACTTTGGGGTTGGGGGGCAGACGCTGTTCCAGAGGGATGTTCTGCAATCCCAGCCTTTTCCTCCCTGCAAAAAAAAAGAAAAAGAAAAAAAGGGGGGGGAGGGTTTAATGGCAGGGACACCCCACACCCCATTAATAATCAGAATAGAGCTGAAAGGGACCTCGGAGGCATCATCATCATCATCATCATCATCATCATCATCATCATCATCATAATAATAATAATAATAATAATAATAATAATAATAATAATAATAATAAAGTTGGAAGGGACCTTGGAGGTCATCTAGTCCAACCCCCTGCTCAGGCAGGAAACCTTATACCATTTCAGGCAAATGGCTGTCCAGTCTCTTCTTAAAAACCTCCAGGTCATCTAGTCCAGCCCCCTGGCTCAAGCAGGAGAACCTATACCTGCTTTCAGACATAATGGCTGTCCAATCTCGTCTGGAAAACCTCCGGTGACGGAGCGCCCACAACCTCTGGTAGCCAGCTGTTCCACAGGCTAATTGTCCTCCCCGTTAGGAAGTTTCTCCTTACTTCCAGATTGCTTCTCTCTTGGATTGGTTGCCATCCGTCGCTTCTTGTCCTGCCCTCAGGTGCTTTGCGGAAGAGGTGGACCACCCCCCTCTTCTTTGGGGCAGCCCCCCCCCAAAAAATATATATTGTAAGGCTGCTATCACGTCCCGCCCGGTCCCTCTCTTCATTAAACCGGACGGTCCCAATTTCTGCAACCGTTCCTCGTATGTTTTAGCCTCCAGGCCTTTAATCGTCCTATCAGACGCTCCTTGCTCTTCCAAGGACCCCCATTTTTTTTTTTGCAATGACCCCCTTCTCACGACCCCCCCTCCCCACTTTTCTTCCAGTTTTCAGCCAGCCCCCCATCCTCCAGTCCTTGCAACACGTCCAGTGCAGCTGTGACGAAGCCCACAAGATGAAGTGAGTAGGACCTTTGTCGGGGCATTCCTGCCGGACCCAGCCAGGAATCCGGGGGAGACCTGGTCCCCTCACCCCCTTTCCCCCCCCCTCCCCAGGTTCAGCGACCTCTTCTCCCTGGCCGAGGAGTACGAAGACTCGTCCAGCAAGCTGCCCAAGAGCCGACGGAAGGCGGCCGTCTCCAGCCCCCGCAGCCGCAAGAACGCCGCCCAGCAGCCCCCCAACGAGGAGGAATCGGCCTCCAGCAGCGCCTCAGTGAGTTGGGGCAGGGGGGGAGTTTGGGGGTGCAGGGAGGGGCTGGGGAAGAAGGGAGCCGCTGGCCCCGGGGAAAGAAAGAAAGGAGGGAAGGGAAGGGGAGAATGGGAGGCAGGGAGGAAGGAAAACAGATGGAGATGGAAGGAAGGAAGGAAGGAAGGAAGGAAGGAAAGAAAAAAGGAAGGGAGAATAGAATGGATGGGAGGAAGGAAGGAAGGAAGGAAGGAATATATAGATACAGAGGGAGGGAGGAATCAGGGAAGGAAGATAGGAAGGAAAAGGAAAGGAAAGGAAGAGAATGGGAGGAAGTAAGGAGGGAATAGATAAACAGATGGAAGAAAGGAAGGGAAGAAAGAGGAATAGATGGGGAGGAAGGCAGGACTAGAGAAGAATCGGAAGGAAGGAGGGAAGGGAAGGAAAAAAGGAATAGAGAAGGGAAGGAAGGAAGGAAGGAAGGAAGGAAGGAAGGAAGGAAATAAATAGGCAGCTAGATGTGAGATTGTTCCTGGCCCTTACAACCTGCCCTGTGGTTCTTGTTGTGAGGCTTGGATTTTGGGGAGGGGGCTGCCCAGTGACACACCCACAAAGAACCTTCCCATCCAGTGTTTATTTCCCCCCCCACCCCCCTTCTCTGACCCACAGGAAGAGGAAGACACCAAACCGAAACCCACCAAGCGGAAGCGGAAAGGATCCTCAGCTGTTGGCTCAGACAGCGACTGAGTGGGGGTCTGGGGGGGGTCCCTGTGGTGGGGCCCACCCCTGCGCCAATCCTCCCCCCCTCCCAGAGCCGCCCTTTGGGGCAAAGGAACTGCCCAGATCCGGCCAGGCCAGGCGGACACAATCGCCGGAGAAGGAGGAGGCTGCGGACTGATGCTCTGCCCTGGCAGGGGGGGGTCCTCTGGGAGGGGTGTGTGTCCGTCCCTGCCAGAAAAGTGGGTGCTCTGCCCACGGGGAGGGGTCACACCCTCTCTGTGCCCACCCCCCCACTTCAGCTGACTGGCTTTGGTGGGGCAGCAGCGGCCAGCAGTGGTGAAAGGAGGCCAAATCCAGAAACCAGATCAAGAAACGGAGCCCAGTTTTGTTTCCCAGATGTAAATAAACGGTGTGAACTGCTGTGATCACCAATTGGTGCTTCTCCCAAGAAAAACCTGGACGGGGGTGGGGGGGCTTCCTTTTTTTGGGGGGGGTAGGGGGGGGAGAAGCAGGCTGTGGAGATCTTCTCCAGCCAAGCCAGGCCCGGATATTTTTTCCTCTGTCCTTGTTTGCTTGAAATAAAAGGCATTTTATTCTTGGCGCTCGCCTGATCCAGCCAAACGGTGGCCCCCTCCCCATCACAGCCTCAGAAAAACCAGCCTTGCAGATGTGCAAATCAAGAAAGACCCCCCCTCTCCTTGTCTCTCTCCTGTCTTTCCCCCCCCTTTTTTCAAAGAGAGACTAAAAATTGGCAATTTGGGGGGGGGGGGGTTGGGAAAAACTCACTGCTCCGTCTCACGTTTGGGGACCAGCCCAGGCTCAATCTGGGGTTGGGATGGTCTGTCGTCTTCTTTTTTTAAAAAAAAAAATATCCTTTTGAGTTTTCCTTAGTGATATCAGGCTTATTTTGTTATTTGTTAAGTTCTCTCTCTCTCCCTTTCTTTTTCTTTCTGACTTTTTTCTTCCTGTCTTTCACTCCTTTCACTTTTTCCTTCTCTCTCTTTTGCTCTCACTTTCTCTCCTTTCCTCACTTTCTTTTTTGCTCTTTGTCTCTCTTTCTTTCTCTTTCTCCGTTTTGCTCTCTTTTACTTTTTTTCCATGTCTCTTTCCCTCTCATTCTTCTGCTCTTTCACTGTTTCTTTTTTCTCTTTCTCTCTATACCTCTCATCTGTCTATATATCTATATCTCTCTATATGTATCTCTATCATCTCTTATCATCTGTCCATCCGTCCATCCATCCGTCCATCCATCCATCCTATCTATCTATCTATCTATCTATCTATCTATCTATCTATCTATCTATCTATCTATCTATCTATCTATCTATCTATCTATCTATCATCTATCTATCTATCTATCATCTATCTATCGATCTATCGATCGATCTATCTATCTATACCTACCTACCTACCTACCTACCTATCCATCCATCCATACTATCTATCCATCCATCCATCCATCCATCCATCCATCTATCTATCTATATCTACCTACCTACCTATCCATCCATCCATACTATCTATCCATCCATCCATCCATCCATCCATCCATCTATCTATCTATATCTACCTACCTACCTATCCATCCATCCATACTATCTATCCATCCATCCATCCATCCATCCATCCATCTATCTATCTATATCTACCTACCTACCTATCCATCCATCCATCCATCTATCTATATCTACCTACCTACCTACCTACCTATCCATCCATACTATCTATCCATCCATACTATCTATCATCTATCTATCTATCTATCTATCTATCTATCTATCTATCTATCTATCTATCTATATCTACCTACCTACCTATCCATCCATCCATCCATCCATACTATCTATCCATCCATCCATCCATCCATCTATCTATCTATATCTACCTACCTACCTATCCATCCATCCATCCATCCATCCATCTATATCTACCTACCTACCTACCTACCTATCCATCCATACTATCTATCCATCCATCTATCTATCTATCTATCTATCTATCTATCTATCTATCTATCTATCTATCTATCTATCTATCTATCTATCTATCTATCTATCTATCTCCTTTCCCAGGTAGAGTTTAATTGGTCTCTTCAAAAGGGAAAAAGCAAAGGGACAGATTGGCCAAGTGGCTGTCAAAGTAATATTTAGCATTTTCTTGGTTGTTGTTTTTTTTCCCCACCCTGGGTTCCCGAGCTGCTGTTGGAAACTACGATCAAAGCGCAGAAGTTGGTCAGGATTTAAAAAACCTTGTCCGTTTTGAGAAGGAAAAGCAACAGTCCCTGTCCTCTTTTAAAAGAAAGGGAAGTCTCAGTGTTTGGCAAAAGGGAAAAGGCAACGGTGACTTCTAACCTCGCCTTAGCCAGGAAAGCCGGGCCAGGTAACTTCCTCTCAGCCCAACGCACCTCACAGGGCTGTTGTTGGGGAAAAGCAGCAGGAGGAAGGAATATTAGGTATTTATAAAAACAACAAAGGTGGGAGACAACCTCAGGCCTTCTTCCTTTGGAGAACTACTGAAATCAATGGAGCCCCTAGCACCAGAAGCAGTCTACCCCTAAATTATCAACATTTTCCTTGCCGGATTTCCCACGGGGGGGGGGACCAATTTGAGCTAACTTTCGCAGAACATTTAGTCCTGTTGGAACATTCCCTGGACCAAAAAGCAGCATTTAAGAAATCCCAGCGTGGGTCCAAATTCCTTCCCCAATTCCCCCCCCCCCCCCGCGCAAACAAGCTGGGGAAGGATGCCGGTAACTTTTTTAATGCGAGGATGTAAGTCCCGTTTCCCTCGAAGGGTGTGGGGGGGCACCAATTTAGCTAACCAACATCCCTTTAAAGTTTCTTTAACCCAGATGCCGCCTCTGGCTTCTTTTTCTCCCAAATTTTATTTTATTTTTTTAACTTTTTCTTCTTGGAGTTTATTTGTTTTGTTCTTGTTTTTCAGTATTCCTGGCCTCATTTCCCCCCCCCCCCCGCACACCTCCTCCTCATGTTGTGGCCCGAGGGCAAAAAAGGAGGATGTTTTGCTGCCAACATTTTGTGTCTTTGTGTGTGTGTGTTTCAACATCTGCAATTCATAGGATTTGGGGACAGGGAGCCCCCCCCAGGGAAAAGACCAGAAATTTCTTCCAGCAGCGGCTGCTCTGCACGTTTGCAAAGTAGGGGAAAGTTTAAGCAGGGAAACCACAATTAATTCCTGGATTAATTAATTTTTGGCCCGGGTTAAGCAGGAATTTAATGGGTTAATGGGGGGGGGTTTAATCGCAGTCAACACGAAGTCTTGAGGTTCCTGCCAAGAGGGAACCCACCAAGGCCCTCACTTTGTCTTTTTGGGGGGGGGAGACACGCGGGGGCAGTCCCAAGGGAGGGAGTCTTCTTGGCGGGGTGCCAAGTTCCCGTCTTTCTTTCTCTCTCATTGTCCCACTCCCTTTCTCCTCTCTCTCTCTCTCTCTCTCTCTCTTTTCTTCCCTTTCTTCTCTCTCTCTCATTGTCCCACTCCCTTCCTTTCTCCTCCCCCCTCTCTCTCTTGCCCTCTCTTTTCTTCCCTCTCTCATTCCCTCTCTCTGTCTCTCTGTCTCTCTCCCTCTTTTCTTCCCTTTCTTTTTTTCTCTCTCTCATTGTCCCACTCCCTTCCTTTCTCCTCTCTCTCTCTCTCCCTCTCTTTTCTTCCCTTTCTTTTTCTCTCTCTCTCTCTCTCATTGTCCCACTCCCTTCCTTTCTCCTCTCTCTCTCTTTCTCTCCCTCTCTTTTCTTCCCTTTTTTCTCTCTCTCTCTCATTGTCCCACTCCCTTCCTTTCTCCTCTTTCTCTCTCTCTCTCTCCCTCTTTTCTTCCCTTTCGTCTTCTCTCTCTCATTGTCCCACTCCCTTCCTTTCTCCTCCCCCCCTCTCTCTCTCTCCCTCTTTTCTTCCCTTTCTTCTTCTCTCTCTCATTGTCCCACTCCCTTCCTTTCTCCTCTCTCTCTCTCTCTTTCTCTCCCCCTCTTTTCTTCCCTTTCTTCTTCTCTCTCTCTCTCATTGTCCCACTCCCTTCCTTTCTCCTATTTCTCTCTCTCTCTCCCTCTTTTCTTCCCTTTCTTCTTCTCTCTCTCATTGTCCCACTCCCTTCCTTTCTCCTCCCCCCCCTCTCTCTCTCCCTCTTTTCTTCCCTTTCTTCTTCTCTCTCTCATTGTCCCACTCCCTTCCTTTCTCCTCTCTCTCTCTCTCTTTCTCTCCCCCTCTCTTTTCTTCCCTTTCTTCTTCTCTCTCTCTCTCTCTCTCATTGTCCCACTCCCTTCCTTTCTCCTCTTTCTCTCTCTCTCTCTCCCTCTTTTCTTCCCTTTCTTCTTCTCTCTCTCATTGTCCCACTCCCTTCCTTTCTCCTCCCCCCCCTCTCTCTCTCTCCCTCTTTTCTTCCCTTTCTTCTTCTCTCTCTCATTGTCCCACTCCCTTCCTTTCTCCTCTCTCTCTCTCTCTTTCTCTCCCCCTCTCTTTTCTTCCCTTTCTTCTTCTCTCTCTCTCTCATTGTCCCACTCCCTTCCTTTCTCCTCTTTCTCTCTCTCTCTCTCCCTCTTTTCTTCCCTTTTGTCTTCTCTCTCTCATTGTCCCACTCCCTTCCTTTCTCCTCCCCCCCTCTCTCTCTCTCCCTCTTTTCTTCCCTTTCTTCTTCTCTCTCTCATTGTCCCACTCCCTTCCTTTCTCCTCTCTCTCTCTCTCTTTCTCTCCCCCTCTCTTTTCTTCCCTTTCTTCTTCTCTCTCTCTCTCATTGTCCCACTCCCTTCCTTTCTCCTCTTTCTCTCTCTCTCTCTCCCTCTTTTCTTCCCTTTCTTCTTCTCTCTCTCATTGTCCCACTCCCTTCCTTTCTCCTCTTTCTCTCTCTCTCTCTCCCTCTCTTTTCTTCCCTTTCTTTTTCTCTCTCTCTCTCTCATTGTCCCACTCCCTTCCTTTCTCCTCCCCCCCCTCTCTCTCTCCCTCTTTTCTTCCCTTTCTTCTTCTCTCTCTCATTGTCCCACTCCCTTCCTTTCTCCTCTCTCTCTCTCTCTTTCTCTCCCCCTCTCTTTTCTTCCCTTTCTTCTTCTCTCTCTCTCTCTCATTGTCCCACTCCATTCCTTTCTCCTCCTCTCTTGTCCTCTCTTTTCTTCCCTCTCTCTCTCTCTCTCTCTCCTGGCTCAGAATCGCCTCCCACGAAAAGACTTGGCGGGCTCAGCAGATGAAGGGGCGGGCGTGGGGACCCCCCACCTCCCTTTTACACACCCGCCCTCCTTTTTTTTTTTTTACACACACACACACACACACACAGACACGCGAGCCCCCTTTGCGCGTGCGTGCGCGCAGACACCAAGGCAGGCAGGCAGGCAGGCAGCGGAGCGGCTAAGCGCGCAGAGGCGGCCGGCTGCCCCTGCCAAGCAGCCCACCCAGCCACCCAGCCACCCAGCCAGCCAGCCGGGCGGCCATGGCGGGGCTGGGGCTTCTGCTGCTTGGGCTTCTGCTTCTGCTGCTGCTGGGGCTGCTGCTGGGGCCGGGGCGGCGCTGGGCGCGGGCCGACCTGGCCTTCGTGGCGCGGGCGCTGGGGCTGGCGGGCCGGCTGCTGCTGGGGCCGGGCGGGCGGGCCAGCGTGGCGCAGCGCTGGGGGCGGCTGGCGGGGGCGGCGGCGGGCGGCGGGCGGCCCTTCCTGCGCTGCCAGGGCCGCAGCTTCAGCTACGGGCGGGCGGAGCGCGAGAGCAACCGGCTGGGCCAGGCGCTGCTTGGCGCGGGGCTGGCCGGCCGGACGGCGGCGCTGCTGGCCGGCAACGAGCCTTTCTTCGTCTGGGCCTGGATCGGGCTGGCCAAGCTGGGCGCCCGCACCGCCTTCCTGGGCCCCGCGCTGCGCCCCGCCGCCCTCCTCCACTGCCTGCGCGCCTGCAAAGCCCGCGCCCTCCTGGCCACCCACGGTGAGGGGGAGAGGGTCCCACCAGGTCCGTGGGTCGTTAAGGCAGCGTTTCCCAACCTTAGGAACTTGAAGATGCGTGGACTTCAACTCCCAGAATTCCCCAGCCAGCTATGCTGGCTGGGGAATTCTGGGAGTTGA
This sequence comes from Vipera berus, assembly GCF_964194415.1. NCBI lineage: Eukaryota > Metazoa > Chordata > Lepidosauria > Squamata > Viperidae > Vipera > Vipera berus. Next base: position 8,666,499 of record NC_138219.1, read on the forward strand.
AGTCCACGCATCTTCAAGTTCCTAAGGTTGGGAAACGCGTTAAGGGGCTTCCAAGTAGAAAGGGCACCACGCGGGGATGCGATCCTTCCAAGCTTTATTCAAGGATAAAGCAAATGGAAAGAGTGGGCTACCACAGGGGCTGCCCCAAAGAAGAGGGAGTCAAGCTCTTCTCCAAAGCGCCCCAAGGCAGGACAAGAAGCAACGGATGGAAACTAGTCAAGGAGAGAAGCAACCTGGAACTAAGGAGAAACTTCCTGACAGTTAGAACAATTCACCAGTGGAACAACTTCCCTCCAGAGGCGGTGAATGCTCCAACACTGGAGGTTTTTAAGAAGAGACTGGACAGCCGTTTGTCTGAAATGGTGTAGGGTTTCCTGCCTGAGGAGGGGGTTGGATTAGGTGACCTCCAAGGTCCCTTCCAACTTTATATTATATTATATTATATTAGTTCCCTGGCATGGAGGCATCCATGCCTGGGTTGAGCTCATGGATCAGCAAGCAAGCAAGCAGAAGAGAGAACAAAGAGAGCAGAGAGAGAGCAGACCCAGAGCAGAGGTTTTTATGGGGGGGGGGTCGGCCCCTCCCTTACCAATTAACTCTTGCCAATGGGGCTGCAGGGGCCGGGGACCCCTGACCCACCAGTGGGAGCAAAGAAGCCTCTTTGCTCCCTTTTTGGGGAACTGCCATGGCTGGCACAAAACATCTAACAGTGAGCACCCAGCCGGCCCGGGGCGGAGGGGAGGATGGGGACTGGGGGGGGTCGGGCCTGCCCGGGACCCCCGGGTTGACGTAGGAGAGGGGGGAGAGGCGGGGGAGGATGGGGCTGATCCGTCCCACCTTTGGGTCAGGAGGCCCGGGGTCTTCTCCTAACTATTTCTTCCCCTCTGGTCACACCGACCTTGCGAGGTAGGCCAGGCTCAGGGGCAAAGAGAGAGAGAGAGAGAGAGAGAGGCTCAAAGTCACCGCAGGAGCTTGACACCCCCCCTCTCCCCCCACATGTACACACTCAGTCCCCCTGCCTCTTTGCAGAACTGTTCGGAGCCGTGGAGCCCATCCTGCCCAGCCTGAAGGAGATGGGCGTGGGCGTCTGGGTGATGGGGAAGGGGCCCTATCCACCGGGCGTGATCAGCCTGCAGGATCTGCTGGAGGAAGCCTCTGAGGACCCCTTGCCCTACGAGCTCTCCACTCCGCGCCACCTGATGGACACCTGCCTGTACATCTTCACTTCCGGCACGACAGGTGGGGGGAAAGGGTGGAGGGGGCAGGCGGAGGTTTCTGGAGGGCTTCAGGAGTCGTGGGGGGGGGGATTCCAGGAAGGCAGCAGCAAGTTTGATGCATCCCCAAATCGCATCTTTAAACAACAATTGTGTCTCTGTGGCCTTGGTTTCTTTTGCTACTTTGGGGCAAAGTTGTGGGTGGAATTCATAGCACAAATACTGTGTAGCAATCAAAAACATAATATGTTTCTTTTTCTCTTCTTTCCTTCCCTTTCCTTTTTTTTCCTTTCCCCCCCTTCTTTCACTCTCCCCCCTCCCTTCCGCTCCTTCCTTCCTTCCTTCCTTCCTTCCTTCCTTCCTTCCTTCCTTCCTTCCTTCCTTCCTTCCTTCTTTCCTTCCTTCCTTCCTTCCTTCCTTCCTTCCTTCCTTCCTTCCTTCCTTCCTTCCTTCCTTCCTTCCTTCCTTCCTTCCCTTCCTCTTCAGGCCTCCCCAAGGCTGCCCGGGTCAGCCACTTGAAGACCATCCTCTGCTTAGGATTTTACAAGCTGGTGGGGGCCTGCAGCTCGGACGTCATTTACCTGACCCTGCCCTTGCATCACATGTCCGGCAGCCTTTTGGGCATCCTCGGCACGTTTGGCCTCGGTAGGTGTGTAGGAGCTTTGCTGGCTCTTTCACCCGTCAGGCAAGGCAGAGAAACGCCTTCCGTCCCGTGCTCCTTCTCCCCTCTAGAATTCGGGGTAGATTGCTCTTGGCTTTGGAGGCTCTACTTAACTGTTCCTGCTTCCCAGCCAAGGGATTCGCTTTTCATCTCCGATACCATTTTGTCGTAGTCAAAAGTGCGGTTTAAGGAGGTGAATCTCCCTGGGGAAGAACGAAAAGAGGACTTTCTAAAGTCATGAGGACTAGAAACCTTGCTTAGCTTTCTTGGGAAAAGGGTTCACATTTCTCGACAGGTGCCACCTGTGTGCTGAAGAAAAAGTTCTCAGCCAGCCAGTTTTGGCCGGACTGTCGGGCTCATGGGGTGACCGTCTTCCAATACATCGGAGAGCTTTGCCGGTACCTGGTCAACCAGCCACAGGTAAGTGTGGGAAAAAGGCGGATCTGTATGTCTCCCTCTGGTGGCCAATGCTGATATTACTGCTGGGATTTCTGCCATTTTCCCATTCCTTCCTTCCTTCCTTCCTTCCTTCCTTCCTTCCTTCCTTCCTTCCTTCCTTCCTTCCTTCCTTCCTTCCTTCTTTTATTGCAACTCTGATTCACTTTTTCCTCCCTCCCTCAACCCCCAGCCGGGTTTCTGCCTTGGTAACTTCTTGAATTCATCCCCCCACCTCCTGTCTCGATTTCCGAATAAAGTTTACAAGCCAAGAGGACCACGAAGCAAAAGGGGCTTCTTTAACATTGTGGCATGCCAGGTTGCTAAGCAAAATTGTTAATTGCTCATATATGTATATATATTTTCATCTTTACAATTTTATTATAAGCCGCCCAGAGTCGTCAGCTTTGGATCGCGTGACGAACAGAGTATCAATTTAATTAATAAATAATGCCGTTGTGGCAAACAACTTTTTCTTCCATGCCGCACTGGGCGGGGTGACACCTCCCTTCTCCGCATCGCCCATCTCCCTTACAAAAACCCCTCCAGATCCCCCACCGTCCAATCCCAGAACGATTCTTGCCATTCATTGGCGACCACAAAGGGCTCCCCCAAATGTCCAAAATGGGTTAATTTCCCGGGCTCCGAATCGTTACCCAAACATCCCCCGAAGGTCTGTCTTCTCTCCCTCTTCGCTGGCCAACGCAACCCGTTGTTACCCACATTTCAACTTGCAAAGAAGCCGGACCCTGTTGTGCCACCGTGTTCCTCCTTTCCCGCAGAGCCCAGCTGATCGGGAGCACTCCTTGCGAATGGCCATGGGCAGCGGGATGCGTCCGGACGTCTGGCGCGAATTTCTCCGCCGTTTCGGAGACATCAAAGTGGTGGAAACGTACGGCATGACCGAAGGGAATGTCACCCTGTTCAACTACACTGGCAGGGTGGGGGCTGTGGGGCGCGCCTCCTGGATTTATAAGGTGGGCATCACGACATTCCTGGAAGTTTATAGCTTTGCTTTCCCGGGGCAGGTTCAAGAGACAAAGCAAGGCAATAAATGCGTGAAGTTAAGTACAGTTTTCTAAAATAAAGGACGGTCCTTTATTATTTGTTTTTATCAGGCACCGAAGACCGTGCCACCCAGAAATAAAACTTGTAGTAAAGGAGGGGTACTTGATAAAAAATAAAAGAAGCAGAAGAGCTAAAGTATTTTTGCGCAGCGTTCGTAGAAGGAAAGATTGCACCATGATATTTTTTTCCCCTCTTTGCAGTGCTTCAGTCCCTTTGAGTTGGTTCGTTTTGACGCTGTCCAAGGCGCTCCACTTAGAGACGAGGCCGGGCGGTGCCAGCGGGTGGATATAGGTGACAAAAGGAGCTTTTTAGGGGTGCCATCTTTGTGCCCCCCCCTTCCCTTCCGCCCCGCCTGCGTTCCTGGTTGATGTTTTCCAGCGAGTTACAAGCTGTCCTTGACTTACTGACTGCCATCGGGAGCAGAATTCCAATTTTATCACCTCGTTTAGCTGCAGTCGCTAAATGAATCACTGCAGAGGTTCATTGAATCGTGCAGTCGTTAAATGAATCCGGCTTCCCTGATTGTCTTGTCAGAAGCCGGTTGGGTGGCCGTAAATTGGTGATCCCATCAACCCCCCCCCACCAGATCACTGCAACCATCAAAGACACACTTAACGGTTGTTAAGTTTCTGAATTTTGATCTCATGATTATGAGGAATGCTGTGACGGTTGTTAAGCTGAGGACCGGCCGTAAGTCACTTTTTCAGCGATGTCGTAACTTTGGAACAGTTGCTAAACCATTTGTTTAACATTGCAAGGCCACCCAGAGTGACCCTGTGACAAAGATGGGCATCTAATAAATGTAATAATAAATAATTAGAAATTAGAATACTAGAATTAGAATAAGAATTAATTAGAATTAGAATTTTGGAGAGTTGGAAGACACCTTGTAGGCCATCTAGCCCAACCCCCTAAACAATTTCTGACAGATGGGAGGAAGGAAGTAAGGAAGGAAGGAAGGAAAGAGAAAGAGGAAAAAGGAAGGAAATAGAAAAAGGAAGGAAAGAGGAAGGAAGGAGAGAGAGAAAGAGAAAGGAAGGAAAGGAAGAGAAAAAGAAGGAAATGAAAAAAGAAGGAGAGAAAAGGAAGGAGAGAAAAGGAAAAAACAGGAAAAAAGGAAGGAAAAAAAGGAAGAAAGAGAAAGAAAAAGGAAGGAAGGTCCTAATCCGAGGACTCTCTGGGCTGTTGTTTTCCTTCCCGCAGGGGAACCGGGCCTCCTGGTCTCCCCCATCACCTTGCGTAACCCCTTCCTCGGATACGCCGGCGGGCGCGAACTGACCGAGGCGAAGATGCTGCGCGGCGTCTTTACCGACGGGGACGTTTATTTCAACTCGGGGGACTTGATGGTGCAAGACGCCGAAGGGTTCGTCAGCTTTTGGGACCGTACTGGAGACACCTACCGGTAAGGTTTCTTCTTTTTTTCCGCACCTGAGCCGAGTGCGAATCCTGCCCTTGAGCTCAGCCGTTGGTAAGGCTTGAACCACTTACTCAGTTCAGGCAAAAGGCACACCAACGCTTCCGAGAAGCTTGCGTTAAGGGCAAGATACTCCTCGGCTTAATCTGATTTATTTATTTATTATTTTTTCACAATTCCTGCCTTGCATCATATTCCCCCTTGGTCACACGAGGGCGCCCTTCCCTAAAGAAAACTTTCCCGGGAATTTCCAATTTTTTTTAAAAAAAAATAAAAAATAGTCCCCAAAGATATCTTCTCTGACTACCCACCGTTTCCCCCCACCATAGTTGGAAAGGCGAAAATGTGGCCGCCACAGAAGTCGGGGAGACTTTGAGCAAGCTGGATGCTTTGCGGGAAGTCACGGTTTACGGTGTGACCGTCCCAGGTAAGCGTTAGGAAAATCAGGACTGGACTAGAAGACCTCTAAGGTCCCTTCCAATTCTGTTATTTTGCATCCTTTGTGGAAAGTGGAACGTTTATTTCACAAAGGTGCATTTCATCGAATTACTGGTTTCCTTGGTCATTAAGTGTGGAAAACGATCCTAAGTCGCTTTTTTTCGGTGCTGTTGTGACTTCAAACGGTCGCTAAACGAATTGTCGCAAGTTGAGGACCATCTGCGTTCTCTTCCAGGACACGACGGCCGGGCAGGGATGGCCACCTTGGTGCTGCGGCCGGAGGCCGACTTCAATGGCCCCCAGGTCTACAAGCAGGTGTCCGAGCTGCTTCCTCCGTACGCCTGGCCTCGCTTCCTGCGAATCCAGGTAAGCCTCCAGCTTGATTTTGCCTTCTGAGCTCACAACAGCCCTGCGAGGGAGGCCAGGGCGGGGTCTGGAGGCCCAGATGTGCGCCGCCCGTTCACGATGATGGCCTGATTTTCCTTCTGCTCAGGAGAAGCTGGAGATGACGGAGACCTTCAAGCAGAAACGGTTCCGCCTGGTGGAGGAAGGCTTTGACCCCACCCGGATCTCGGACCCCCTGTTCGTGCTGGACGTTGCCGCGAGGACCTACGTGCCTCTCACGCCGGACGTCTGGAAGAAGATCGCCGCGGGAGAGCTACGCCTGTAATGGAGCTGCTCTCCATCCCGGGGTAAAAGCTGGACTCTGTTGCACTGGACAATCCTGGCTGGGGGGTGGTGGTGGTGGGTGGGGGTGCATTACATATAGTCCTCAACGTACGGCCGTAACAGAGCTGGGAATTTACGGCGTTGGCTGAGATGGGCAGCTATAGAAAATCAAATATATATACAAAAGGTCATAAATGGCGATCAGGAGGCTGCAAGTGCATTTAAGGACGGTCGTCATAACTTTGAAACTGGAGCTTTTGGGGGATGCTTACATCGTCACTTGGGATGCCGAGCGATCGGTCGTAAGCTGAGGACTCTCTGTCTTCCTCTGCCTCCATTTTCACGCAACCTCGGTGAAGTGTCTTCCTTGTAATGCAACCATTTTTCACCCACCTTCCGCTGGCCCTTACAGTTTGGGGCTGGATTCTCCAATTTTCCCAATTTTGGTTTTTTTTTACGAGGTCTTTAAAATCTACAAGTCAGCCTTTTCTCTCTCCGGAGGCTGAAAAATCACCATTTTGGGGGGGGGGGGCGTCCCTGAAGCTAGGAACGTTTGTAACCCTCTCAATTTACCCAAATTCCTGTTTGGGAAGTTCAAAGTGTTGTTTTTTTTGCACCTTGGATTCTAAAAGAGCCCCCGTTTTTCCTCCGCACACCAGCAAAGCTATCAATGGCCTACCTCACAAGGCCAGTTTTTGTTGGGGTTTTTTTGTTTTTTTTCAATTTTGCTGGTCAGACCAGATAAATCTATCCAGAGCTGCTCACCGTGACAGCTCGGATGGGCTGAATCGGTTTTGATTCCAAGTGCCTTGGGGGGGGGGGCGGACTCAGATCTTTTAAACCAGCCATAATGTTTTGTTTCAAACTTGGTGGGGGGGGTTGTGTTATTTTATTTGGGGGCATTTTGATGGAATAAAAAGACTTGAGAGGCTGGCTTTTGTCCTTGAGAAAGGGCTGGCTGGGGGATTATGGGAGTTGAAGTCCATCGATGTTGGCTAGGGAATTATGGGAGTTGCAGTAACACAGTTTCTAAATGTTCACTTATTCACCTAAGTGCATTTACTATCAAAGGGTCAAATTAATCTGCTTGGGAAATTCCGTTTATTCCATTCTTTCGCCTTATACAGGTGTCAGAGAATAGAGCAGTCTTTTATCATATATCACATCGTGTTTTAAGGTTTCATTTTATTTCAGTGTTTATGCAACAGCCGTTCTGCTGAATACCTCTTTTTAAAAAAAAAAAGAATCCAAGGGAATGCGGAAGTAATATGCACCACATTTTACTACTTGATCATTTTTATTTTATATTTTACATTTTGTCTGATTTTACAGAACAGAGATTCTGCCCAATGCATCTTTTTTAAAAAATAAATAAATAATTGCAAGACAATGTAGAAGCAATGTGACAGAAACAACATGCGTCCCATTTTTATTATGTTATCCGTTTATCTATTATATTATTTTATACTGTATTTCATGTTTATTTTTCTTAACAGAATAACCATTCTGCAAAATGCCTTTTTTTAAAAAAAAAGCAAAGATTGGAGAAGGACCCCCCCCTCTCCCACCCAGCAATAGAGTCTGCTCTGACACCCAGGTTAATCAATTAATTGATTATAGATCGATAAGGCAGCCTAATTCGAAACGAGGCGGCTGCAACATTCCACGACAGCCCGAGGCCATTTTCCTCTCCTCGGGGTGGCCTACCTCGGAGGGCGGTTGTGAGCTCAAAACTGCCCTACGTTGCAGGGCCAAAGGGAGGGTTGGGGGAATAGAAGATCTTGAAGGAAGCGGCATCCCAAAAAACGGGTGCGAATTTGGACGGTTTCTGCAACTTTCAAACCGGCCTAAAACTCGGTTGCTAGCTTAATAAAAATCAGGAGCTGCCTTGCTTGCGTTTCACTCTTATATCTACCTCTCTTGAGCCCCCTTTTTGCAATGTTGGGGTGCCGGTAAAAGGAAATGGGGTCTCCTTCCCCCTCCCCCTTTGGGCATTGTCTTCCTAGCTGCCTCCCCTTCCCCCCCCCCGGCTACAAAGAGAGGTTGTGGGGGGTGCCCCATTGTGCCTAGAGAATAGGGTCATCGGCTTGTGTAAGTGACACCATGAATGGACCAAGGAAGGCGGAAAAAAAGGGGGGGGCACCTTGCCCGCCCACTCAAACAGCCCCCCCCCAATCCAGGACTTTTAATTCAGTTAACTGGATAGAGCCCACCCACCCACAAATAACGCCCAGGTGAGTTCTCCTTGGCCTGGCACAGGCAGGGCAAGGTGACGGGTGCGAAGGATGCCGCTGAATTACCCAGCCTTGGGAAGTTGGAAAAGGGAGGGAGAGGGAGAGAGGGGTGGGAGAGAAAAGAGGGAGGGGCTCTGAAGCCAAAGGCAATTGGGTAGCTCTGCCCCCCCCTCACAGAGCCAGTTCCCCCCCCCTCCTCCTCCTCCTCCTCGCACCCAGCTCCGATTATATCAATGAGACCGGTGGTCACAAAGGGTGAACAATGGGATTTTTAAGCTGGCCAATTTAGCTTCCCCAGGCTGGATTGAGGAGGGTCTCAAAATTTGGGGTGAGGGTCCACCAAGGAAAGGGAGGCACACAGGTTGGGACAACAAAGTTGAGGCCGAAGGCTTCATATTTTCATTTTATTGGGGAATTAGCGCAACCGAGCAGGGTGTGTGGGTGTGTGTGGGGGGTGCTGCTGGCAAAGAGCCAGGGACCCCCGCTCTTTCTTTAGGGATTATTCACCAGAGAGAAACTTTGCAGGTTGAGCCGGGTTTTGGATTGCTTTTGGGGAACAGAATCGCCAGCCGTTGGCAGGCGATGCTGCCGTGGAGATGCTGGATGGTGCTAGGGCTCTTTCTGCAAAAGTGGGGTAAGTATATCCATCATTATTACGGTGATTATCGCGTCAACATCTAGCATGAAATTTTGGGCCCAACCTGAAGGTCGAAGGCAGACCAACCCAGACGTTTAATTCAGGGTTATTGTGCAATTAATTGCGGTTTTTAATGGCTTTGCAAAGGGATGGGATGTGCTAACCGGGGTTTCCAAAGAGGCAATTGAGCAAAAGAAACGAAATCGAGCAAAACGAGAGGGGAAAAAAATAGAAGTTTTCAGAGCTAATTTCCCACTTGGGCTGGGATCTTGGGCAGAAAACCTCGCTTTTTTAGACGTTTTTCAAGAACTGGCGTTCAAACAAATCCAGCATCTTCGTGTCAAAAATGAGGAGTGTCTTCTTACTGAGACCAAAGTTTGGCTGATCATTTTGCATTTTCAGCCAGGCTATTCAGAATGATCTCAGAAGTGAAAAAAATAAAATAAAAATATGCACAACTTGTTCAGTGTTTGTTTCAGTAGGTAGCCAGACAATGTTGTGTTTGTGTATTTTTGTCAGTGTGTAGCCACCCACAAATGGGGAGTTTTTAATGTGGTTATTTGACCGAAATGACAACATTAAGTTAGCCGGTTGTGCACGGGCAGTTGTCCATTTACAATCCTGTTTTGGAGAGGATTCAAGGAATCAAGTTCATCCTCGTGGTTTGTAAAATTAGTCAAGGTTTGCTAAACCGTGGTTTAGTTTTCCTGAGTGATCTGGAAACTCCTATATATACTTTTTTAACATTAGCAAAAATTGACGAAGGAGAAGGAATTCAGAATTCACCTATGTTTCTTGTCTGAGTGTTATTTAATAGAAGAGCAGAATAGCAGAATAAAAGAATAAAAGAGAATAACAGAATGAAAAAGAATAAAAAGCAGAATAAAAGAATAAAACAGAATAGCAGAAGAAAACAGAAGAACAGAACAGAACAGCAGAATAATAGAGTTGGAAGCAAACTTGGTCTTCTCATCCAGTTTTAATTCCTAGAAACGAAGGAATAGGCAGAAACTTTTAAATTGAAAAGAATAATTAAAATAAAGGGGATGATAAAATCTGAGGATATTAAAATCCCCAGCTACAATTCTTACACTTTCTTTGAAATGGGAATTCAACCAGAATTTGATCTGGTCAGAACAAAGCTCTTTATAAATAGCCTTAGATCGATCTTCATTGGATCAAAGGAAGTTGCCGATACGTTCACACAATCCAAGAGAGACACCCAACCCCCCCCAAACCATCTTTTCAATCCTAACACTTTTAAAACAAGCCTGCTTAAGCGAGAATATAAAAAATGCTCCCCCGCCCGGCCCCCCAATTTCTCTTCTGCAACTCCGAAGACCAAGATTTGTTTCCTTGGCAAAGTCTTTTATCGGCTCCATAATCCACCCTCGGAAAAGTTTCTGGGAAAAGCCGGTTTGCAAAAAAAAAAAAAAGAGAGAGAGAGAGAGAGAGAGAAACCAGGCATAATAATAATAATAATAATAATAATAATAATAATAATAATAATAATAATAATAATAATAATAATAATAATAATAATAATAATAAATAATAATAATAATAATAATAATAATAATAATAATAATAATAATAATAATAATAATAATAATAATAATAATAATAATAATAATAATAATAATAATAATAATATAAAGTTGGAAGGGACCTTGGAGGTCATCTAGTCCAACCCCCTGCTCAGGCAGGAAACCCTATACCATTTCAGGCAAATGGCTGTCCAGTCTCTTCTTAAAAACCTCCAGTGTTGGAGCATTCACCACCTCTGGAGGCAGGTTGTTCCACTGGTTAGTTGTTCTAACTGTCAGGAAATTACTCCTTAGTTCTAGGTTGCTTCTCTCCTTGACTAGTTTCCATCCGTTGCTTCTTGTCCTGCCTTCAGGTGCTTTGGAGAATAGCTTGACTGCCTCTTCTTTGGGGCAGCCCCTGAGATATTGGAACACTGCTATCATGTCACCCCTCACCCTTCTCTTCATTAAACTACACACACCCAATTCCAGCAACCGTTCCTTATATGTTTTAGCCTCCAGTCCCCCAATCATCTTTGTTGCTCTTCTCTGTACCCTTTCTAGAGTCTCGACATCATTTTTACATTGTGGTGACCAAAACTGGATGCAGTATTCCAGGTGTGGCCTTACCAAAGCATTGTAAAGTGGTATTAGTACTTCACTTGATCTTGATTCTATCCCTCTGTTAATGCAGCCTAGCACTGTGTTGGCTTTTTTGGCAGCTGCAGCACACTGCTGGCTCATATTGAAGTGATTGTCTACTAGGAGGAGAACTCGGCTTGTCAAAAAGGTTCAAACTTGAGATCAGAGGCTGTGCCTGCTCGGCGATGCGCGAAGAGTTTCACGCGAGGATTAACCCGGGCAAGCGTGAAAACCATTAGACCAACTTTGCACGCTGTTTTAGCCCCCAAGTTGATCTCAACTTCTTTTTTCATATGTCGTGGCCAGCCAAAACTGGATGTGAGATTCCAAGCGGGGTCTTAGTAAGGCTTGATAAAAGTGGCGACGAACGCTTCGCGTGCTTTTTTGGTTAGCGGAGGGGATGTCTTTTGGCAAAATTAGGGTTTCTCCTCCCATCCACCCCACCCCACCCCACCCCAAGCTGAAATGAGTTTGATCTTTGTTTTCCTCAAATAGCAGGTGCTTCCCGACACGTAGGGAAGCACGGAGAGGGGTTCAAGGGCCGGGCCGGAGTCAACACCAAGGAGTGTTGGTTGAATTCTCATGAGGAGTTTGGATGGTCCATAGCCCTGAGTTGGGAGTTTTTAAGATCCAGCATGGTTGACCCAAGGTGGCTTCCAAGGGAACCGTGGAAGGATTTCTTCCTTCCTTCCCTATCCTCTCTCTCTCTCTCCCCATCTCCTCTTTCCTTCACTTTCTCCCCTGTCCTTGTCTCCCCCTCCTTCCTTCCTTGTCCATCCCTCCCTCCTTCCTTCCGCTGCTTTCCTCTCCTCTCCTCTTCCTTCCCTCCCCTTTCCCTCCTTCATTGCTTCCCTCCCTCCATTCCTTCCCTCCCTCCTTGCTTCTCTCCTTTCTTTCCCTCCCTATTACATCCTTCCTTCCTTGTCCCTCCCTTTCCTCTCCATCCCTCTCCTATGCTGCTTTCCTTTGCGCTCTTTCCTTCCTCCCCTTCCCCTTCTACATTCCTTCCATCTTTTTCCTTCCTTCCTTTGTTCCTTCCCTCGTTTTCTTTCTCTGTAGGCATGTTTCCTCAGCAGAGCTCTTCCAGGGGTTGTTTTTTTCACCCCCCAAGTCTGCTCTTTAAAGGGGAAACCATTTTATCAGCAAGGGATCCTCGGGGGGGGGGGCAGACGTAGGTAGCCGAAACGAAATCGAGACACCATTTTATTTTCCTGCTCTTTCTCTGGAAATACTTCAGAAGGGTCGAAAATTGGCGGGAGACTGGAAAGATGGGCCTTACCGCCCTTGAAATCCCTGCTGATAAAGAGAGAAAAAAAATGGCTAGTACCAATGAGATAAGCAAAGGCTTTTGAATCTAAAAAAATGGCTTTACAAAAAAAAAATGTTTGCCTTTGCGGAACAAGGAGGCAAGCTTTAAAAGGACCCAGCCAGAGTCTTCCTGGGAGATTAAATAAAAAATAAATAAATAAATGGGGGGACTCTTTTGACTTATGGAGAAGCTAAGGACCCCTGCAAAAGAGGAAATTCCAGGCCAAAAAAAAAAAAAAGATGAAGAACGGAGGAAAATCTACCAAACTAGCCAAGAAACCTGGAACTGTTAAAATTCCAGCTGGAACAAACTGGACAGATGGATCCAAACTGGACCTCTCTCTTCCATGACCAACTTCCTCTTGGGGGGGGGGGAAAGGAAAATAAATGGTACCAACCTCAAATTATTGAAGGTTTTGGAAATCCACAGTGGCAGGGGGTTGGACTAGATGACCTCCAAGGTCCCTTCCAACTTTTATTATTTCACAGCTGAACAAAAGCTGCCCAAATTAGGGGGGAAAAATCTTTTTAAAAGGTATTTTGGAAGGAAGAAAAGGATGGGAAAATAAAACCTCTTAGGCAAACGGAAGATGGTTTTTTTTTTGGGGGGGGAGAATTGGACTTTTTCGGATATTTTTTCTCCGAATTTTAATGCGGACTCCTAATTTTAGATGCCGAGGGTCTTTTTTTCCTCCTTTTGTGAATTTTCTTTTTTTGGGGGGGCGGGGGTGTATGTCTGGCGGCAAAGTCACCCCGCTTAGCCACTGAAGATTACAAAAGCTTGAACTCGTAAATGCCTGGGAAAACTTTATTGACCGTTTTGAAAATTTTAAAAAAAAATATTGTTCTTGGCTGCCTGTTTTTTTAGGGGTGGGGTTCGGGTGTGTGTGTGTGGCGAAAGAAGCGGCTAAAAATATTTCTCTAGCGGCCAAGTTGATGTTAGACTCGGACTTTTGAGGGCCTGGAAGAAAATCCCTTTTTATCAATTCTGGGGGTCGTTGGGGTCTTTTTACGACCTTCCTTGCCACAGTTAAGTCACACGGTCGCTAAGCGAATCTGGATTCCCCCCCATTGACTTTGCTTGTCAGAAGGTTGCCAGAGGGGATCACTGCAACTGTCCTAAGTACACGTCAGTTTCCAAGCCTCTGAAGTTTGATCACGTGACCAGGGGGATGCTGCGACGGTCGTTAAGTGTAGAAAGGGGTCGTAAGTCCCCCTTTTTCAGTGCCGTTGCAACTTTCAACAGTCAGTAAGTGAACGGCTGTTAAGTCGAGGACTGCCTGTAGATTTACAGTGGCTGTTAAGATGCGGCAGAGAGCTGAAACGAGAGAAGAATTTATTCCAGCCGCCGAAGCAGCCACATCAAAATGTATAAACCATTCCTTTCTTTATTAAACATAGCTTGGAAGTGATAAATATTACAAAGTTTTTTTTTTAATCCTTTCTCCAAAAATTAGCTTATTATTATTATTATCATTATTTTAATCAGGTCACTGCATAATCAATTGGCAATGTTTAAACAACTTTCTTTCGTTCGTTTGTTTAATCCTCCTTTCATCATCGCCTTTTAAACCGGATCCAAAAACACAAGGCCAAAAATTTTTTAAAAAGAAAAAGAAAAAAAAAGAAATTAAAAACCCCTCTTAAAATGGTGCAAAAAGGGCTGGTTTCCTTCTCTCCCCCCCCCCCAGCCGTGCTGCCCCTTAGACCTCCACCCCACTATTTCCACCTTACAATTTGCCGAGTGGTTCCCAAGTTAAGCTGGAGATGTGAACTGGGAGGGGGTTTGTCCCAAAGCTCCTTTCCCCCCACCCCAAAATAGATCTGACGTCTGCAACAGGAAGAAGCTACTGGTTGAAACCAAAATAAGACCAAGGTAGGGGTTGCCAGCCGTTTGGCAAAAGTCCAAGAATGGTCAGACGTTTCTCTGTTGGCTTCTTTAGGACCTTCAAAGTTGGGCGTTTAGTCAACCTTCTCGAAATATTCAAACGTGCCTTTAAGATGGATGGAACTCAACTCCCAGAATTCCCCAACCACTTGATGTCGGGTGGACCTCAACTCCCAGAATTCCCCAACCACTTGATGTCGGGTGGACCTCAACTCCCAGAATTCCCCAACCACTTGATGTCAGGTGGACCTCAACTCCCAGAATTCCCCAACCACTTGATGTCGGGTGGACCTCAACTCCCAGAATTCCTCAACCACTTAAGATGGATGGGTTTCAACTCCCAGAAGTCTCACACAGTCAAGTTCTTCCATGTTTGATAGCCGGTCTGTTGGACGTCTCCAAAGCTTCAACCCGACCTAATAAAATGAAGCGGTGGTTGACAGGCAAAGAATTTGGGGGAGGGGTGGTGGTGAGAAGAAGGCAGGAAGGAGCCATCTTGAATGCTGGAACGCCTGGCCCATCAAGAGATGGAACTAAGGGTGCTGAAATGCCAAGACTGCAACGAAAGAAGAGGCTGAGAGCTTAAGTCGCTGTGATGGTGATCTTCTGGAAAGTTCTACCAAGGAAGAAAGAAGGCGGGTGAAGCCATAACTGCGATCGTCTCTAAAGATCTACCAAGGAAGAAAGAAGATGGGTGAAGACGTTCTTCTCAAGCGTTCCACCAAAAAAAAAAGATGAAAAGTTGACAAGGCAGAAGATGAGTTGAGTTATCCAAAATGGAGATGAAGGTAACACCAGAAGATTCCCTTCTGGGGAACACCCAAAAGACCAAACCTCCATCTCTGGGGTGGGGTGAGAAGATCGGAAGGGAGGCTTCAAAGATCTCCTTGGCCAACGTCAAAAACCAGAAGCTTTGTCCCAAAGCCAAAGCATCTTTTACAATCAGTGCAAATTTACAGTTGAATCGTTCAGATCCGTGGTAATACTTGTTGGTTGTGCTCGCCCTCACCCCCAAGGAACCCCCCCCAACTGAAAAATAAAATCTAGGGTGGACCTAAGAGGAGCAGAACTCAGGCCAGCCTTGTGTTGGGGTGTTGTGTGTGTGTGTGTCCTGGGGTACGAGAAGATGAAAAGGCACCATTGTGGGAGCTAAGAGCCACCAAGTCCATTTCAGCTTTTTTTTTGGGGGGGGGAGGGGAGCTGAAAAGGGGGTGCATGGGTGGACGGGAGCTGCCCATCCCTCTTCAGCCCCCCCTCTTCCCCAGGAAACCACTTTTTGCACATTTTAATGTCATACACAAAGGAGTTCACACTACAAAAGGACATCGACAAACGTCACAATATCCATGGCTAAGCTGTCTCTTTTTTGCGGTTTTGATTTTTCTCTATACAATGTACAACTTTTTGTTGTGTTGTCTTCTCCCTCCCCTCTTCCCCCACCCCATCTTTCTTCCTTTTTTTTTCCATTTCTTTTCTCTGGTTTTTCTTCCTTCCTTTTCTTTAATGTGTCAAGAAATAGCTTATATACAACAAACGAGTCCTTGTTATAACGGGTATTTTGTTTTTTTCCTTTTTTTCGGCAGCAAGGTTACTGTTTATAAGCAAAGAGAAACTTTCGTGGAGGGAGGGGCGCGAAGGACAGGGGAGGAAAATTAAGGGGGGGGCAGGATGGCTTCTCCCCCTCCCCGTTCTCCCGACGGAACCGTTAACATACAAAATAAAATAAAATAAAAATATAAACAAGGAAACAAAACAGAAGCTCAGCATAATTCACAAAGCAGCTACAACTAACCCCCCCCACTCCCCCCCAAAAGAAAGAAATGGAAGCCAGCATATTAATCTCTGTACCTTTTTCTTTTGAAATTTTAAAAAAAAAGGTATTTTTCTATATTACATCCCCAAAAATAGACAGAAAGAGATAAAGAGAAAAATAAAGAGAGGAGGGGAGGGGAGGGGGTAGGAAAGAGCTGAGGTTTACTGGGGTGGGGCGGGGGGGGTGGGTGAGAAATCAAATTTCTGAAGAGTGCTCCAAAGGGAACAGAGATGGGCGGGCAGGTCAATTTAAGATCCTGCCAGAAAACCAGTCCTCCATCTAGCAACGTTCCCGTCTATTTTGGCTAGTTTCTTGGCATTAAATTCAAACAGGCGGCTTTTTTTGAAACTTTTTTTTTGGGGGGGGATACTTGAGCAAAAATTATTGCACATTTCCTACATCACCGAAAAGGAAAAAAAAAAAAAGATTATGCGAGAGGAAGGAAGGAAGGGACACAAGGATGGGAGGAAGGGAAGGAAATCAGCACAATATCCAACCCAAACTGGTAACCCCCAAATCTTAACCTACGTGACCCACTGAATTAAGGCGGGTCCTTGGTGACACCCCCCCCCTTGCCAGTTGGAGCCACAACAGAGAAAGCCCCAGGGAAAGAGTAGTAAGGAGGGGGGGCGCCTAGGGCGAGCCGGGAGAAGGGGCGGGGGGGGGGACTTAAAAATGCCACGTTCGAAACAAAACAAAACCATCGCCGAGGCCTTTGAGGCTGCCACGTGGCGAAGCTGGCTCGGTAGAGAATTGCACAAATTTGGGGAAGGGGAGGCCCGCAGCGGCGCGTCGGGGCTGTCCGGGTTTAGATGCCGGGATGGTGCCTCTGCTTTTCTGACTCGTCCCGAGGATTTTAAGGAGCGTGGGGATGGGTGGGGTGCAAAATCCAGGTCTTGGGTCTCTTCTGGGTCCCATCCAGACGAAGCTTCCTGCCGCCTCCCGTAGATGTAAGTGCTGTAAGTGCTGAAGAGGTTGGACGGGCGAAAAAGGAGCAGAGTGTCCCTCTCTGGAGTTGGCGGCCTTTTCAGAGGGGGACCGATGGCCGAGGTGGTCCCAAGAATCCCGGGGTTAATCATTGGGAGCGAGGGGGGAAAGTCTGGGCCCGAGAACAGGAGGTGTTCTCACGTTCCCGATCGCCGCTGCTGCGTGGGAAATAGCAGCTTTCCTGGGCGGGCGAAGCAGAGAAGGAAAAAAAACAAACAAGCAGAGTGGCCAATACGACGGGCAAAGGAATTGGCGAGGGGGAAGAGGCTTCCTGCCTCCGGCATCTAACGGCTGGAGGGATGGCAAAGATCCAGGGTCCCTGGATCTTTTCTTTGGCCCAGATGGATGTTGGCCAACGCACGGAGGCGAGGGTCGAAGAAATCTCCGGCTTGCGGAAGTTTCATCTTCCTAGCGTGGACGATTCAAAATACAAAAAAACCTTTGGTTTCCACTCTGGCTGGTCTTCCCGTCTCCAAAAGCAGCCTTCTCGTGGATTTTTTTGACACCCCCTCCCCAAACCAGGGTTGGCTTCAAGCTCCGAAGAGGGGCAAACGTTGTCATCCTCCCCCCCTCGCCGATCCCTCCTTTTGGGGGGGGGGGACCAGGATGGGAAAAAAAACCCGTTCCGAGACTCCAGGAATCCCATCCTCTCGAGGTGGTCAACTTTTCTCCCTCCCGCGAGAGTGAAAAAGCCAAAGGAAGGCGTTAAAAAAAAGAGAAAAAAAAGCAGCCGTTAAAAATTCTATAAGTTGCCATTACAGACAGAAAACCCGAACAAAACGAGAAAAGAGAAAGTGCGTTAAAAACAAACGGGAAACACACGGGCATGGTGCCAGGGGGTCCCGGCTGATGCGTTCTGACATGGGAGGGGGGAGCAGGAAAGGGCTTGAGGGCTCCCACCGCCCCAAAAACAAAATCCAGAGTGGGGCGGCTCAGGTACAGGGGTGCGAGCGAGACGGTTGCGAAGAGGGCGGGTTGTGTGAAAGTTTTCTCGTCTTCATTTTTGCTTTTCTTTCTCTTCTTTTTTCCCAACGTTTTCTGGGGTCTGTCCCTCCGTGGTAGGCACCAGTACAGGCACTGCATGCGACGGACGAGGGGGGGCGGGCGCAGATGGGGAGTCATGAGGAGGAGGGGGGGCAGGGCTGGTGTTATTTTTGCCCACTGATTGATTGCGATATCGAGCGCGGAGGGATCATATCGAGGAGATATTCCCGCTGCCGGTCCGCCAAGCTGGACCCTTTGTGGCCGCCCATCCCGGCGTTCAGGTAGGCGATGTTGACTCCTGGAGAGATGGGGGGGGGGGGAAAGATAAAATCCGTTTTTGGGAGGTTCTGGAAAATTCCTCACCGGAAAAAGACACCTAGCCATCTCAGAGTTTATAAGGAAAACATTTCGAGGTGAGCTTGTCTTTCTTGGCAGTGGGAAGAAAACCAAGCGAGACGGGGGGAAAATGCAGTTAAGGCAGGACATCCGGAATGTAAATCGAGCAGAAGCTTTGAAGAAGCATTCCAGGAGGACAGAAGAATCGGGAATTGGGTGGAGGGTTTAGCCTGCCCCTGCAGCTGGAGGTTCAAGCTAACAGGTGTGCTATCAGCCACACGGAGGGACCACATGGCTGGGTCTTTGCTTCCTTCAAGTATTCAGGGGCAAATGCTAATTCTAGAGCTTCAGAACCGAACATGAAAGTGGTAATGGAGAGATAAGGGAGGAAACAGCCGCATTAAATCTTTGGATTTATGGTTTCCAAAGGTTTTTTTCTTTTTTTAAAATCTATCCCTCTAGAGATAGAAAATTAGCTTTGTACGAGCAAAATGTAGTAGTTTACAAAAAAAAAATAGCCTTGGGTTTGGGAAATCCTGATTTGGTCTTGTGGAGAATGTGAGCTTATCGTCGACACAAAAAGAGCACGGGTTTTTCCAGACCTTCCCGAATTTGGGACATTCCCAGTCCGGTGTTTGTAATAACCATGGAACAAAGACTGGGAAACAGTCCGGAGCGTGGACTGTTCTGTGCCTCCGGCATGATGAAGCTCAGGTGGGCTCTAGCTTGAAGCATCTCCAGCAGAAGGCTGGGGGCCTGGCTCTGTGGCTGAATTCCACCCACCTCCTTCCAGCCCCAATTCGGCCCGGTTACCTGGCATCCCAAGGAGACCGCTAGCGACGGGGAGCTGCGGTGCCTGTGCGAAGTTGGACAGCATGGAACGAGCGGAGGTGGGCAAACTGCGTTGTAGGGAGCTTTGAGGCTGGGGGGCCTGGAGGGAGGAGAGAAGGAAGGAAGGAAGGAAGAAGTGTAGTTATGCTGGATGCCTTCATTGCGTTTAAAATGCTTTGTGTTGTGTTAAGATAGTTTTGGAATTGTTAAGCTGCCAGAGTCCCTATAATCGGGATGAGGAAGGAAGGAAGGAAGGGCAAAAGAGAGGGAGGGAAGAGAGGAGGGAGGGAGGGAAGGAAAGGAAGGAAAATAGAGGGAAGGAAGGAAAAGAAATTGAAGGAAGAAAAGAGGGAGGGAGGGAAGGAGGGAGCCCAAAGTCAGTTGTGGGACAGCCCTTAAACCCAACGCCATTTTGACTGAAGGGGCATCTGAGCCGGCCATGGAACTGGGTGGCAGAGGCAGGCTGGGCCCTCCTCCAGGTGGGCAAAGGGGCCAGGCGGGCGAGGGGGGCCTCACCTGACGGAGTGTGTGATGCCTCATGATGCTCTCCTGCTTGCTGACGCTGGCCACGCTGGCCGGGGCCGTGGTGGGCGAGAGGGTGGCCTGCTGCTGCAGCCGCTGCTCGATCTCCTGGGGAAGGCGGGAGGGAGACCGTCGCCACCCAGTCTGTGTGGACGAAGCCCACGGCCAGCCGCAGCCGAGGGCATTTCCCCCCCCCTTCCTCTCCTACCGCTCAGCCAAAAAAACAAAAAAAAAAACCAAAACAAAACCCAGGCCTCGTGCAACGGGGGTGGGTGGGTGGGTGGGGGATGTTTTGCACGCTCAGCCTGCTCACGCCACCCCCACCCCCACCCCCAGCCCCTCGACCTGCCTGCTCCTGCTGCAAAGCTTTGACGAAGGCGTTCTTCAGCCGGTTGGTGTGCTCGGCCTTGAGGGCCTTCTTCTGATTGGAGGTCATGCACTGCTCGCAGAGGATCTTCCCGTTCTTCTCCTGCTTCCAGTGCGGGGTGAAGTCCGTGCGGCACTGGGCGCAGACGAAGGGCTCCACTCGGAGGAGGGAGGCGCAGCCTTTGCCTGGGGGGTGGGGGGGGAAGGAGGAGGAGGCCCAATTATCCAAGGAAAGCAATGAAGCCCGCCTTTATTATTATTTTTTTATTAATAACCCTAACCTACTCACTACTCCTTTCTCCTCCTCTTTTCCCTACAAACACAATCCTGCCAAGTGGGCTGGGCGGAGGGGGAAGGACTGGCCTGAAGCCCCCCAGCTGCTTTTGTGTGTGTGCCTAAGACGGGACTAGAACTCACCGTTTGCTAGTGATTGGCCCACAGGCACCCAGTTCACTGCCATGCCTAAGGCGGGACTAGAACTCGCTGTCTCCTGGGGATTGGCCCCAAGCCAACCAGTCAGCTTTCACGCTTCAGGCCGGACTAGATCTCACCGTTTCCTGGTGACTGGTCCAAAGTCACCCAGCTCATGTCCATGGTTAAGGCAGGACTAGATCTCACCGTCTCCTGGTTCCTACCTTGGTGCCTTCGGCACTGGATCAAAGGGGCTTTAGCGAAATGCTAGTGGTGAGCTAATTTAGGGAAAAACTGGGAGCGTTGCTGGATTTCCTCCTGCAATGACCCACAAAGGGCCGCTGGGGAACCAGAAGCTAAAATTATTTATTTTGGGGCTGTTTTATTTAATTTCTTTTAACTTTAGTATTGTTGCTTTTATTGTTGTTAGCCGCCCTGAGTCCTTTGGGAGATAGGGTGGCATATAAGTCCCCCTCCCCAAATAAAATAAAAAAATAAAATAAATAAATAAATAAATAAATTAATTAAAATAAATAATTAAAATAAATAAATAAAATAATAAAATAAATAAATAAATAAAATAAAATAATAAATTAAAATAAATAAATAAAATAAAATAATAAATAAATAAAATAAATAAATAATAAAATAAATAAATAAAATAATAAAAAAAATAAAATTAATTAATTAATTAATAAAATAAAATAAAATAAAATTAATAAAATTAAATAAAATTAAATAAATAAAATAAAATAAAATAAAATCTGGGAGCTTCTTCCAGCTCAGGTCTGGTGCCTGATGAAGGGCGCCTCCCTCGCCCTGCCTCCTTTACCTTGGCTGTCAATGACGCTCTGGACCACTTCTTCCAGTCCCACCATGTAGATGAACTCGCTGTTGGCCGCGCTGGGCAGGAAGTGGAGCAAGGGGGCGGGGGGCTTGGGGGGCGGGATCTCCAACAGAGTCTTTTCCAGCTGCTTGCGCAGGGCGAGCTTGGCGGCAGCCTGGGAGTTGGCGGCGTCATTCATGGCGCTGGGGCTGGGCAGGGGGGACGCCACCCTGTTCACCGTCCCGGGCTGGATGTGGGAGGCGAGGTTCATATAGATGGCGGAGGAGCTGGTTCGCTGGCAGGGCACGGCCGAGGAGGACGGCTGGGGGAGGGGAGGGGGAGGAGAGACAAGACACAACTTCAAAGTCTGGCCCTACGTTAGTGGGCGCCAGCCTTACTTCTCCTTTGTGTTTCCATCCCTTTCTCTCTTTTCCTTTGTGTTCCCATCCCTCTCTTCTCCTTTGTGCTTCCATCCCTTTCTCTCTTTTCTGCTGTTTCCATCCCTCTTTTCCTGTGTTCCCATCCCTCCCTTTTCTCTTCTCCTTTGTGCTTCCATCCCTTTCTCTCTTCTCCTTTGCGTTCCCATCCCCTTCTCTCTTCTCCTTTGCGTTCCCATCCCTTTCTCTCTTCTCCTTTGCGTTCCCATCCCTTTCTCTCTTCTCCTTTGCGTTCCCATCCCTTTCTCTCTTCTCCTTTGCGTTCCCATCCCTTTCTCTCTTCTCCTGTGTTCCCATCCTTCTCTCTTCTCCTGTGTTCCCATCCTTCTCTCTTCTCCTTGGTGTTCCCATCCCTCTCTTCTCCTTTGTGTTCCCATCCCTCTCTTCTCCTTTGTGCTTCCATCCCTTTCTCTCTTTTCTGCTGTTTCCATCCCTCTTTTCCTGTGTTCCCATCCCTCTCTTCTCCTTTGTGCTTCCATCCCTTTCTCTCTTTTCTGCTGTTTCCATCCCTCTTTTCCTGTGTTCCCATCCCTCTCTTCTCCTTTGTGTTTCCATCCTTTTCTCTGTTCTGCATTGTGTTTCCATCCCTCTCTTCTCCTTTGTGTTTCCATCCCTTTCTCTTTTCTGCTTTGCATTTCCATCCCTTTCTCTCTTTTCCTTTGTGTTCCCATCCCCTTCTCTATTCTCCTTTGTGTTTCCATCCCTTTCTCTCCAAACGGGAAGACTTCTCGTCACTCACTGGCTGGTAATTGATAGCAGGGCTCATGTTGGGCGTGGTGCTGCGGATCAGGCCTGGCTTGGGAGGGATGCGCTGTCCTTGAAGCTGCGTGGGGTTGGGGGCGATGACGCGCTGGGATATAAGCATGTGGGGAAGGGCGGTGTTGGTGGCCGATCGGATGACACTGTGACCCTGTCCCAAGGAGCAAGAGAAAGTTTAAGTCTTTCAAGAGCCAGACAGCTATTGCTGGGTTAGTTTTTTCAACTTCCCACTCCAACTCAGCGATGCCAGGAGTTGCCCATCCCAAGACTGCCCAGGCTGGACCCTGCTTAGTTAGCCACCTGCCTTTCTGGCCTAAGGCGGGACTAGAATTAACAGTTTCCTGGAGGTCTCTTACCTGTAATGTTCTGAGGTTTTGGGGCTCAACCCCTTGAACTCCAGGTCGGGAGGGGAGTTTGGACAGAGCCTGCTGTCCGACGTGGGCAGGAGATGGCTGGACTATAGACGCTGCATTCTGGACAACTGGAGTCTGGCCGAGGGTGGAAAGAAAGAGACGGAAGATTATTCGAAAAATGAGAAAGACAGTGGATTAAAAAGAGAGGGGGAGGTCTCTTGGAAGATCTTCCAGAGAATATAAACTTTTCTTGATCAGCTCGCAGCGAGATGAGTGATGCTACCCACCTGGCCAGGGAGAATTTGATTGGCAAGAGGGGACAAGGAGAATTAGGTGTCCATGTGGTTTTCGGCTAAACCAGGGCTCTCCAAACTTGACAACTTTAAGACTGGAGGACTTCAACTGCCAGAATTCCCCAGCTGGCAGAGTTATACACCAGGTATGTGCAACCTTGTTTAACTGCAAAGATGGCTGGGGAATTCTGGGAGTCGCAAGTCTGCCGAGCCTTAAAAGTTGCTGGGTTTGGAGACCCCTGGGCTAAACCAAACGCGAGTAGTTTTGCGCTGGGAGAGGAAACCTTCTCCGGGCCCTTCTTCTGGGTTCATAAAACAGGCTGGCCAGGCCTGGCCAACTGAGGTGTGGACGGGAGGGAAGGCCAGGCTGACCGGCGCTCGCCGCCTCACCTTCTGGACCACGTTCTCCTTCTGCAGCTGGCTTTGCCGTAGTTTCTTCAGCAGCACCAGCCGGGCTTCCTCTAGTCGCAACTCATCCCGGAGCTGTTTGATGAGCTGCTGCCTCTCCTCCACCCCTTTCCCCTGCGGAAAGGAGGCCACGAGGTGAGGACGGAGGGCAACTTTCCTCCAGGGCTCGCCGGTCAGAGCACCCAGCGGGGAAACACGCCCACCCCCCCCCGGCTCCCCTTAGCAGGTTTTAAGAGGCTGCTGTGGTCTGGGGGGGCCCAACCCAATCTAGGGAAGGGTCTTAGGCAAGCCGCAAGACCCTCCGCCCGCTCTTGCGAATGTGCTCCCTGCGCCTTGTTCTCTGCCTCGATGTACCTTGAACATTTCCAGATTGGCTGCCTTCAGCCGCTCTTCCATGCGGGAACTGGAGCGAGGGCTGGAGGCCTCGTTGTCGGAGAGGACAATGACATCCGGAGAGGGGGTGAGCCGTCCCCGGTCCTGATCGCTGCTGATCTCAGAAAGGGGGAGGGGACGGGAGGTAGTTGAGAAAAAAAAGGCAGAGTGAGTGAAGGGGTGGGGGGTGTTGGACAGGGAGACATGAAGTGACCTGAAGGAAGTTGTCGCTTACAAAGCGGGACCCAGAAAGGAAAGGTGTCGGAGCAGGTAAAAGATGGGTTGTGTGACATCAAGTGACCACATAGATTTTCTCTATAAAATGTGTCCCCAGCCTGGTCCTTCAGTGCTCCCATCACTGCTGTAACCAGGCTTCCATCCACTTCGTTCCATCATCTCTCTATTTCTCTCTCCATCCATCCATCCATCCATCCATCCATCCATCCATCCTCTCTATCTATCTGTATCTCCACCATCTATTTATCTATCTCCATCCATCAATCCTCTCTATACATCTGTATCATCTCTCCATCATCTCTCTATTTCTGCCTTGCCATCCAAGCATCCATCCATCCATCCGTCCATCATCTATTTATCTATCCAACCATCCACCCATCATCTCTCTATTGATCTATCTCCCAATCCATCCAGCCATCTGTCCATCCTGTCTAGTCTCTCTAATCCATCCTTCCTTCCTTCCTTCCTTCCTTCCTTCCTTCCTTCCTTCCTTCCTTCCTTCCTTCTCTATTCTCTCTATCCATCCCCCCCGCCCTCTCACACGTTCTGCCGGCGCGGTCTTTCTCAAGGTAAGAGCTTTCCTCAAGAGCTGGGTCTCTATCCAAGGCGTCCCAGTGACCATCACTTGGTCCTGTGGGTCTCCTTGGGGCTCACTGAGCTGGCTTGCTTTCCCGGCAGACGTTTCGTGACCCAAACTAGGGAACATCCTTGGTTCTATGAAGTTATACATTTCCCAAGGCCTGGCCCCGTTTAAACCCCCCACCCCACCAGCCTAGGGTGGCCTTTTTCACCTATGATTGTTCAATGGCCGTACACGAAACGAGCAGAAAGCTGCCCTCAGAATAAACGAAATTGAGTCTTCTCAGCTTTTAATAGCTTTTCCTATTTTCTGCCTCATCTCTGCTCTGATCCCGGCTGGGATGCTCAATTACATAAGCCCCCACGGGAACGCAAACAGCTTGGAGCGCCTGCCCACCCATCCAGCAGCCCACGAGCCACCAAAGGCAAGTTGTTGTTGGTTGTTTCTCTGGGGATGTGTGTGGAGCCCTGGGTCGGCCCTAGCCAAGTCCTGGCTCCCAGTCTGGGTGCTTTGAAGTTCAAGAGAGAGAGAGAGAGTTTCCCAGTGAAGGTTCCTCTCTGGGCAGGCAGTCCTCAACTTACGACGGCCGCTGAGCCCCCCCCCAATTTTCTCTGGCTCAGCGAGACATCCTGTTGGGCGGCTTTTGGCCCGTTTCGCGACCGTTCTTGCCGCACTTCTGAAGTGAGTCACGGCAGTTGTGAAAGTCAGCCCCACAGCCCACCCCCCCCCCCGTGGACCTCGCTTGTCGAGAGGGTCGCAAAAAGGGATCAAGAGGGCAGCAGGGCTGAGTCCCAATTTAATGAAAAGAAGGACTTGGGGTGGGTGGGGGGGGGAGACACACACACACGAGAGCAGACTTCCAGTATTTGAGGGGCTGCCCCAAAGAAGAGGGGTTTTTTTTTCCCCACCCTAGTCTCCAAAGCACCAGAAGGCAGGACAAGAAACAACGGAGGGAAAGTAATCGAGGAGAGAAGCAACCTGGAATTAAGGAGAAACTTCCTAACAGTGAGGAGGACCATTAACCAGTGGAACTGCTTGCCACCGCAAGTTGTGGCTGCTCCATCACTGGAGGCTTTCAAGAAGAGACTGGGTGAGATGGCGTAGGGTCTCCTGCTAGAGCAAGGGGTTGGACTAGAAGACCTCCAAGGTCCCTTCCGACGCTGCTATTCTGTCCTGACGCGACGGTAAAGAAGAATTAGGAGGGAAGTTAACTTCTTGCGAAAGGACGGACGGGTAAGGTGAGCAAAGGCCCACGAGAGAAGCCTTGAGTGGCGGCAGATACCTGCGTTCCATGCTCCTCTCCCCCAGAGAAAGGGTCTGCGCACACCAGGCCAAATTGAGGCCCGGAAGGGAATCAGTGGAGACCAGAGGCGGCCGCCCCTTCTTGTCGCCTGGAGACGCAAGATGCAACCCGGTGGTAACCAAGCGCTCGCTGGTTGCACTGTGACATCACACAGAGGGGAGGACCACAAGCCACCCAGGGTGTTTTGTGGGCCAAGGGACCCCCCCAAACCACAAAGACTGGAGTCGGGAGAGGGGTGGAAAGGCCCCTGTTCTCACAACTCCCACAACCGTAGCGGGTTCTGCTCCCTAGAGGGCAATGAGATGATGATCAGGGATGGTCAATAAAACGGCTCGGCTTGTTGGGAGGAAGAAGCGGCAATATCGAACGTGGCGGGTGGGAAGACCTTCCCCAGAAGGAATTCAAGTTGTCCAGGATGCTCGGTTGATCCTAGAGATCTTAGCTTCTTCTCCATAACCAGGATCTTCTGTCCTTCACTGATACGTGAGGAAGACGGGGGGGGGGCAAAGAAAGGCTGGCTAGGAACGATCAGATAAGAGGTGGCAGAGCCCCGAGCGGCATAAGGGGTGGAGAAAAAAAAAGACACAGAAGGGACCCTCCCAAGCTTCTGGAGCTGTAGAGGAGAAGGTGGGGGGGGGGATGGTCCTTTCAAGCCTTGCAAGATTCTGTTGACGTAGCCCTACCATGAAGCAGAATTAGATCATTTCCTGTCTGCTCTACCTGGGAAAGGCGGCGCGGCAGCTCAGCGGTTAAGACATCAGTCTTGTTGGTTGGAAAGCTGGCAGCCCAGGTTCGAGACCCGAGCGCCACGGGACGGGGTGAGCTCCTGTCCTCCCCTCACAGCTCCTGCCAACCTAGCAGTTCGAGAGGAGGCAAGTGCGAGTAGGTAAATAGGGACCACTTTGGCGGGAAGGTAACAGCGCGCCGCAACGTCACGACTGGGGAAACGTTTTCGGACAACGACGGCTCGACGGTCATGAAGCGGAGGTGGGCGCCATCCATCCCTATAGCCGACAACGGCTAGCGGAGTCAAGTTACTTTGACTCCTTACTACCCGGGAGGGCGGAGAAGGCGAGGTGGAAAAGCTAGAGACGTTTCCCCCTTCGCGGAGTCCAACTCGACTCCCGGTTTGGGTCAGGCTTGATCCCGTGAAGCTCAAGCCCGTCATCTCAACTCCTCACCTTCTCTTCTCGTTTGACCGGAGGGCCTAGGCTCCGTGGATGTGTAGCCGAGCTGAAAGCCCCTCCTGCTCAAGGCCAAGGGAAAACTGAGGGTGACCAACCAGCAGAGGCGGTGGGGCAGATGGCGAGCAGACGAGCATGGATTGTCACCCACTCCTGCCTGTCTCCTCGCCCGCCTACAACTTGTCCCTTCGCCACTCGAACGCACGAGTGAGTCAGCTGTTCGCAGCTGACGCCCGAGACGCTGCTAAAACTTGGTCTGATTGACGCCCGGGCCGCCCCCTGCGTCGTGGTCTCATAGCACGGGGTCTCTAGGCACCCAAAGCCGAAAGCAGGACGTGTTAGCGACCCCTGACCCTCCTCCTCCTCCTCCTCCTCCTCATCTCTGCTGGACCAGCGTTTGGGAGAAGATTAAAAGCTTCGTGGTGTTTTCTGGAATCGGGCGAAAATCCGCAGGAAACGTGGATCCCAAAAAAAAAAATCCATTTGTTTCTTTCCCCCCTTTTAATGAGGGGGGAGGCATTTCAGCTCCTCTTCGCTTCTACTTGCCTCGCTTAATAAAGCCAATTTAATTAATTTTAACACATTAACATAATTCTATTAAGGGAGGTCAGGAAAGGGCTTAATCCGAGGCAGTTTTATGCGTTCCATCATTCTGTGGGAGACACTCGTGCTGGTGATTAAGAAATGTGTGTGTGTGTGGGTGTGTGTGTGTGTGTGGGGGGGGAAAAAGTCAGGGAATAAGGGACTTTTATGATACCACAATGCTTTCAAACCGTAAGGACCCGGTTGCAGGCTAACCCTGGTTTAAGAGAATTAAAACCAGAGGCAACCAATGAGGTTTCTGTTCCCAAATTTTACACCCACGTGTTAATCCTGCTAAGACCTAATAAATGGGATTTTTTTTTTATCCCCCTTCCCTTCAAATCAGCGTTTCCCAATCTTGGCAACTTTGCGATATGTGGACTTCACCTCCCAGAATTCAACAGCCAGTTGCTCAGTGGAGAAACAGACTTCCTAAACTTCAAAGCTTTGCGTTGGCCAAGATGGCATTGTTTGTTGACTTGTCCTGAATCCTGGCTCAGGGCAGGATCCTGAGGCATTCTGGGAGACGAGTCCTTCTTAAACTGGAATCCCAAACCAGCTATGGATTCCTGATTTTCAACCTCGCAATTCTCAAGACCGTTTTTACCTATCAAAATAAAAATGAAGGAGAACGCAAGGGTGGCCCAAACCTGACCTCCTCGTGAACTTTGGATACTCAACGTTCATCATCAAAATTAATAGGCACCCGCCCCTCCAGACCAGCCATGTGGAAAAACGGAAGTTACCTACCTTCTCCTCGCACTCATGTCCACCGGCTCATCGTTGATGTTCTCCTTGCCGGATCTCCCGGAAGACCGCCCGTCGGGATGGGGTCTCAAGTTTCCATTCAGCTTTTCCTCGTAGACTTTCAGTCCATCCGGCTTGACCGGCAGCTCGTGGGGCACCTCGATGCCCGCCAGGTCTTTCCTCTTGAGCAACGCCAACATCTTGAGCCGCTCCATGGCCTCGTGGCCTTCCATCTTCAGCCTCTTGGCCAAGACATCGTCCCGTTCTTCGGCTTGGTCCAGCGTCCGCTTCAAGCGGTTGAGGCGCAGAGCATCCTCGGTCATGCGGTCCATCCTGCCCGGATGGGGTGGAAGGAGAAGGCCAAGGATGAGAAACCACCATCTAATGAGGTGACCACGTCAGGTAATCAAACATCTCAAGAAGAAGAAGAAGAAGACCACCCAGCTAAGGAAACATTAAGAACCCCTGATGTTCAGCCCTGAATTTTTACTGTCTACCCTTCAAAGCCATCCATCTCTTGGTGGTTGACAGCAGTGACCAATATCTACCGTAGGCATTCAAGCTAGCTTGGCCTAACAAGCAGTCCCCCCATTGGGCAAACGCTCCATCATTCTTCCTCCTGCACATTTTGGCATGACCAACCAACAGTATCCGTAACCTGCTCTCAACTTAAAAACAAAAAATTGGGACTATTTAGAAACACCCCCCCCCCCCAAAAAAAAGTATAAAGGCTGCCCAATTTCAAGTTGACTCTTGAAGGATCTCTCTCGACTGGAGAAGTCTACCTAAATAAAGAAATGTCTCCCAACCTCAGCGACACTTAAGATGGACGGACTTCAACTCCCAGAATTCCTGTTGGCTGGGGGGAGTCTGGGAGTTGAAGTCCACCCATCATCTTCGAGCTGCTAGGGTGGAGGAAGGCTGTAGCCTCCTAGAAGTTGATGACGTCTCAGTGTCTCATTAAAAGATTCTGGTTTATTCTTCTGGAGTTGAAAGTATTTGATAGATGGGGACGATGTGAGCTAGAAAGAGTTCCTGCAGTAGTCCTCAACTTACAATTTATTTGCTTAGCGACCGTTCAAAGTTATGACGGAGCTGAAAAAAGTCCAGCTCTCACACTTACGACTGGATCTTGCATTTACGACCGTTATACCATCTTCTCCCCCCCCCCCCGGGACTGGCTGGGGAATTCTGGGAGTTGAAGTCCATAAGGCTTAAAAGTTGCCGAAGTTGGGACACCCCTGATCTACAGGAATAATAACAGTATTCCTAAAAAGCACATTTTTTTTCTTCCCCTTTTGCACCAACTCAAATTCTGAAAAGAAACAAACCTCTCAAGTCCTTTCCTAAGAATGACACGAAGGAGTGAGAATGGCCTGGGTCGAAAAATCCTCAGGGATCCACTCAGATCCCTCTCTGCCTATCCCCCGGATCCATCCTGATGAGGCTTTGCCGGCAGTATCTCCAGCGACAACTACAAACGTAGACGACGAAACAAATCCCAACAGGGATGATCTTTCAGCGAGAAAGCACTTGCACTCTGAAGCAAATGGATCCTGCTTTTCCGGAGCCCCCACCGTGTTTTATTAGATCCAAGGGTAAAAGACATTTTCTTTGGCTTGCTTTTTCTTTTTTTTTTAAGGAAAAATGTTTTTCCCCTCCCTTTCTTTTCCAGATGGCGAATTGCACGCTCTAAAGTTCTTGGAGGGTGTGTGTGTGTGTGTGTGTGTGTGTTGTAGAGCATGTGCAAAGTGGCAATTTGAAAAGACGCTGGTTTGTCGTATTAAACTTATATGCTGCTTATCTCACTCCGGGCAGGCAAAACCCACAATTCTAAGAACAACGCAAGGACAATCAAATTCTCCCATGCTGTTGGGCTCAGCGGAGGAATACGGGTAAAAGTCCTCGGCTTACAGCAGTTCGTTTTAGTGACTGTTCAAAGTTACAACGGCACCGGGGGAAAAAAGGGACCTAGGACCGTTTTTTTTCCACACATACGACCGTTGCCGTGACGATCAGAATTCGGACCCTTGGCAACTGACTCATATTTACGACGGCTGCGTGTCCTGGAGTCAGGCGATCCCCGTTTGCGACGTTCTGGCTAGCAAAGTCAAGAGGGGGGGGGGAAACACGGATTCACTTGAGAACCGTGTGACTTAGCTTAACCGCCGCAGTGCTTCCCTTAACAACGTGGCAAGGGAAGTCGTGAAACGGGGCAAAATTCACTTAACAACCGTCTCACTTAACAACGGAAATTTGGGGGCTCCTAAGCGGAGCTCGCTCCTTGCCACTTGGGTCTGCCCTTTTAGCAGATATTCAGAGAGTCTCCAAATTCCCAAGAAAAAAACGGGATTTGCCAAGATACGCTTAATTATCAGATGTTTTTCCTCCCAGCCCAGAATGTCCCTTTGGGGGTTTTGGGTGGGTGGGTGGGCTTGCCCTCCTGGATCTCTCTCTCTCTCTCTCTCTCCTTCTCTCTCTCTCTCTCTCTCTTTTTTCCCAACTTCTCGGCGTGGTGCTAAAAGCGGAAAAAAGCCGCGTGCCTGGGGGGGGGGAGAAAGATGCATTTCAAGACACAACGCACAAAATGGCTGTCTCCCAAGACGCACAGCCGTTTCCATACAATGCTATAAAAAGGACAATCTCCTAAAAAGGAAAGCGGGAACTGACAAGCCAGCAGGTTAGGGCGGGCGGGCAGGGGGCTACAGAGAGAGAGAGGGGGGGGGGACAGTGAGAGAGGAATAGGAGGGAAATGCCAGCAGATTAAATCAATCAGCCCACTGGATCCAGTCCAGATCCCTGGTTTGTCCTTCTGGACAGACGCTCGGCACGACCTTTTTCCCACAGTTGCAACCCTTGCCCAGACTCGCATGGCGTGGTGCGATGACTTCTTAAGGCTCTGTGTGTGTGTGTGTGTGTGTGTGTGCGTGTGCTGGGGAGCAAAGGTGGGGAGGGGGAAAGCAAGGAGAACCTGCGTGCCCTGCAGCCAAAGACACCCCCCCTCCCCAAATGCAGCTGGCTGGCTTTCGAGGGGGGGTCCGTGATTCCCCCACCATTCCTTCGACACACACAAAAAAAGTCAAGTGGGGGATTTTAAATCAGATTTAGGCGGCCGGCTGGGATTCTTCAAAAGCTGGCAGCGATAGAGAAGGGACACCCCCTTCCTTCCCCCCCCCCCCCACCAGACCAACTAGAGCCAGGCTTGCAACTTGTGGAGTGCCAGTGGGTTGCCTTCCTCCTCCTCCTCCTCTTCCTCGCCTGCCTTTGGGTCTTCGGAAGGGGGAAAGAGTTTTTCCGGGGATTTTAAAGGGAAGGTTTGAAAGGGCGCAGCGGGGATGGGGGGGGGGGAGAAAATCTACCCCCTTAAAAGGAAAAGGGATCAAGAAGGATCCGAGGCAGATTCTTCGAAGGGCCCTAAATTATTATGGGCTGGTAACGTTTTCCAGCAGAGGAAATAGGAACGACACGAAGAGTTTTCCAGCCACTTGAAGCCCCAAAGATGTGAAGTGGCCCCTTGGCTTCTATTGAGCTGTTTGAGGACCCTTTTGTGTGTCTTTGTGTCTGTGTGTGTGTGGGGGGGAAATAGGTGATTCCCAGGCCCACCTCCAGAAGCAAAAAAGGGACTGGCAATTGAAAGCCGGCCTCGTTGCAAAAGAGAGCCTGTCACAATTCAGAAGAGCCGAGAGAAACTAAGTACACAGTCCTCGACTTACGACCATTTGTTTAGTGACCATTCCGACTTATGACGGTGCTGGAAAAAAAAAAGTGACCGGAGACCGTTTTCCACACTTAACGGCCGTCGCAGCATCCCCGTGGCCAAAATTTGGACGCTTGGCAACTGACTCATATTTACGACGGTCGCAAGGTCCCGTGGTTTCCCCCCCTTTTGGCGACCTTCTGAGAAGCAAAGTCAATGGGGAAGCCAAACTCACTTAACAACCGG
>NC_138219.1:8701406-9061406 GCF_964194415.1 Vipera berus
GAAAAGCTCGGCTTAGCCGCTGGCCAGCTGACGGGGGGCCCAACCGCTGGATTGAGTTCCATTTTTTAAAAAATAAAATAATTTTTTTTTCTAAAAAAAAAAAAAAGTTGCTGTGGGACAGGAAACCGAGCCTAGAGGAGGAGGCCTTGCCAGGAGGTGAACATCTATCCAGATGTGCTAACTTGCCGGGTGCCACCTTCCTACCCGGGATGGCAACCACTGGCCTTGCCAAAAGTCTCTCTGGATCAATGGCAAAAAAGGCAGCTGGGCTTGGCAAGAGCTGACATCCTTCACGGGATATCTTTCAATATGATTAAAGCGCCACATCTGCCTTCGGCCGGAACATCTGGATGACCGTGCAGCCGCCTAGCTCCAGCCACTGCCATCCAGAGCAGTGTCTCCACCTTGACCACCCCGTGAACTTTTTGAATCCCGGAATTCTGGGAGTTGAAGTCCACGGGGTCTTTCAAGTGGCCGAGTTGGAGAAGCCCTGACTAAACCCTCAGGAGCGACCTGACCTCAATCGGAAGTTGTTCTACAATTCAGGGATCCTGGTAGATGCAGACCAAGGAGTCTTCCCAACTCGGCCGCTTTAAGACTTGCGGACTTCAACTCCCAGAATGCCTGGCTGAGGAATTCTGGGAGTTGAAGTCCACAAGTCTTAAAGCGGCCGAGTTGGGAAGACTCCTGATACAGACCGATCTGGAATAACGAAGTGGTTGGCAGGACCAAGCTGCACTGAAGGTTCACCCCTAATGGGATGGATGGATGGATGGATGGATGGATGGATGGAGGCCACGTTTGGAATGAGGAGGAGAGCAGCCTGTGGGAATGGAAGCTCACATGGACCTGGAGAACTCCAACAGATGGAGTAGGTCCTTCAAACCGATCCAGGCGTCCCCAAGCATAAGAACCTCACTTTAAGACCGGATAAATTCTGATTGGTTCACAAGTCACTCTGTGACTCTTTGGGGCTGAAAAATCAGAAGAGGCCCCCCCCCCCGGTGCTTTGAAATAACTGCTCTGCTCAATTTCCAGGAAGGGGTGGGGGGGGGGAGAAAAGAGAGAGAGAGAGAGAGAGAACTGATGAAGGTATTAAGAGCGGTGGGGGGGGGGGGAAATGACCAGATTGCCTTCTTCACATCTCCTTGCAAGAAGAAAGGTAGCCAAGCAGGGACGTAGACAGGAGCTGAACTTGCTGGATTGTTCGGCTTTTGATTTGAGCTGCTTGTCCACTGGCAAGAAACATTTCTAATGGGGAGACAAGTGTCATGCCGAAAATACAGGAGAGCTTCCTATATCCTTCCCTTGTACCCCAACTGCACCCCGGATACAGACAGCCGGCCAAGGAAGCTGTCGGTAGCCAGACGGGCGGGCGTATAAATTTAATAAATAAATATTGCACTTCTCTAACGGTGGAGGAGGTCCGTGGGTCAGTTGTCATTCAAGCCCCCTCATGTATCTTAGGAACTTTGTGTCCGAGGGCTGCCGGATCTGATTCAAGAAACCACAAATCTCGGTTCTCCTGCCTGAGCAGGGGGCTGGACTAGAAGACCTCCAAGGTCCCTTCCAGCTCCTATTCTATTGTATTCATTCTATTCTATGCCATATTTTCTTTATTCTGTTCTATTCGATTCTGTTCTGTTCTATTCGATTCTACATTCTACTATTTATTCTATTCTATTCTACTCTATTCTATTCTATTTTCCAATATCTATTCTATTCTATTCCTAAATTCTATTCTATTCTATTCTATTCTATTCTATTCTATTCTATTCTATTCTATTCTATTCTATTCTATTCTATTCTATTCCATTCCATTCAATCTATTCCTATTCCTATTCCTATTCTGTTCTGTTCTGTTCTGTTCTGTTCCGTTCCTATTCCTATTCCTATTTCCATTCTATTATCTTCTACTTTTAGCAGACCAAGGAGCTAATCTGCAATAGTTTGGGAGTAAAATTCATCCATTTCAAGGTTCCTTTTTTTTTAAAGGCATCTCTGCTTGCAATAGGTAAATATATATATATATCTTGTAACATAGATAGGAAATGATGTTTCTTTTTTAAAAAATGATTTAGGAAGTTGAAGGAAAAGCAAACAGATCTTTCTCTGCTAAGATGTTGCGACTTTCTGTCTACTTTAAAGTAACAAATACACACCCTGCAGTCGATTTAATTAGGGGTAGTTTTTTTTTAAAAAAAGCTGATCACAAGTTTGTTTGTAATCAATTTAACTTTAAAGTTCTATCAGCTTTAATTCCAAAGGGTGACATAATCTGCACATAATCACACTGCC
Source organism: Vipera berus (assembly GCF_964194415.1). Taxonomy (NCBI): domain Eukaryota; kingdom Metazoa; phylum Chordata; class Lepidosauria; order Squamata; family Viperidae; genus Vipera; species Vipera berus. The sequence goes on from NC_138219.1 coordinate 8,703,705, forward strand.
CCAAATCAGTTAATTTTCTACTCGTGTTAACGTCACAGTTTTATTCCTGTAATGTTTTATGCTGTTGCCATTATCAAGTGGCCCAGTTAGGCCCCCATTCAAATAAGAGTCTGTTTGGCTTAATCTGGCCTGGAATGGGTAGTGAGAAAAGTAATTTAATAATTACGGCTGCAGCAACTGTATTTTCTCTCTGCTACCAAACAGGGGCAGAATCTTCCAAATTCTGCACTCACAATTATGCAAATCCACATCTGGAGATCTGTTTTAGAATGCCACTTTAGCTGATGATGATAATAATATTAATACATGGGAAATCACCCATTGCTTTGCTACTCTGAAGGAGGACTGGTGTGTGTGTGCGAGAGAGACATGATAGCAGTTTTCCATTATTTGAGGTGCAGCCACGAAGAAGGGGGGGTCAAGCTATTCTCCAAAGCGCCTGAAGGCAGGAGAAGAAGCAATGGATGGAAACTAACCAAAGAATCAACCTGGAATTAAGGAAAAATTTCCTAACAGTGAGGACAATTAACCCAATGGAACTGCTTGCCTCCAGAAGACGCGGATGTTCCAACACTGGAGGCTTTTAAGAGATGGGACAGCCACTTGTCTGAAATGGTATAGGGTTTCCTGCCTGAGCAGGGGGCTGGACTAGATGACCTCCGAGGTCCCTCCTAACTTTGTAATTCTGTAATTCTACTTTCTTAGAAGTCTCTCAGGAACACTGTCCCACTGGAGAAATTATACTGGGTCATCTGGGCTTGGCAGAATAGCTGGGGGTCATGCCACGCGTGAAATGAATCAAAGCAAACTTTAAAAAGGCGACGAACCCGGCTTAAAACTGCGCAATACCATTGGTGATCTGAACGGAACAGGCGAGTGAGTTCTGTGCAGACTCAGGATATCGCAACCTTCAACGTAGCAATTATGCAGAGAGACCACGCAACCGCAAATAAAATCAGAGGCCCGGCGGAGCGAAATCCTAACGCAGGACGGTTCAAACTCGGAATTAATCTAACTGTCCAGCAATTCAATGTCATCTAGCTAGCTAGCACCGCTTCCAAAGATTCCTCGTCTTTTTTGGGAGAAGTTACAAGGGATGGGGAAGAAATGGAGGTAGTGACAGATTTTATTTTCCTGGGCTCCAAGATCACTGCAGATGGGGACTGTAGCCAAGAATTTAAAAGACGCTTGCTCCTGGGGAGGAAAGCCATGGCAAATCTAGACAGCACACTAAAAAGCAGAGACATCACCCTGTCAACAAAAGTGCGTATAGTCAAGGCTATGGTCTTCCCAGTTGCAACGTATGGCAGTGAAAGTTGGACCATAAGAAAGGCTGAGCGCCAAAGAATTGAGGCCTTTGAACTGTGGTGCTGGAGAAGACTCCTGCGAGTCCCTTGGACTGCAAGGCGATCAAACCGGTCAGTCCTAGAGGAGATCAATCCTGACTGCTCTTTAGAAGGCCAGATCCTGAAGCTAAAACTCAAATACTTTGGCCACCTAATGAGAAGGAAGGACTCACTGGAGAAGAGCCTCATGCTGGGAAAGGTTGAGAGCAAGAGAAGAAGGGGACGACAGAGAATGAGGTGGCTGGATGGAGTCCCTGAAGCAGTAGGCGTGAGCTTAAATGGACTCCAGAAGATGGTAGAAGACAGGAAGGCCTGGAGGAATGTTGTCCATAGGGTCGCGATGGGTCGGACACGACTTCGCAGCTAACAACAACAACAACAACAACAACAAGGGAAGTGGAATCTTCTCCCTTCTCCAAAACAGAAGTCCGTCACTTTCCTACACGCCGGTAAAATACATCACTCAAGCGGTTCTACAAGAATCAGTCCATCTCAGTAGTGAAGAGAGGGAATTCCCATGTACTGAAACAGTTTTGCAGGGCGGAACCTGGCAGGTGAGTTTCCTTTTACAGAGTAAGGGGGGGGAAAGACCCCCCCCCAAAATCAGGAAAACCCTTGTTCCGTTCCCACGACCCAGGCAGAACTTGGTTGCCTTAAATCAGGGGTCTTCAAACTTGGCCCTTTTATGACTTGTGGACTTCAACTCCCAGAATTCCTCAGCCAGCATGCCTGGCTGAGGAATTCTGGGAGTTGGAAGTCCACAAGTCATAAAAGGGCCAAGTTTGAAGACCCCTGCCTTAAATATTTCTCACTTTTATTTAGGCGATCATCGAAGGAAATTCAGAGTTTGCTGACAAGTACCATTAACAGAAATCTCCATTCTGGCTCAAATAAGAGGCGAGGAATAATGAAGATTTAAGGTGTGTGTGTGTATATATATATATATGTATATGTATTCTTTTTGGCTTTCTGTTTTCCCTGCCTACCCCTTTAACTTAGAAAGAGTTGGACTGCCCCACGGCGTTTTACACACTACTTTCAGTTCATTTTTCCACCTCAATCCGTACTTCCTTTGCGACGCACTTGAACGGGTGCAAGCCACCTGCATTGAGCTGGAGACGCAGAGGCTGCAAAAAAAGGCAAAAATCTCCAGTTTTGGCATCGCTTAAGCAAACCAGGCCTGGCACTGGGGCGGTGGCCCTATCCACAACCTTGAGTCTCCAAATGGGGGTGGGGTGGGGGGGAAACGTCTTGTTTTTTCCTGGTATGCAACGTCAGCCAATTGTACCCCAGCTCTTGCAATCTAGGGAGGGAGTGTGTGTGTGGGGGCTTCGCTCTCTAAAAGAGTAGGGGCCCAATTCTGGCACAGCGTTTCCTGAACGTGGGGTGAGATCCAGCAGAATCCTCTTCCTGGTTAAGCTGGGAGGAAAGGAATCGCAGGAATTGGGTAGGTCTAGTCTAGTGAAAAGGAAAACCCGTCTCTCTCTTTGTGTGTGTGTGTGTGTGTGTGTGTGTGTGTGTGTGACAATAGCAGTGCTCCAATATTTGAGGGGCTGCCACAAAACAAAGAGCAGGACAAGAAGCAAGGGATGGAAACTAACGAAGCAAGGAGAGAAGCAACCCAGAAACTAAGGAGCAATTTCCTGAACTTCTGAGTGCTCCAACACGGGAGTTTTTTTTTTAAAAAAGAAGAGACTGGACAGTCATTTGTCTGAAACCGGATAGGGCCTTCTGCTTGCCAAAATCAAAAACTGAAATTCTCTCCTGGTTCGTTGGCGAGGAGGGTGGGGGGTGGGGTGGGAGGGGAAGAAGAAATCTCTCCGCTTCCAGATGTGTCTAAGCAGCCCTCCTCTCTCGTGGCTGGCCGGGAACATCTGGAAGCATTAAGATCCCTTTTGCCTTGTTGGATGGGAACTGGACAGGAAGCTCGGCAGACGGCGAGGGTCAGCGTCTTTCCTGGCCTGATCTCCAGGGATATCTTGGGGGTGCACAGAAGCCCCTGCCCAATTAATTGCTAAAGGGGGGGGGAAGTAGCTTGTTTAGGATAATGCTGGCCTAACCTCATTTGGTATAAGGCAGAGGCCCCCAACCTTTTGGGCACCGGATCGGTGGACAGAGGTTTTTTCCGTGCACCGGAGAGGGCGTGGTTTTGTGTGCTGCCTGCATCCCACGGATGGGGCTTTGCTTGTTTGTGCGGACCGGTTGCCGGCTTGCCGCGGCTCGGTACCGGTCCACGGGTCGGGGACCCCTAGTATAAGGCACAGGATACGCAAAACGTCAAACAATAAAGGTAAGAGCCACAAAACCTGCAAGGGACGCAGGAGATCCGTGGTACAGTCGTTCTGCTGCAGGTAAAGGAGCTTCGGGAGAATACAGGTCGTCCCGACTTACAACGCTTGGTTTAGTGACCGTCCAAAGTTACAACGGCACTGGAAAAAGGGAGATTTTTCACCCTGATGACCCTCGCAGCCTCCCTGTGGCCGTGTGATGTGCATTCGGGTGCTTGACAACCGGTTCATATTTACGACGGTCGCGCGATCCCCTTTCGTGACCTCCTGGCAAACCAAGCCGGATTCACTTAACAACCGCGTGACTAACTTAGCAGCGGCAGGGATTGGCTGAACCACAGTGGGCGAGGAAAGTCGGAAAATGGGACAAAACCCGCCAAAGACATGTCTCACTTAGCAACGCTTGGCTCAGTTGGGCTCGGGCGTCGAGGACTGCCCACACAGGCTGCATTTTTCTCCGTTAAATTAGGGAAGCCCTTAATTCAAATTTGATTCGAGGGGGCCGCCGGAACCCCAACAGCGTCAGTATCCTCGTCTCGAGAAGGCCATGGAGAGATTCACTGGCGTTTTTTTTCCCCAGCAGCTGATCAAACTTTTCCAGAAGCTGAGCTGAGTTTTCTGAAGAAAGCAAGGCCAGGTTTTTGTTGTTTTTTTAAAAAAACCTCTCCTTGTTTTATTATTATTATTATTATTACTAATTTAATTTGTATACCGCCCTTCTCCCGAAGGACTCAGGGCGGTGAACGGGGCAATACATAATAAAAAACAAGATACAAAAATTAAAAAGTAATTAAACAGCAATGCCCGTAATAAATTAATACAGATTAAAAAGTTAAGATCAATTTATAAAACTTCAATTTATGAAGTTTCTCAGTCCTAGAGTGAGTTAGATGGGGAGGGTCACTGCTGACTGCTAATCTGGGGTGTGGGTGTCACCTTCCCCCCAAAAAAATCTGTGAAAGATGCCAATCAGATAGAAGGGAGGAAGTTGGGAGCAGTCCCTGACTTGTCAATCACGCAGCTGGCCCTCTTTTACGACTGATGTGACTTGCGGCTGTAAGGGGCACAAGACAACGGTGGCCAAGGTTCGTCGTAAAATGGGGCAAGGCTCAGTTGACAAGCGTCTCACTTCGCCACCGACACTGCCAGCACATTTCGCAAAACAGAGGATGGGGATGGCGGAGTAACAGGTCCTTGCTTCTCCCAGTCAAGGCAACCGCCATCCCAAAGGGCTCAGCTTCCACGCCGCACAACAAGCCAGGCGTGTAGGCAACCCACCCCTTTGAAAATAAATCCCAATAAAACTTTTATGGGCTCTCCCCCCCTCCCCTGCCCTTTTCCACAAGCCTTCAATTTCTTTTCCCCGCCACCATGGTGGGAATGGAATGGAATCTCCCCGAAACAGCTGGAGGCCAAGGAGCGCCCCAGCCAAAATAATCTTCTAGCTTAGCACCTACCTACCTACCTCTGGGTGCCTAACGCTGCAATTTGGTAGGTGTACAAACACATACGTTCACACATTATCTACCACCACGTTCACCCCACGGGCTAGGGCGGGGTCAGACATTCCAGCAATAATAGTAAGAATAAGAATACTATTAACAACAAGGCTGCCAATCTCTACCAAAGGATTCCTCCCCCCCCCCCCGCTTCGTCTACCTGCCGGATTCACCTGGACAGAGGGCATCCCTGGGGTGGGAGTGGGGTAGGGGGAGAGACAAGACAGAGATCCCACCCTCCCCACCCCCCAAATCCTGGCCCATTGGCCACACGATGCCGGGACCCTTTCCGAAAATAGATTCTTTTTCTCCCAAGGAGTGGTTGGGGGATGCTTAAAGGAGCAGGGGTCTTTGTTAAAGGGGCTGCTCGTAATTTCGGGGGGTCCTTTAGCTCGCTGACAGCCGGGGGGGGGAAACCTGTGCCCACCGTCCCCGAGGGAGATGGAGGGGGGCTGCCAAGCAGGTGGAGACAATCTCCCAAGCCAGCCGCCGTCGCGCGATGATGGTGATGCCCATCTCCGCCCCCCCTCCTGCCAATTCCACCATCTCCGGTCAAAGAAGAAATATTAACCCTTCACTTCGGGGAGCCAGAACGGCGCACGCTTCCCGAATAAAATGTCCTCTCCGGAAGAGGAGGGGAAGAGGAGACCCTTTGCGCCTCCTCTGCTTTTTTCTAAGACATGGCAAGCTTTCGGGAACCCCTGGGGATCCCTGGGGGGGGGCAGATGTGCCCAGGGCGAGGAAGCACACACACACACACACACAAAAATCCCCCTTCCTCCATTTTCCCCCCCTTCCCAGAGCAATCCAATCCAATCTGAAGGCAAGCAAACAGCTTCTTCGTCTTGCCACCCACGACAGGCAGCTTCTTGGGGACGAGTGGGTTGAGAAATCGCGGCGGCGGGCTGGGTGCAAAAGAGGCGCTGAGGGGTGCCAAGACTCTGCCCCCCCCTCATCCTCCTCCTCCTCTCTCCCCACGGAGGAAATGCCAAAATCAACAAGATCAGATTCCGGCGGAGAGGTATTAGAAAAGAAAAAAAAAAGCTTTCAACCGTCTAAAGTCAAATATTCAGTTTTCCATGGGTCTGAGGCTGGCGGATCCCAAATCTTTAGGGAGAGATGCCCCACGGCCCTCCAAGTGTCCCGGGAAGAGAAACTGGCTTGGGAAGGCAAAAGGAGACAGTCACCCCTTTCTTCACCGCATTAGGGGTTCTGTCCCCCCCCAAATAAGAGGGGTTAGGGATAAACTCAACATCTCCTGCCGAGATGCTGGGCATCCCTGAGACAGCTGTGTCTCTCCCCACCTGCCCCTCTCTAGGCTCCGATTCACTGAACCCCCATGTCTCCTCCCTGAACCCCCATATCTCCTCCCTGAACCCCCATATCTCCTCTGATTTTGGCATGGCTGTTCCATCTCTCTGCTCCTGGGCTGGCATTGGGACCCCTTCGAGGACGGACTTTCTGCTCTGCAAGGCCTCCTCCCACGCACACACTTTTCATCACTTTGACCTGAGAGACCCCCCAAAAAGCCTCACTATGATCCGCTCCCTCTCAACTCCACAAAATTGGGGTCTCCTGGGACCCCCTTGGCATTCATGACTTCTTTCCAAACAGGCCACCTGGGGGAAAAAAATCACAGCGACCCCACACCACCTACCCTCCTAAAGAGCACATTGAGCCTTGCTGTGATAACTCTCCCAAATGGCGAATTAACCCCCCCCCCAATATTTGCTTGCACACCAATGGGACTGGCAACTGGGGGGCGGCTGTTAAATCTTTTACAGTGGGGTCCTGCTGCCAAAGCCCCACAATTAAGAGGCCCGCAAGGATGCCGTCTCCACACTGGGCAAGGCGCCCGGAAAAAGCCACCCCCCCCAAAAAAACCCACCCCTTTTAACAGATGTAAACCCTGGCTTCGTTTCCTAATCTCTGGCAGCCTCCGAGGCTTCGCATGCAGCCCTCAACTCAAGCCAGCCTCTCCCTCCCAAAGCCCCCAACCCAGTTTTCATCAATCCGGCATCCCCCTCACGGCAACACCGTCCCCCCCACCCCACCCCCCCACCCAATCCAAAGACTTTGCAAGGCGCCCCAGCAGAAACCCATGAATGACCCAGCCAAGGAATGAATGAATGGACACCCCGGCCGTGCCTGCTGATGCGTCTCTCCCTTCGCCCCTAAAAGAAGAGACCCCAGACCCCCCTGCTTGACCCAGACGCCCCCCACCCCGAATCCAGAGGCCGCCCCCTCTTTTTCCCTAGACATCCCCCCCACCCCAGATCTAGCCACTTCAACAGCCCCCCCCACTCATCTCGCAAGAAAGATCCCCCCCCACCAAAAGCAAAAAGGGGGGGAAGACCCCCCAAACACACTCAGGCCGGCGCCCCCTCCCCCACCGCCCCCAAAGCCAGATGGGGCTTTCCTAAAAGTGGGGAGGGGGCGGTGGGGCCAGAGACAAGCGTGGGGAGGGGGGGGCAGCAAAGCTGTCGAAGGGCCACAGGAAAAGCCCATGCAAGTCTCTATGGGGGGGCCCTTCCCCCCACCCAAGGGGGGGCCCTTCCCCCCACCCAAGGGGGGGCCCTTCCCCCCACCCAAGGGGGGCCCCAGCCCCCCAAGGCAGAGGGGGTCTCCCTGGGGGAGGCAGGAGGGAAACACACCCCTAATTTAGCCCCCCCCCACAAGTCTTGATGGACCCCCCCCTCCAGGATCTGGAGACTCCCCCCCCCCGCGCTGCCCGCGGCTGGAGGCCAGCGGGATCCCCATAGGCCGCCGAGCTGTCAATCAAGCGCCGGCCCCGCCCCCTCGGCTTCCACTCACCTGGCGGCGTCCGCGGCTCCCTCGGGCCGATCGGGAGGGCGGCGTCCGCGTCCGCGGCGGCGGCGGGAGGGCGCAGCGGGCCGGGCGGCGGACAGCAGACGCGGCGCCACCAGCAGCGACACCGACACCTCCGCCGCCGCCGCCGGAGGAGCCGGCACCCACCACAAACAATGCGTTTGATTGGGCGGCGGGGCCCGCCGGGCGCGCCCCGCCCTCCGGGCCGCCAGCGACGACGGCCGTTGGGCGCCGCGTGGGAGCGACGTGCCGGACGGCCAATGGCGCGGCGAGGCAGGCGCGCGGGGGGCCGGGAGAGGGCGCCCATTGGCTCAGGTCAGCGGGTGACTGGCGTCGGGCGAGGCCAACGAGCGGCGGCGGATCTCAGCGCCCTCTTTTTTTTTTTTTTTTAAGAAGCCGCCACATCCGGGTACCCGGCCTCATGGAAGATGTGTCGGAGGGAGGGGGGGGGAAAGAGAGAAGAGTCTGTAGGCGCCTCGGGGCGTTTTTTTTTTCGGCCCTCGCCGGCCACCGTAGGCCGCATTGCTTTGCTTCAATAAGGTTGGGGGGGTAGAAATATAATCCCTGTTAATTAAAATGTGCAATAATTACGGCCCCGAAATACATCCTGGTTGTGTTGCCTCCTAATCTGGGCAAGTCTTAAGCTGCCTTTGCATGGCTCAGGTTGGCAACAGGCAGACCCTGGCTTGCTTAAAGGAAGTCAAACGTGGCTTGCATCTATGACCCCCTAGAGCCATCCCAGGAGAAAATCATGGCTTGATCAACCATGGTTAATGGAATAAACCACCTTTGGTTGGGATTGCACAAGCCTGTAAGCCTCCTGTCGCTTAGGAACCATGATGGCTTGCATAAATCATGGTTTGGCAAAATGGCCAAAGGAGCTGCCCTTGATGGCTTTCCTTCCCTGCGCTATATAGTCCTCGACTTACAATTATTCATTTAGTGAATTATTCATTTTTGTCCTCAGAGGCTCTCTTTGCATCATGAAACGGGAGACAAAACGCCGGAAGGAAAATACACAGGCATCTTTTATTTACAGGAGAGGAACATTGGGAAAAAAAAACCCAAACGAAATACAACTCAAACAGTTAACACAAACATCGCAATCGGGGGGCTGGGTGGGGTCCATATTGCTCGGACTGAGCCCTGAGGTGGGGAGAGGGCAATCCTCGCTTGGGGGGGGTCCTAGGACCCTTTCTCCAAACAGAAATACGGCACACCCCACTTTCTGCAATGGGGTGCCCTTACAGTTAAAGCATAGGCCACAAACCGGGGGGGGGGGGGGAAGACAGGGAAAAACAGTGGGAGGGGCTCTGTAATAAATAAATTTACAAAATAGCTTCTTTTCAGTTTGTTCCCCCCCCCCTTGTAACACTGACGGGTAAAAGTAATACTAAAAACAAAACACAAAGCAAGCACAACTCGGACGGGAGGAGTGGTGGAGGGCTGCCCCCTCCCCAATGAAACCCCCCTCAATGAATTGGGAGGGGTGGAAGGGAAGGGAGAGGGAGGGGGGGGGAGCGACCAGAAAGCCTTGTCCTTCATTGGGTGGGTGGGTGGGGAGCTTAACTATGCCCACCCACCCTCAATTCTGCAACTGTGCACGAAAATTGACATTTACAGGGGTGAAGACCCAAATTTGAGGGGGGGGAAGGAAGAAAGAGAATTGGTGCGTGGGTGTGTGTATGGGGCAGTCTGAGTTCCTAGGCATGTGCAAAGTGCAGTGCTGGCCCGAGAACCCCCCTTCCTCTCTATTTCGTTTCTTTTCAGAGGAAGAGGGCAACTCAGCTCCAAGGGCCAAGAGGAAGGGGTCTCCTGTTCTCCATCCTGGGACCCCCTGATCCTCCCCCCAAAAAGGGCCAAGGGGTGCTGGAAACAGCCTAGGGAACTTGGCTGTGCCCCCCTCCCAGCCTCCCCCTCCCCAAATTTGGTATCAGCTCCCGTTTCATCTGGGTTTCTTTGTCCTAAGTAGCAGCAGCAGCAGCAGGTGAGGCAGAGACGAATGGGTTGCCCCCCCCCCTTCTAGCACTCCAGGTTGGCCCCGAAACTCTTCCGGCAATCGATGGCCTTGGTGGTGAGGGGCTGGGCCCTCTGCTGCTTGAGAGGTTCCTTCCCCATGCTGCTGGCCAGCTTCGAAAAGGCTGACTTGTACTTCTTGTCAAATTCAGCTGTGGGGAGAGAAAAAGCACATTGTGTGTGTGTGTGTGTGTTTCAGAGAGATCACGGCTTGTGCAGGCAGACCTCGACTTACAACCCTTCGTTTAGCGACCATTCAAAGTTACAAGGTGCTAGTCCTCATGGTAAGAGATCCTTATGGCGTTATTCAACCCGCCCCCTTTTTTATAATACAAACTGGGCACGGGCAAGGTTCTAGTCTTCATGGTGGGAAATCTTAGTAGCATTTCCCGCCCCCCACTTTTATAAAGCACACGAGGCAGAGGCAAGTTTCTAGTCCTCCAGGTGGAAAATCCTGATGCTGTTTTTTTCCCCCCTTTTATAAAACACGCTGGGTGCAAGTAAGGGTCTTGTGCTCAGGCTGAGAGATTCCAGTGGCTTCCCCCCCCATTTATAAAACACAGTGGGCCCATGCGAGGTGCTAGTCCTCATGGAGGCAGCCTGACTCAAAGCCCCAAAGGGACGAATCCCAAAATACTACAGTGAGGCCATCCTTCTCCTCCCAGCCTCTTACCGATGTCCACATGCTCCCTGCCCAGCGCGGCTATTTTCAGAAAGAGAAATTCACGATAAACGCTCCTGAAAAAGACAAAAAAGATGGGAGTCATTGCCAGTATCTGCAGAGGATGCTGGTTAGAAAGTCGCTTTACTTTTCCCATTTAACAAAACTTAACATTTGGGGAAATCCTGCTGGAGCAGGGGGCTGGACTAGAAGACCTCCAAGGTCCCCTCCAACTTATTATTATTATTATTATTACCTTTGAGGTCCCTTCCAGCTCTATTCTAAATTAAGGACTAATTAAGAGGACCCCACCACCAGGGAGGCTGGCTAGTCCCTTGAGAGACTGCCCCCACCCCACGCCCCCGCCTGCAACAAACCAACATTAAATATCCATTTTAGGATTCCCCCCCACCTTTTGATCTTTGTCATTCTCTAATTTAAAAATGTTTAACCCTAATTTATTTTTTTTTATTTTTTTTATACGTTGCTTTGTTATCGGTTATAATGCGCACCATCCAAGACTCTCTTTACGGCAGATGGGTGGTTTAGAATTAAGAAATATCATCAATAAAAATGAATGAGGAATGTCAATAAAAATATCAATAAATATCAAAAATAAGAAAGAGAGATAAATATATATATATATAAAATAACTAAAGGTTCTGCCCCCAATTTTAGGCCTTTTTGTTCCCACCCCTGCTGTTCCCCTTTTCCGGGGGTAACGGGCTGGACCCAGACATATGAGAAGAAAGCCTAACCTCTGTAACAGCCCAGAGTTGGCACAACCTGCCACTTTTTCTATGAAGAAGGCGATGGCTTTGTGGATCTCGCCCAGGCCAAGATAGTTAATGACAGCTTCCAGGAAGGAGAGCGAGAACGGGTGGTTATGCTTGCGCCAATTCTGCAACCGTGTGGGAATCTGACCTGGGGAAAGAAGACGACTGGCATAAGAATCCAGAATGCCACCTCCACTCAGACGTGGCTACCTGAGGACCAGATGGCACCGATGCCCATCTTGTCTATTACGGCTAGTCAAACCCGTCGGGATCTCCACGGATCAGTTATGCCGATGGAGCGACCACCAAGGGATGCTTTGCGTCCCAGGAGGGTCCGCAGAGGTTGACCGGAGATGAGTCGAATAAAACCATCCTCATCGAAAAGGACTGTAAAACAAGGTTCAAGGGAACACTGGACTGTACTCAGACACACCATGCAGTCTCCAGAGAACATAGAGAGGGGGATAGCTGTCGGGATCGGAACTCAGCACGTCCCAGAGCAAGCGTACGTTGACGAAAGGGCCCTCCGGAGTCGGCACCTGGAAAAGAAAGGGAAGCATAACGGTTTGAGTTTATCAACCTTGGGAACTTTAAGGCAGGTAGACTTCAACTCCCAGAATTCCCCAGCCAACTGGCTGGGGAATTCTGGGAGTTGAAGTCCACCTGCCTTAAAGTTTACAACGTTGAAAAACACTGAAAATCTCTGGATTCTGATTTGAATTTCTCCTCAGGTGCTGGTTCTGTTTTCAGGAGAAATGTATGGGAAAGGGTCCCCTCAAGGTCATACAGTCCAGCTCCTTGCCTCTTGCAGGAACACCCTTCTGAAGAGTTGGCTTTTGTTCAAAACCTCCCCAGATGGACCTATGTCCCAACTCTCTTTTCCTTGGGGATGTTCTTGAGATTCCTCCTCAACCTCGCCTCCCTTGCAGGGTCGTTGTGTAGGGAGAGATGTGTTACCTGGGAGGCCGTCTGGACGTGTTTGGAAGCCAGGAGCAGCTGAGGCAGGCCGCTGCAGAGCCCCAGCCGCTGGAAATACCACACCAGGTTCCAGTAGATGATGGGATGGTTGTCCACCAGCTCTGGCTGAGATAAGAACACGGCTCCTTCATTCTCCAGGAGGGTCTCCAGCTCCTTACGCAGGACTAGGGGGCTGAGGTAGGCGAAAGCCAGCTGTTCCACATGGGTGGCAGGACCCTGAGGCACCTGGGAGAAAAAGGAGGGGCCGTAATTCCCCATCAGCCCCAGCCAATCCCCAGGAATATGGGAGTTGTAGTCTCAGACTCTGTGAAGAGCGATTCAGTTATGTTGAATTTCTATTCCATTCCATTATGCTATGCTATTCTTTCTCAAAACCCTCACTTAATGACGTTACTTGGGACCAGAAACTCCCACTGTTAAACAACATGGTCATAAAGCCATAAAAACCCATCCCAAATCTGTTGTTTCCGGACGAGGAAAACGTGGGCATCTGTACCTGGGGTTCGCTCAAGCCGTTGCACAGGGACCCGTTCCTGGATTTCCGCCGTGGATCCGGCTCAGCCTCGTCCAGCAGGAGGCATTGGGACCGATCACTTAGCACCGGGCCTTGGCCACCTGGCAAGGGGGCTTCGTTGTCCCGGGGCCAGTCTGAGGACACTGAACTTGTGTCAGAAGCATCAGCATTGCTGAAAGGGAACGAAGAGCTTGGAACACAGTGCAGATGGCTCAAGCAAGTGAGCCAAGTTACAGGGAGGGTCAAAAACCGCACACACACACACCCAACAATCCACCAGAACCCTAGTCGAGACAATAAGGTCAAGGGTGGTCCATCGGCACTCGGGCAGTGTGGAAACAGTCAGGTGTAAGATCAAGATATCAGAGGTAGGAACAATAAGCATAATTAGCACTCGGACCTGAGAGAAACCATCTGGAAATCTTGAATCTCAATGCTGAGGAAGGGCACAAAGAGACGTCCGCAAAAAGGGCAGGTGGTGTTCAGGTTGGAGTCGTCCGAACTCCACCCGGCCATCACCTCTTCGTCGTACACCAGCAAGTTGCAAGCTTGGCATCGCGAACAGCTGGAAAGAAGCACCTGAAAGGATATGAGAATCGTTCTACGCGGGAAAAGAGTGGGAATGAGACGAGGACTCCCGGGAAAGGACGCGGCGGATCAAGCGGAAAAATACCTCAACTGCCGGAGGCTCCGAGAACCGATCACTGGATTTCCGGAGGTTGAAACTGCAGACGGACGTATCCGAGAGATCGTACTCGCTACCCAGAGAGGCCGAACTCTGTCATAGGAAAGAGCCGGTTAAGTCGAGAAAAAGGACCTGCGAGAAAAGATCGCAGGGAAGACGCGTTCCGCACCCGATCCTGTGTACAGGATACCGACCTCTGAGGCTGTGGATCTTGGACGTTCCGGGGGGAGCAGCAAGTGACCCTCCAGCGGACTCTGGCGAGAGGAGTATTCTCGGTGCTCGGATGCGCCGCGCCCGTGAGAGAGCTCCCCGCTGGAACCGTGCTTCAGGGACGGTCGCTTAATGGGGGACAGAAACTGCTGAAGTTTGGCGGTCAGACTCCGGCGAGGGGTATTCCCCAGGCGACGGTTTTCAGTAGCCTGGCCTGACCCTGGAGTAGCTCCCTCTGGCTGTCCGGTCTCCACGCTGCTCAGCGTTAACCTGTCGCTCTCGTCCGTTAAGAAACTGCTGATGTCTGAAAGACTGCTGCCCTCCGAGCTTCCGGGCCCGTCCCGTGCACCGCGCAGCCAAGGAGGAAGTGTCGACAATGTATTATTGCTTTCTGCTCTGGGACTACCTAGGGTCTTCCCGGCTGCAAGTAAGATTTTAAAAGGTTGCCATGTAAACCTGATTTCCCCGCTTGTTGGATAACGAAGCCCCCTCCTCTGGAATTCAGACTCACCCGGGATTATGCCCGCTGGCATTTCCTGTTTGGGAAAAGTCAGGCTGCCGCTCTTTGCGAGGGAAGAGGGTTGCGGATTCTCTCTTAAGCTGCTCCCGGACCAGGTGGTCTGCCGCAGCAGGCCGGTGCGGGGTTGATATGTGGGGGGCTTGGCTTCTTTCCTGTCTGCCGGTAAAAAACAAAAGAAGCCCACCCTCGCTTTGAGAGAGACATCGTGTTTATCTGAGCTACTGTTAAGTTGTTGTAATTAGATAAGAGGCAGCACAGCCCTCAGCTGCATAACGGTGGAGAAAGAGGATCAGAAGGGACCCTCCCAGTTTGTCAGGCTGGGAGTTGTAGTCCACCCCTCTTAAAGCCTGCTGGCTGGGGAATTCTGGGACTTGTAGTCCACCCCTCTTAAAACATGCTGACTGGGGAGACTGTTGGATAAGTTGAGCCTCGCCTGTTTTCAGAGCTGTACCTGTTGGAAGGCCGAGACTCTGCAATTCTACCTCCAGCTGCTGGCGTTGACGTTGGCGCAGAGGCTGCCGGAACTGGGCAGCCCCCAGGACGACGTTGCGAAGCTTGGCCCAGCGAAGACGGCCACCTTGGCTACTGGACGGCCACTTGCACTCCAAAATGGCCTGCGGCGCAAGAGGGGTAGGGGTGGGAAGGCTGAGTTTAATTCACAGCATAGCACCGATGTCCCCTTTGCCAGCTGGGGCGGAGAAGACACAGCTGCTTACAAGAACCATGCTGAGCCCAGGAGGAGGTGACTTGAACGGAGAAATGAGGTGGTGGTGGTGGGGGGCGGAAATACCTTGTTGTAATAGCCGTAGGTAATGGTGTTGGGGATGATCCCGGCCCGTTTCATTTCCAGCATGACTTGGACGGAGAGTATCGGCTGCCCGTACTGGCCGCAGAGCTGCATCAGGATGCGGTAGCACACCTTTGAACGAGAACGGGAAGGGGTTGTGGATGCCCTTTTCCCGCCGTTTAAGGGAAGCCAAGAGTGAATTCCTAAGGAACTATATTCCATTCCATTCCATTCCATTCCATTCCATTCCATTCCATTCCATTCCATTCCATTCTTCTATTTCTATTCTGTTCCCTATCCCAATCCTAATTTTATTCACAACATCGGTTTCAGTTGGAACCGTTCCGTGGAAGAATGGGCACTCACCTCGTCTGGCAAGACGACCTCTTTGGTCTCCATCTGTTTCAGCACCTCGTATGCGACGTGCAGCGCTTGTACCTTCGCGGCCACCATTCGGACGTAGGCGGGCAGCGTGATAAACCACAAAGCGTAGCAGTGGCCCAGCAGGCACTTAGCCCACATATCTGGCACGGAGGAATATTTCTGTGCGACTTTCTGGGCCACCTTAATTTCCTAAAAAAGGACGGTGGCTTAATTTCAGTTGTTGTTGGTGGTTTTTTTTTTTTAAAAAGAAAAGCTGATAAAAATCGACCTTGTCTGGGACTGGAGGAACTCAGGACTGATTCGTCTGTGGACGGGAGAAAGAAATCCCAAGGCAGAGGGCTGGATTGCAAAATTAAAAAAAGGCCTGGTAATTTTTACCTGCTGGGTCCGGCGAGGGGCAGGACTGCTGGGGGCGCTGGTGCGGGCTTGGCACAGCGGGGCCATGAGCTGGTCCTGAGGCCGCTGAAACAGCTTGGTTTGGAGTATCGGGAAGCCGTCGTATCTAAATGACCGGAGAGCCTAAACTGAAGTTCTCCTTCTGAGTAGCAGGAAGGATGCAGGGACATTAATTTTAAGCCTAATGGCGTTTAACCGTAACGGAGTTTTTGCCTCGGATGGCACTTTTTAAAAAAAATTTATACGGGCATCCAGTCGGAATGCCAAGGAAAAAGAAAAGCAGAAAGAGAATAGGATCCTGGGACATTGTGACCGTCATAAATGCGAGTCCGTCGCCCAGCCTCTGGAAATTTTGATCCCGCGAGCACGGGGATGATGCAAACGGTCATAAGAGCGAGAAAAAAAACCCAGCCATTGGCCACTAAACAAACGGTCGTAAGATGAGAACTACCTGCAACCGAATACTGAAACGGAAGACCTTTCCCCGCACCCCTCCCTCCAAATAAATCTGTTCGCCTAGATCCTCTTTCTTTTTGTTCCATTGCTATTTTAACTTCGGTCGCTAAACGAACCGTCGTAAACTGAGGACTTGCTATATCTTCCACCAGGCTGGGAAACTCACTTGTAACTCGTTGGAAGCTCCAAGCCGTTGGGCCCGGTGGGCTCCTCAGGGGGCATAATAAAGACGGTATGTTCGCTGCCCTGGACGTCGTCCAGTTCAATTAGCGGAGCCTCCTCTGCTTTCTCTAAATCCACCTGCACCTGAATTGTTTTAAAAAAAGAGAGAGAGAGAGAGAGAAAAAATTGAAAATGAAGCCACCGTCCCACGAAGGGAACCATCTCAAGGTCTTGGCCGGCTCGCTTAGGATGGAGAAGTGGGCTTTGCAAGTAGAAACTCTGCTCTGAGCATTGGAAAACACACACAAAAAACCCCCTTCCAAGCTAGCAGCTCTACAGGGTGTGTGTGTGTGTCCTTCAAAGCAGGAAAGCCTGGAAAATTGAAATTCTAGAGGTATTCCTCGACTTTAAAAAGAGTTCGTTTAGCGACCGTTCGAAGTTCCAATGGCCTGGGAAAAAAGGACTAAGGTCCCTTTTTTCCCCCCGCGCCGTTGTAACCTTGAACTTAGGTCCCATTTTTCCCCGTGGTGTTGTAACTTTGAACTTAGGTCCCTTTTTCCACGCTTACGACCGTTGCAGGTCACGTGTTCCAAATTCAGGAGCTTGGCAACTGAACTCACATTTATGACGGTCATAAAGTCCCGGGAGTTCACGTGATCCCCTTTCGCAACCTTCTGACGTGCAAAGTCAGCGGGAAATCCAGATTCACTTAACAACCGTGTTACTACTTTAACAACCGGCAAGGAGTCACTCATCAGCTGTGGCTAGGAAGGTCGTGAAAGGAGGCAAACCTCACTTAACTTAGTGACTCGCTTAGTGACAGAAACTTGGGACTCCATTGTGGTCCGCCAACAATTGCTTTTTCTTCCTTTCTATAGTGGCGGCGGGGTTATTTACTAGCCCTTGCAACCCAGGCTCGGGTTTTAAGGACGGCGAGGGAATAGTTTTGGGGTTGAGCGTCACCTCCATGCCTTTTTCTCCGGGGCGCAGTCATGAATTAAACCGAAACCCAATTCGGATCCCCTTCCAGCTACCTTGTCGACACAAGAATCGAAAAACTCCAGGCAAGCGTGACGGTCGCTGACGAAAGAGCATTCCTCGATGAACTGCGTGAAGAGCTGCGTGCGCAAAAGCTGCCCGTAGAATTTGTGGTACGCTCGCTCCCGCGATTTCAGAAAGCCTGTGTGGGACGGAGCGAGCGAGCGAGGGTTAGCTTTCACGACAGTTCTTGCAATTATTCTCCCACGCAGCAACGACAGTAAAGGAAAGGGAATGGGGAGGGATGAGGAAAAGACACGCAACAAATCCTTCCCCGGGCCAATTTTCCCCTACAAGGTGGAATGGATTCCTAAACTAAGAGTTTTTCCTCTCCGTACCCTTATCCGGACTCCCTGCCTTGTTTTGCGTCCCCGTTCCCAGAACCGCCATTTTAAAAGAGGATTTATTTTTAAATGGAAGAAGCCGTGCCTGTGTCCCTGAGGAAGAGGCTTTCTCTAAATGAGTGAAACGAATCTACACCTTGCAGGAAAAACAGACTGCTGGAGTCCCGGGTTTTCTCCGAAGGGGCCTGGGTGATGGGTCGGAGGTAGCTACGATAGCCTTTCAACAGACAAGCCATGAATCGCAGGAACGCCCCTCGGATGTCCAGCTCCAGCTGTTTCCGGCGCCCGTAAATGACGTCATAGTCGGTCAGCAGGAACTCCAAGGAGGCCTCCTCCACAGGACGGTTGTACACTGCGAAGGAAGGACCGAACCGTTGGCTACAAAAGGCCACGCCAAAACCAGCGTTTGCCCAAGTTATGCCCATCAGTTCCAAAGGTGGGCAGGCTTTAATTCTGGTTTAATATTTTGCAGTGGGGGGGGCTGCATCAAAGGGAGTGGAGTTGGGGCTCGGAGAACCTCTGGCAGGTACTACAAGGTGGGATGTAGTAGCAACATAAATCTACCAAACTACAGATCATGGATCTCGGCATTTGGAGCACTCCTCAAACACCGCAAAACGCCATTGTTACGTCGCAGTTGAGTGTCCCCTTCTACTACCTTTCTCTTCTCGGGGGTCCGTGCCCACCTGCCCTCTGAGACTTTATGACACCCGCGCCAAGACCGTGGTGACTTACTCTCATCAAGTTGTTGGTACTGGGAGTTTAACGACGCCAGCAGCACTTTACACGGCTTCCGGGGTAGAGAGCGTGACGACAACAGCTTCCGCTCTTCGCACCTGCACACACAACAAAGCTGCCCCTACGATTAGTGCCTCCTGCTGGGGTCCCCGAGAATGCTAGTATCAATTCTGGAAAAATTTGCATGACCCGAGATGGAAGGGTGAGAAAGAAACTCAATGCAGCCTCATCTTGATCTTCCTTAGTATAAAATAGAACATAAAAAAAACCTTAGGCTTTCAAAAGTCTGCTGTTTCAGTCTATACTGGTACTCCTTGACTTACGACCACGACTTGGCAGGATGAGGACACTCACTGGAAGATGGTGTTGGTGTCAAGGTCCACGCAGACGACGTCGTGAGGGGGGTCGTAGATGTCGAAGTAACTGGAGTGGACCCCCACGATGAAGGGCACGGGGGCACACAACACGTCGGCCAGGGTGAGTGGGCAGAGGGGGATGTACGGGCACTGCCAGCGCAGGGGAAAAATCATCTGGAGGGACAAACACAACTGGTTTGTGTGTGTGTGTGTTTGTGTTGAAGCTCCATTATGACACCCACACCCACACATTCACAACTTGACCAAATATTTTTTTTAAAAATGGAGCACGAGACTATAATAACAACATACGTGTGTAAGCATTTAACATTTCACACCTGGCATGTCCAACTTGGGCAACTTTTAAGACCTCGCTAGGAGGAGCAGCTGCAGATCAACAAAACCTGTGTATGAATTCTGGAGCGCTTTTGATTTGATAAAGAATAAAGACACCATCTGAAATGGCACAGCATCAAAGGAAACAGACACGGGGAGGGAAGAGGGGGGAAAAATATTCCCAAGCTTAATTCTTAACCCAAGTTCAAGGGGTAACACAAGGAAACTGGAAAACGGAGACCGAAATGCTTCTGTGTTTATGCAATTTGCTGGCTGGGGAATTCTGGGATTTGAAGTCCACAGGTCTTTATTTTTTTTTATTTTAATTCCATTTATATCCCGCCCTTCTCCGAAGACTCAGGGCGGCTTACAAGCTTAGCAGTAGCCTTCATTCTATGTATATATGCCTGCTTATTAGGGCTTTCACACACACCCCCAAGCGGCATTATTAATTGCCCCCAACAATCTGGGTCCTCATTTTAGCTACCTCGGAAGGATGGAAGGCTGAGTCAACCTTGAGCCTGGTGGGACTCGAACCTGCACTAATTGCAGGCAGCTGGTGTTACTTAAGGAGGCATTAGCCCACTGCTCCACCAAGGCTCTTAAAGTTACCCAGATCGGGCATCCCTGTTTTACACACAGATTCAGGAAAGCGGGACTGCAATTCAGCGCAATTGTCCGTCCATAATTTATGCCAGATAATCAATGCACCCGTGCACAGTTTTCCAAATGATCATTGCAATTTGGGGAGACCGGTCTTCTTAGCCAAGGAACGGTACACAGGGACACCCCCTCCCCCCCAATTTTTCTCTGCATTCTTGAGGTTCCCCTTGCCCAGTCTTCTGGCTTCAGGGCAATGGTCACTAACCGAGACCAAAGCTTCTGCGATGCTGGTCAAGACGTCCGGCTGCAGGGAATGGATGAGGAGTTTCTGTTCGGTCAACACGGCCACCATCAGGGCCACGGCGTTTTCGGGGCCCAGGGTCTGAAGGAGGGTGAGAAAGCTGGCCCCACTGCAAAGAGAAGGGGGAAATTTTGAATTTTCTACCAGCAGAATCCGGACAGGATTTGGGTTCATCCCGTCCTTACCTGAGAGGTAACGGAGATGAGACAGGTTGGCAAAGAAGCAGATTGTCGTAGGGCGACATCTGAGGGGCAAAAAAAAAGAGGGTTTCAGATGGAGCTGATCCACGACACAACATCTTGCGTCAACGCACAACTGCAAAATGCCTTCCTTCCCCACGCTCCAATTTGCACCCGGGAGAAATGCAACGAAGGCGTCATAAACGAGACGCAAACAGGGAATCGTTTTGGAGAAATGAAAACTGACGGTAGGGAGGGCAGAAAATTAGGAATATATCCCCATCAATCAATTGCCAAAGGTAGCTTAGCTAGGAACACCTGACATCCTGTGAGGAGACCTTGAATATTATTAAAGAAAAACAATTGCTGAAAGGTAGATTAAAATGCGACATCCAGTCTAAACATAAACCATAATAATACTATCGGCGTTGACAAAAATCAACACTGGTCAATTGCCAAAGGCACGCTCGGCTTGCAGCAGCTGACATCCTGCGCTTTAATGTAATTATTGGATTTATTACCTAAAGCATTAAACAAAAACATCTGCCTGTCCCAGGTCCTTGGGAAGGACTTGAGGTGGATCAAAATGACAAATCCAGGCTAAACATCTGGCTGACGGTGCAAACAATCGTTAACAGTGGTCCAGCAAAACACAAGCCAAGTTCCTTTCCTCTTTCCCCAAATTCACGAGGTTCGATCGATGGATGCCAACTCCCATCATCCACCTACCGATCGGGCTCCGGGGTTTCTACTCACCTGGACCAAGATCCGAGGTCTCTGAGGGGACGGGAAAGGGACGTTGTGCATGAAATGGGAAATATGCCTAGGGGGGGAAAAACAACAACATAGAAGTCACCAGAAATGAAATGGTTCAAAAATAACAAGCCTTTTTTTTTATAAATGCCAGCGATCTCGGTTTGTGGTGGTCAATGGGATGTAGACACAACACGGGGGTGTCCCAGGGATGAGGTTTGGGCCACTTGCGTGAAGCCGGTGGGGTTTAGCCCAGAGAACCTTTTGTTTCTGCTGAACGAACCTCCAAAGCCGGGCACAGTCTATCTGAGAACACCAACCGTCGCAAGCACGTGTGGGAAAAAGGAAGGCTGGTTCCTTCAATAGCCTCCTCTGTGGGCTTCCTCGGGGTCCCCTTTCTAGCCGCCTCCTCCACCCACCCTCCCCACTTACGCCTCAAGGGGCAACACGTGGGGTCCGGAGACGCTGTAACGGTAGATGAAGGTGAGGAATTTGCGGAAGACGTCAAAGAACGGCCAGTGAGACAGGACGCAGATGCTCTTTCGGGTCTGCACGGACTTGTTGGTGATGGGGCGCCGGTCCACCACGGTGAGGAGGTTGAGGCATACGGACTGCCGGTCGGTGAGGCGTTCCCGGGGAAAGGCCTCGTAAAACTGCATGGCAGCCCCGTAAACCTGGAGTAAGGAGGGAGAGAGGAGAGGGGTGCCAGGTTATTCCGGGCACAGCTCACCTTGAGTGAGTGACAGGAAGATCTAGGCCTCTGTGTTTGGGCCTCCCCCCGCCCCCGGACCGGTCCAGGGGAAAGTCCCTTGCTCCTGCACATGGGTTACCTTGTCCCCGGAAGCGCCAGTCAACACGAAGGTGGAGAAGACGGGAAGCTGGTACTTGGTGTCGGCCGGCCAGCTCTCGATGGTGGCCCCCATGGGGAGGCAGAAGACGGGCACCGATTCGGGGAGGGGGAAAACCTCGTTGTCCTCCTCCGGGTAGCGGCTGAGGAGACCTGGAGAGTGAGAAAAGAACCATCTTGGCTTAAAAGAAGTTGTAGGAGGGTGGATTCAGACCAAGGTGTTTCTCAAAGTTGGCGGCTTTAAGAGGGATGGACTTCAACTCCCAGGATCCCTCATGGGTGGACTTCCACTCCCAGAATCCCCCAGCCAGCCTGCTTTAAGAGGGGTGGACCTCCACTCCCAGAATCCCCCAGCCAGCATGCTTTAAGAGGGGTGGACTTCCACTCCCAGAATCCCCCAGCCAGCCTGCTTTAAGAGGGGTGGACTTCCACTCCCAGAATCCCCCAGCCAGCCTGCTTTAAGAGGGGCGGACTTCAACTCCCAGAATCCCCCAGCCAGCGTTCTGAGTAAATATCATGGTTCTTGATGTTTACGTTTATTTCGAAGCTTGATAGCAATTTCCAGGCTCTTAAACCAACAGGATATATTCAGTTATTCATAAAGAACTAGTAATTCCTGCAGAATTATAATGTGTGGGATGTTTTTAAATGTTTATTCTGGTTCCATTTTGAGGCTGGTTGAGCTATTTATTTAAAATACTGAATTAAGGGAAAAATAAGAAATAACGTACGGTGAAGAGGTGAAAGCCTAATTCTCTTTCTCGGCCTCTCCCTTGACTGCCCTGCTCTCCGTGCTTTGGCAAACTATGGGATTGACTACTGCATCCCTAGCTTTGTGGGCCTGGCCTTGTAGACTGGGCCCAATCAACTGACCTGCGAAGAGCAGAGACTCATGGAAGGAAGCAAACCCTTACCGGCTTCGTAGACCAGGGTGTTCCCTTTAGCGAGCGCCATCTTGTAACAGATATAGAGGGCTGGACCCCACTGTGGGGAGAGAGGAGCATAAGACGGGCTGTCAGCCGAACGGAGAAGCAGAAGAGATGTGACAAGCAGGCTGTCTGTCCATCTGCCTTATCCAAGAAGACACAAAACCAGGAACAGAACTCCCTGCTCTCCGTAAAAGATCATGGAGTTGTCTTCGTCCCCTTGCTGTGGTTTTTTTTTTTAAGAGTTTCCAAGACTGGGGTCCTCTCTGGGTGTTCAGACCACCTCTACCCAACACCCACAACCCTGCGAGGTGTGAAGGACTCTCGGGAACTGCAACATCCGAAGCGCCTAGAAAAAAAAATCGTCATCCCCCTGGTCCCCGACTCACCATCCCGGCGTTCAGGTTCCTGTCCACCCGACAAAAAGTGTGGGGTGTGCTCTCCCCTTTGCTGGGTATGATAAGGCAGATGTCCGTGATCCCCAAGGCGCTGTACGCCTGCCCCTCGCTGGCCCGCCGGTAGGTCAGGAAAGTGTGCTGGTGACCAGGCGCGCCCGAGGCCAGGTTCGCCGAGTGGCTGTACGGCGTCGTGTCGATGATTTTGTAGCCCGGTTTGGGTTGGTCCTTCCCACCATAATGCACCCTAAAGAAGCCAAGCAAGGTCACCCTCCTGGAGAATGGGATAGGGCATCTCTCTCGGGCGGGAATCCTGGGAGTTACAGTACGGAATTCTCTCCGAAAAGGACAGGATAGGATAGCTCTTCTCGGCTGGCGCCAAATGCCTCCCGAGCCCTCCGCGACTTACCCCAGTTCCACAATGGGGGGTTTATCCCGCCCCCGCCGGTAGCAGATGAACATCTGGGGGTTGTTCAGTAGGCTGGTGTTGAGCTCCACCGGGTGCCCCGCGGTGGTCCGGTCGATGCTGGTGAAGCCGTGGGGCACCTCTTCGCCTTGCGAGCGGACGATAACGGCCACGTCCACAATGGGCTCGCTCGGGCGGGCCGGACGAGAGGCCGGGCTCTCATCCTCCAGCGATTTGGAAGTGTCCACCAGTCCGGCCACCACGAAGTAGTCCACCAGCTGGGGGGCCCACTCCTCCGCCATGGCGGGGGCTCAGGGCATCTGCAGCAAGGCAAGGAAACGAGAGGGTGACGCCAGGAGCTGGAGGGCCCCCACCCCTACCATAGGCCGCCAGCCTGTCCGGGCAACGGCGGAAGGTCTGTGCGGAACGTTGGAGGGTCCGTTTGCGATGGAGGAGCCGGGAGACCCTCCCCCCCCCGTCATTCCCGCTTCCTAGATCAAGTTTGATTCGAACGCCGGCAGCCGGAAACAGTGGGCTACGTTTCCATCTAGACTAGAGAGTTTAAAGAGAAGTTTAAAAAGAGCATTTGGGTTTTAAGAAAAAGGGGGAGGAAGGAAGGAATAAAGGCAAACGTGGAAAAAGAAGTTTAAACAGTAGTCTTTTTTTTAAAAAAAAATAAAAATTAAAAAAGGAGAGGGGGAGAAGGCCCGTGAAAAAGAATTCAGAAAGAAGTTTAAAGAGTGTTTGTTGAAAAAAATAAAGAGGGGAGGGAGGAGGAAAGGTCAAAGCAGAAGCCTAAAAAAAAGAGCATTTGTTTCAAAAATAAAATTTAAAAAAGGGGGGGGGAGAGAAGAAAAGGAACAGAATTCGGGGGGGGGAAGCGAAAAGGAAGAAATTTAAAATTCAAAAATCAAAAAGAAGCACGGGAATCTTTTCTATCGAAACACGTTCAAGGAGAGCGAAAAAGGAAGTTTAAAAAAGTATTTTTTTTTCCTTTTTTAAAAAAAAAGGACAGAATTTTTTTTAAAATAAAACCATTCTGTCTTCGAATAAGTTAGCCAGCCTTTCCTTGTGATGGCCACGGCCCCAACGGCACTCGGGGTCCCATCGCTCCAACAGCCAAGAACCATGGGATCTGGAGTCCACACCCCCACCCCGCTCTGCCTGGTTGAGGCTGCTGGGCACTGCTCTTTCCTCCTCCGGCCCAACGCCTCTTCCTTTTAGGTGTCAACCTGTGCCAACTGACCGAATGACCGGCGCTGGGTGCCCAATGCCCGCCCAGCACCTCCAACTTCCCAAAGCAAAGGGGGTCCTCAGCGCTTTTCGAACTCGCTGCCCCGAACCGGTGGGTCTTCAGCGCAGAGAGGGCGGCAACAACTCGGATTGTGGTTTTTTGCAGCGAACGCAAAACGCCGGGAAGGGCTGGGCGAGTCAGAAAAGGAAGTCCCAATTTCTCATTTCTCAACTTCGCTAAAAAGAGAAAAAAACTCCCCCCCCCCCACTTCTGAGATTTATTCAGAGTAAAAGTCACGTTTTCTCCAACCGGGCCTTTCGGTTTGAGATTCAAAACCGGGACATCTGCCGTGAACTCTGTGCGTGCTCAGAGGCATGCAAAAGACACGCAGGGGAGCTCCGGCTCGGGCGAATCCCAGGGTGAAGAAAAAGAGCTGGAAAAACAGAAAAGAAAAAAGGGTTGGGAAAAAGAAAAGCGAGGAAAATAAAAAGGGGTCATTTAAGGAGACGGCGAGGACAAATGTTCCCGGCTGATTGAAAATATGGCGCTGGCAAAGAGGGAGAGGCGCTTTTCTCCTTGAAGTGCTACCTTTCCGCTTGCGGGGAGCTGATTTTTAAAGGTGGATCCTCCTCCCCCTTCTCCAAATTAATGGGGGGGTCTCACTTGCTGAAGAACAATAGCAAGGAGATGGGGAGGACAAACATTGCCGGCTCGTTGAAAATTTGGCAGGCACTTTTCTCCTTGAAGTGCTACTTTTCTGCTTGCGGGGAGCTGATTTTTCAAGGTGGACCCTCCTCCCCCTTCTCCAAATTAATGGGGGGGTCTCACTTGCTGAAAAACCATAGTAACGAGACGGGGAGGAGAAGCATTCCCGGTTCATTGAAAATTTGGCATTTTTCTCCTTGAAGTGCTACCTTTCTGCTTGCGGGGAACTCTAATGTGACCCCACCCCTCTCCAAATTAACGGCGTCTCGCTTGCCGAAAAACCATAGTAAGGAGACGGAGAGGACAAGCATTCCCGGCTCATTGAAAATCTGACACTTTTCTCCTTGAAGTGCTACTTTTCTGCTTGCAGGGAGCTTGTTTTCTAATGTGTGTCCCCCCCCTTGAATTAATGGGGTCTCACTTGCTGGAGAACAACAGAGCATGCAGAGCAAACCCCGGGTTTTCCCCTCTTTCAAGGGCAGCCGCTCTTATCTGCCTGCCCCTTTGCCAGTGCCAAAGTGTCACAAAGCTATTTCGGGTCTGGCACAACGACAATTCACACCTCCGCCATCACCTGGCTGGGGAAAACAAGAACAGGGCCACCGCTGTCCCCGCCTGACCGCCAGCCTTTCGGCCTGCAGCAAAACAACTTCTTATACGTATTTATCATTTCAACCTTTGCTTAGTATATTTCACATTTGTTTATTTAGATCGCTTCATATTTGTTTGTTTGATTCTGCAAAAAGACACAACGCAGGCCTCCCCCCCCCCTCCCGCCCCGGGATAACGGGCTGCCAGCTCTACCGTTTGAATTCCTGCCTGTGTGCCAGGCAGCCAGGAATCTGCCCACTCCCGACAACTTCGGACTATCCCACACTCAATTCTTCCCGCTGGGAGTTGTCGCAAAAAAATAATAATAATCTTTGGGCCTAGTTGGCACTCGCAACTAAAACAGCAAACCACGATGTGCGTCTCTCGGGATGCGCTGAAGGCAGAGAGGAGGGGAAATTCTGGGGTCAAAGTGGGGGTTATTTTCCATGTCGAAAAGCCTCTCTGCAAAGCCTGCGTGTTCCCCCAGACGACGGGGTGGTCTGGGTAGAATATCCCCGCAGGCAGACAACTAGCAAGTCCAGGAAAATGGCTTACATTTCAGTTGCACTGACGTCAACGTCCGGCGACGGGGAAAACACACAATAAGCCACAGATCCGAGGCTGCTTTTGAGGAAGGCAGCAGAGGCACACCCCTGCATTAAACCCCAATGCTCAGAATGGTGGTCACCCCAAACTTTTGGGGTGTCTGGTCTACCTCTTAGTCCTTACCCCAAACGCCAAATCTGCCTGCAAAAGGCACCAGTCTCTCACCACAGCCCGGCACCGACATCCTGGTTTTTACCCACCTTTGGCTGAAGGTGGCCACCATCCGGCTGCGCACCCCAGCCACAATTTTACGTCGATCCCAGCTTACGGCCGATCTGCCCACGCTCTCCCTGCGAGGAAGGCCAGCCTGCAAACAGGCTTTGCCGGATTTAATTAAAAAAAAATCACACTCAAACCAGGAAAGGTCTTCAACTGCCTTGACCAGGGGAGGATTTTTTATATATATATATAAAAAGAGCTTTTTAATCAAATCGGGTTTTTTATTTCTGCCAAGAGTGTCGCACGCTCAGCTTTTGCAGAGGCGACGGAGAGCAGAGTCAGCCCCGAAAGACATTCGGGCCTGGCGCAGATTTGGCAGAAAAAGCGGGTTTTTACCGGCAAAAAGAGTTTTAGCCGGAGGGGGGGGGGTCACTTACGGTGTCCAGAAATGGGACGAAGCCAGGAAGGACTTTGAATCTTTGCACTTCCCTTTTTCCCCCCCCCTCCAGTGTGGACGAAAAGTGAAAGTCAGGGAAAACCCACCCTCCTCACTACATGAGGGGAGGGGTGTGGAAGAGAGAGAGGGGAGTGCAAGAAGACACAGAGGCCACCCCCTCCCCACCTCCCCAGAGTGTGGACCAACCGTGATTAGAGACGGTCCTCCACTTATGACAGTAGCCCAGCCCAAAACGTCTGTCGCTGTGCAAAATGTTTGTTAAGTGAATTCGGACCCGTTTTACAACCTTTCCTGCCACGGTTGTTAAGTGAAACACGGCAGTTAAGTTGGTAAGTGTACAGGCATGGGGTTTCCTGCCTGAGCGGGGGGTTGGACTAGATGACCTCCAAGGTCCCTTCCAACTCTGTTATTCTATTCTATTCTATTCTGTTCTGAATTCTATTCTATTCTATTCTATTGCTTAATTCTATTCTATTCTATTCTATTCTATTCTATTCTATTCTATTCTTCTTATATCTGTTCTATTCTATTCTATTTCTATTCTATTCTATTCTATTCTTCTTATATCTGTTCTATTCTATTCTATTCTATTCTATTCTATTCTATTCTATTCTATTCTATTGCTTAATTCTATTCTATTCTATTCTATTCTATTCTATTCTATTCTTCTTATATCTGTTCTATTCTATTCTATTTCTATTCTATTCTATTCTTCTTATATCTGTTCTATTCTATTCTATTCTATTCTATTCTATTCTATTCTATTGCTTAATTCTATTCTATTCTATTCTATTTCTATTCTATTCTATTCTATTCTATTCTATTTCTATTCTATTCTAATTTTTCACTCTATTATTTCAATGCTATGCTATGCTATGCTATTATTTCTATTCTATTCTATTCTATTCTATTCTATTTTTTCACTCTATTATTTCTATGCTATGCTATGCTATGCTGATTATTTCTATTCTATTCTATTCTATTCTATTCTATTCTATTCTATTCTATTCTATTCTATTCTATTCTATTCTATTCTATTCTATTCTATTCTTTATTCTATATTCTATTCACACGTTTGTTAAGTGAATCCAGGATAAAGGACGATCTGAAATAGCATAGCATCAAAGGAAATAGACATGGGGAGGGAAGAGGAAAAAAAAGAAGTTCAATCCTTAACCCAAACTGCAGGGGTAACACAAGGAAACTGGAAAACAGAGATCAAAATGTTTCTATATTTATATAATTTGCTGGCGGGGAATTCTGGGAGTTGAAGTCCCCAGGCCTTAAAGTGGCCACATTTGGACAAACCTGCTCTGGAAACGTTGAGCGAGGCCCTGTTCTTTTAACCTGCCCTCCTCTTTAAGTAGGTGGGGTGTTTAAACTCTGCACACGCCCAGAGAGCCAAGTCTGACACAATGCAGCCAGCCTAGGACGGAATTTAGAAATTCTGTCTGGGTGTTTTTTTCCGCGGGAAGAACGGACGAGCGAAGGAGGGCTAGGAAGTAACTGGAAACAGGTTGTCCTCAGCTTACGGCCACGAACTGAGCCCCCAAAATTCCCGTTGCTAAGTGAGACCGTCGTGAAGCGAGTTTTGCCTGTTTGGCGACCTTTCTCGCCGCCGTTGTTAAACAAATCGCTGCGCTGCGGCTTAACTTTGGTTGCCAAAGGGGATCACATGACCCCCCCTCCCCGGGACACTGCGACCGTCATAAATACGAGTCCAGTTGCCAAGCGTCTGAATTTTTGATCCTAGGGATGCTGCGACGGTCGTAAGTGTGAAACACGCTCCTAAGTTTCTCTCTCTTTTTTTTTTTGGTGCCGTTTAGTAACTTCGGTCACTAAACGGAACGTTGTAAGAAGAGGACAACTTGCCTCCTTGAAGGGGGAGGTTGGAAAATTATTATTTCTACGTGAGCCCCCCTCCCCAAAAAAACCAGGGGGTAGGAGGGGTCTGGAGATTTGGGGGGGGAGAGGAAGGGGGCGGGGCTTGGCTGCCTGGCAGAGGAGACAGGTGCCCAAGTCAAAGCAGGAAGTCAAAGGGGGGGGGAAGTTTTGGGTTCAAGTTTTACGGGGGAGGAAAAGAGACCGAAAAGGAAGCGAGAAACCCACAACGACACCTGTTTGCTCGCCGCAGACACGGGACCCATTCCGTTGGCGCCGCCCCCGTTTTTGTCGTTATCCCCCCCAAAAAAAACAGCCACCAAAAATTGATGTTGAAACCCAGCAGCTGGTTAGCCTGATTGGGGAGGGGGGGGGTTTAGACGCTACTCTTTTTTTCCCCATAATCCCCGGCAAGGTGCTGACCAGGCGCTGCTCCCCAAGGCTTCCCACCGCGGGGGGACGAGAAAAGAGAGCTCAGATAGACTGCCCTGGGACACAGAGGCTCGGCTGGCTGCAGGGGGAAGGGAGGAGAAGGAAAAAGGGAGGGTGGGCCGGCAGGGAAAGAAGCTTGGGGTACAGATCCCATCCTCCCCAGCCAGTGACGCCCCCCCCCCATATCCAGGAAAACCAGCGCAATGCAACAGGAAAACGAGGAGGAGCGAGGTGGGAATTCTCCCAAAATTAAGGAAGGAAATTGCAGGGGGGGGGAGGGGGCTTCTTCCCTGCAAGCCAACGGCCCCCCCCTCCCCAGCAACAGTCAGCTGAAGAGAGAGGGAGGGGCAAGAAGGGGAGGGAGGTCTCCCCACGTACCCCTCCTTCTCTCCTCGTCCCCCCTCACCCCAACCCGCCCCCCCCGTTTTGCAAAACTGCAAATTTGCAACCGCTGCAACTGCAGCTGGGTCATTGCAATTGGGGGAGGGGGCGCCCAGAAGGGACCTGGTGGGGGCCAGGAGGACACCCTCCCCCCCCACACAGATTGCAAAACAGGAACCGGGTCACGCCTGCAGACGTTACGCGCCTGCCACCTAACCTGTGCAAACTTCAGCTGGGTTCCTGCCTCTTGCCAAGCTCCAGCCTCGCCATTGCCCGGATTCTGCTCGCTGGCTTGGGGGTGGGGTGGGGGGGTGGATGTGGGGTGGGGGGGAAGAGAGAGGGGGGCGAGGGCGCCCTCTAGCGGCAAGGAGGACCTTTCCCCCTGCTGCTTTTAACCCGTTTAACCCAGCAGGCTCGGGGGAAGGGGGATTGCACGTGTGAATCAGCCCGTTTCTCCACTCGCTGACTTTTCCCCTGTTGGGGAAGAAAAAAAAAATCGAGGGTCTCCCGTGCGGTGGGTGGGTGGGTGGGTGGGAAAGCTTTGCATTTGCACCCTTCCTTCTCGGGTGGACGTGGAGAAATTAAGCCCTGGGGTGGGACGGGGGACCCCTCGGAGACCCTTCCGAAGGCTTGATTGCTTTTGCAATGGGACTGGACCCCGGGAATTGGGAAAAAAACCCAACAACAACAACAACAACAAACTCGGGTGCAAAAAATTGGTGGAAAGAATTGGACACCGCGCCATAGAGCATGTACAGAGTGCCTTCCACACCCGCCCATTGCAACTTACAAGGATTGCAATGGGCGGGTGTGGAAGGCACTCTGTACATGCTCTGTGGCGCGGTGTCCAATTCTTTCCACCGCTTTTGAAGCAACCCCGTAGTTGCCTGGTGGGAATTTTCCGTCTCGGAGGGTTTTGTTTTTCCTGGGCCAAAAGATCCTTGTTCTCTTTCGATGGAGACCCCCATTTTTTGCTCATTTCATACTTTTTAAACCCAAATCTGTCAGGTATAAATGACTATAAAGAAGGCGGAGCCCTGGCTTGTGTCGGCGCGCCCTCTAGTGGAACGGTGAAGCAACGAGCACCTCTGCAAAATTCGGTATTCTTAAACGGGGCTTGGGAATGTAATTCCATCATCCACAGCCAACCTGGCCGGTTTATAAGGCCCGGGACGACCTACATTCTCTAAAAGGACTGTTGGCCACCCTAGCTGGGGATTTGGGGATCTATAGTCCTGCCCATTGATCGAGCTGAGGAAGCACACGGTGACTGAAGTACAGAGAATCAAATTTGCAAGATTTATTTATTTATTTTAATCTTATTTTTTTTAATTTTTTGGCCTATAAAAATGTAGGTACAAAGATGCACCTCGAGTTGTCAGCCTCGTTTCTTATGTATTTATTTCTTATTTCTTTCATCTTCATTTTTATTTTTGACCAACCTTATTTGGATGTAAAGATGCACCTCACGTTTTCAGCTTGCTTCTTTCTTTCTTTCTTTCTTTCTTTCTTTCTTTCTTTCTTTCTTTCTTTCTTTCTTTCTTTCTTTCTTTCTTTCTTTCTTTCTTTCTTTCTTTCTTTCTTTCTTTCTTTCTTCCTTCCTTCCTTCCTTCCTTCCTTCCTTCCTTCCTTCCTTCCTTCCTTCTGTTCTAAAGGCTTATTAGTTGGTATCAATTCTTATCATTGCTGTACAAACTTTTAATAATAATCATACGCAAAGAAGCATACACGGCATTATTTATTTTATTAGATTAGATTTGTATACCGCCCTTTCCCGAAGGACTCAGGGCGGTTTACAGGGTATTTAAAACCAAACCAATACAAAAGTTAAAAACAATTAAAAAAGATTAAATCATCCCTAAAAAAATAAAAATCCCAGTTAAAATTCTCAGCCTGGGCCGGAAAGCTCGAAGAGCCAGGTCTTCAGGTCCCGGCGAAAAGAACGAAGGTCGGGGGCAGTCCTAAGCTCCGCGGGCAGCTGGTTCCACAGGGCAGGCGAACCCACAGAGAAGGCCCTCCCCCTGGGTGTTATCCGCCGGCAATCTTTTACCGGCGGCACCCTGAGAAGACCCTCCCTGTGGGAGCGCACTAGACGAAGGGAACTTGATGCCGGCAGCAGGTGTTCCCTCAGATATCCCGGACCCTCGCCATTTAGGGCTTTATAGGTCATTACCAGCACCTTGAATCTCACCCGGAGGGCAACCGGAAGCCAATGCAGCTCACGGAGAAGAGGCGTTACACGGGAGTATCAGGAAACCCCCATCACAACATTATTGTGTGTTCACGCTCTCGCAGGTGCTGAGTTGTCTCTTCTGCTGTAACCCACAAAAGCAAACCGCCCACAGAATGGGTTTTATAAACTTTACAAACCGTTTCCCAAGTCTGCTGCTTTTTTTTCCTTCTCCCCCCCCACCCTGTTCTCTTCTTGTGCCGTGTCTTTCTAAATCACAAACCTCCCCATTTAGCATTCTTTGAAGAAGAAGCGTTCTCTCCTTTCTGAGAAAGCCCTGCCATAATTTATAAAGTGAATTATGATTATTATTTGAGTCGGGCTGGTGAGCTGGGAGAAAAGCTTTTAAAACCCAAGAAGCAAGTCTTGGCCTGTCTTTCCCTTGATCTGCAAAGGAAGGCCAGAGGGTGCAAGAATTTCTCAAGTATCCAGACAAAAAGCTTTTAAGGAAGTGGATTTTAGCTCCCACTTAACTTACGCCTTTCCTTGGCGTTGCAAGAGAGGTTGGTTGCTCCAGCGGCAAACTCCGCTTCCCCCTTCGGTTATTTCTCCATTTAAAGTAAAGATGCTTCATCTGGGCACACACCCCCTCCCTTAAAAAATAAAAATAAAACTAGATTTCTTGGGGGAGAAAAAAAATGGGGTAAAGAAACATCAAGCAACTGTGAGAGGGATCTCGGAGTCCTAGTGGACGATCCCTTAGATAGGAGCCAGCAGTGTGCTGCAGCTGCCAAAAAAGCCAACACAGTGCTAGGCTGCATCAACAGAGGGATAGAATCAAGATCGCCTGAAGTGTTAATACCACTTTACAATGCCTTGGTAAGGCCACACCTGGAATATGGCATCCAGTTTTGGTCACCACGATGTAAAAAAGATGTTGAGACTCTAGAAAGAGTACAGAGAAGGGCAACAAAGATGATTGGGGGACTGGAGGCTAAACCATATAGGGAATGGTTGCTGGAATTAGGTATGTGTAGTTTAATGAAAAGAAGGACGAAGGGTGACATGATAAGCCATGTTCCAATATCTCAGGGGCTGCCCCAAAGAAGAGGGAGTCAAGCTATTCTCCAAAGCACCTGAAAGCAGGACAAGAAGCAACGGATGGAAACTCATCAAGGAGAGAAGCAACCTGGAACTAAGGAGAAACTTCCTGACAGTTAGAACAATTAACCAGTGGAACAACCTGCCTCCAGAAGCTTTGAATGCTCCAACACTGGGAGTTTTAAAGAAGAGACTGGACAGCCATTTGTCTGAAATGGTATAGGGTTTCCTGCCTGAGCAGGGGGTTGGACTAGATGACCTCCAAGGTCCCTTCTTTGAAGAAGAAACCATATAGGGAATGGTTGCTGGAATTAGGTATGTGTAGTTTAATGAAAAGAAGGACGAAGGGTGACATGATAAGCCATGTTCCAATATCTCAGGGGCTGCCCCAAAGAAGAGGGAGTCAAGCTATTCTCCAAAGCACCTGAAAGCAGGACAAGAAGCAACGGATGGAAACTCATCAAGGAGAGAAGCAACCTGGAACTAAGGAGAAACTTCCTGACAGTTAGAACAATTAACCAGTGGAACAACCTGCCTCCAGAAGCTTTGAATGCTCCAACACTGGGAGTTTTAAAGAAGAGACTGGACAGCCATTTGTCTGAAATGGTATAGGGTTTCCTGCCTGAGCAGGGGGTTGGACTAGATGACCTCCAAGGTCCCTTCCAATGTTATTATCATCATCATTATCATCATCATCTTTGGCTAAACCGAATGGACCTTGGTGGATTGACTTTCTTTTGAAATGAATTTAAATCTTGTGTGTGTGTGTGTGTGTGTGTCTGTCCCCCCCACCGGCTCCTATAATTTCTGTGCTGTTAACTCTCAGCAGCATAGATTGAATAATAAAAAATAAAATAAATTGTGTTGGAAAATAAAGGGGGAGGGGTGAGGAAGAAAGGAAAAGAAAGGGAGAAAGGAAGGAAGGAGAAAGGAAAGGAAAGGCTAAAAATGCAATAAAGAAAAAAGTATAAGAAAGTAGGAAAAAAGAGAGAGATAAAAAATAGATCTTAAAAAAAAAGATAAAAAAGTATTTTTAATAGCAGTTACAAGTCCGTTAAGCTCTTTCTCAAAAATTACATCAACTCTATTCGTTTTACAATCTTTTCATCAAAACCATAAAACCGCAAGTTTGCTTTCCCCCCCCTCCCCCCCGCCATGTTTGACACAAAATGTTCCTAAGGAATTTTCTGAGGGACCAATAAATTCTTAAATCCAAGAAGTTGGCTTGTCCATCTCAGCACGTTTTTGGTCAATTTCACAGATGTGTGTTTGTGTGTGTGTGTGTTTGTGTGCTTCTCCCTGTGGTATTTGTTTGCTTGTGTGTGTGTTTGTGTGTGTGTGTCTGTGTAGAGGCCTGATCCATTGGCAGATGATCAAGACCCCAAGAATGAGTCATGTGAAGTGACCACGTCAGCACCGGGGAGAGCTCCGTAGGAGTTTGACTAATTCAGACAACACCTTAATCCAGAGAGGGAAATTTACTAATTGCATAATTCCAGGACATCAATCTTGGATAACTCTTCCCCCCCCCCACAGACCCTTCATAGCCCACCAACCTTCGCTGATCTTAAACAGCTGAGCAAAGTCGGACCGGATCATTAGCTGGGAAAGGAGACCACTCAGAGATCTTGTAAGAGCAGACTGCAAAGCCGTCGGTTGCAAAACCCTCAAACTGAGTTTGATTCCAAGGAAACTTTGTGAGCCAAGACTGGGGCAATCGAGCATCCCCCTCCCCACTTCTCCCTTAAATAAATAAATACGTTTAATGATAATGATAATGATAATAATAATGATAATAATAATGATGATAATAATAATAATAATAATAATAATAATAATAATAATAATAATAATAATAATAATAATAATAATAATAATAATAATAGGCATGTTGTGCCTTTGTCTTTTTTTTAAATTCACGTTTCTTTAAACGTTTGGGCCTAGTTCTGTTTTGTCTCTGTTCATCCCCCCCCTCAAATTGGATTTTGTATTTGAATGAACAAAAATAAAATTGGAGTTTTGAAAAATAAAAATAGGAGAGGGGAATGGGCTTAAGGGTAGCGGAGCCGGTTTTATGCTTCGGATAAGATCTTAGCGTGCTGAGGCGTTTTCCATAGCTGCGACTCACCTCCGGGGAGTGGTGGCCGAGACGAATAAGATTGCATTACTCATTGCAGTTGCTTGAAGAAATCTACGTTTCCCCTTACAGATTGTGAAAGCCTTACTGGAAACAGATGCAAATTATTTCGCACTCGGTACCAACGTTTAGGATGAGTGTGAGTTTAAAAAAAAACAACAAAACGGGTTGACACCCAGTGGAGAAATTTTGCCCTTAAGCTGCTTAGCTTTTAAATTGGCCCCTTCCAAGTCGCAAAATTGCAGAATCGCTTTCGGGCTGATTTGAACCCCCCCAAGTACTGTTATTTTTGCCCCAGACGTGAACATTTGCTCCTGGTTGTAGCTGTTTTTTTTTTAAAAAAAACACACAAAAAAACCCCCCATAGCACCTCACTGTTTGCACCTGGAGCCAGAATTTCCGTCGCAAAGCAGGGCAGCTCTTAAGCGAGTGGCGCTGATTTTTATGACCCGTTTTGCCACGGTTGACTTGGCTGGGAAGGTCGCAGACGGAGTTCAGGTGATCCCAGGACGCGTCGTAGGTACAGGCCAGTTGCCAGGTATTTTGATTCCCTGACCGCAGGGATGCTACAATGGTCATAAGTGCGAGGACCGGTCATAAGAAACTCCCCCCCCGTGCCGCTGTCACTTGGAACGGCCACTAAACAAATGTTTTTAAGTCCAGGACTCTTTGTAATCTTAAGGCCCTTGGCTCTGGGAGGTTTTGCCCAACCCGCAAACATCTTAGAAGTGATGTTCTTTAATTTTTGATTTATTCAGATTTTATACGGTAGTCCTCGACTTACAACGGCGCATTTAGTGACCCGTTACAGTGGCACTGGCAAAAAAAATGACCGTCTTTCCCACGGTCGTTGCGGCATTCCCTCTGGTCACCTGATCCAAACTGGGACGCTCGGCAACTGACTCGTATTTACGACGGTAGCAGCATCCCGGGATCACGTGATCCCTTCTCGCGCTCCTCTGCCCAGCAACTTCAACGGACAAGCTGGCTTCGCTTAACAACCGTGTCCCTAACTTAACAGCTGCAAGGGTTCGCTTAAAACACCTGGGGCAAGAACGGTCATAAAACGGGGGCGAAACTCACTTCACAAGTGCCTCGCTTAGCAACTTAAATTTGGGGCTCCATTGTGGTCGTAAGACGAGGAGTCCCTGTGTTTCTTTTCCTTCACTTCTCTTCCCCACCCCCAAGCCAATCTGGGCTTTTTTGGGTGGGAATCACCCCCCCCCCCGCCCCCATTAATCAGATCCTGGGATCTAGGATTCCTTGGTGCGTTTTTATGATCGATCCTCGGCCTCTCCTAACAAATTTCTGGACAAAACCGGAGTTTTGAAACCGAGCTGTTTAGCCATTTCTGAGCAGAAATGTGGGTCGAGGCGCCTCGTCGCAACTATTTTGCACACACAGCCACACAAAGCTACGGAATCATCCACAGCTGTCGATCAACCAAAGAAGGCCGTGCGAGTCCTGAAGCGGCGGCCTCTGCTTGATAAAGCATGGAAGGGCCATTTAAAATGGCATAGCAGAAAGGGAAAGAGAGGCGAAGAGGGAAGAGGGACAATAAATTAAAAATAAAATAAAAATAAAATCCCCCCCCTTCCGAGCTCCAATATTAACCCAAATTGCACAACGGGCTGAAGGGGAAGTAGAAGGAAACGAGGACGGAGAGCCAAATGCTTCCACGTTTGCATATTTGCTTACAAGACAGGGAACGGTGATGTGACCTCCAAGAATGAGTAAGGAGTCCTTGGATAGGCTGGAAATTTCCACCGGCTCTTACTTCAGACAGGAAACAGAGGCAAAATATTCCTCCTTTTCGAGATAGGATAAAAGACAGAAATAAAAAATAACTTTTCTTTTCTTTTTTTTTCTTTCCAGGTAAGACTTTCCAGATGCTTGGGGTTCCAACTTGCTGGCACACCCTTGAACCCACAGCTGGCTCGCTCTTCCAGCCTATCTGCATTCTCCTCTTTGCACTCAGCCGGTCTCTGATCTTGTCTGAACTGTTTACGGGGGAGAAGGCAGCGGCTGGCAAAAGGCTGTTGGCTGCAGGAAAGCGGTGAGCCAGGCTCTCCTCCCAAAATATTCTTTTTTCAAAAAAACAAAACAACCAGGAAAGTTGCACGAAGCAGACCCTTCCCTCCTTTTCGAAATTTCAATGTGATTAAAACGGAACTTACTTCCTTCCTTACCTCCCTCCCTCTCTTCCCATCTCTTCCATCTTTCCTTCCCTCCTTCTTTCCATCTATTCCCTCCTTCCCTCCTTCCCTCTTTCCCTCCCTCCCTCCCTCTTTTCTTCCCACCCGTCCGTCCCTTTTCTCCTTCCTTCCTTCCTTCCTTCCTTCCTTCCTTCCTTCCTTCCTTCCTTCCTTCCTTCCTTCCTTCCTTCCTTCCTTCCTTCCTTCCTTTATCCTTCCCTCTTGGGAAGAATCAAGTTATCCAGTTTCAAATGTTTATATTCTACACATCTTTCTGGGGGGAAAAAAAGAGGTTTATTTCTGCCCCCAACATGAAACTGACAATATTTTCTGCTGTTCTCTATCCAGAAAATCAAATATATAAATTGGATGGGTGGATGGAAGGATGGAAGGATGGATGGATGGACGGATGGACCGATCGATCAATCCATCAACCAACCAACCAACCAACCACTGAATGAATCAATCAGTCAATCAGTCAGCCAATAAATCCCCGCAGGGCTATTTGGGGATCACTTCTGAAGACCCAAAGGGAATAAAAGGAATCTTAGAAAAGAAATAAAAACAGACCCAGCCCTTAGGTTTACAGGATTGAGCAAAAGAACCAGTGTGTTTATGCACAATCTTCATACAAAGAAGTGACAAGGCAGAATTAGCTGCCCAGGAAATTTACCTAGAAGGAAGTCAAAATATGGGGAAATTCCTGAGACCTTGAGCAAGAGGAGAAACGTTGCAAGGGCCGCAGAGGAGTTAGTGGTGTGTGTGTGTGTGTGTGTGTGTGTGTGGAGATAGGACAATTTCGCAAGGAAGGGTGGAGGCAAACCTCTGAATGGATCTATAAAAGATGACAGCATTTCAAAGATCCTCAACTCATCCGGGACCAACCTTGCTCTCTTACCGATCAACGCCGGAGGTAAGTGGAGGCTCTTGGCCTCTCTAGGTCTAGGTTCAAGACCTCTCTAGGTCCAGAAGGCCAAAATAGGGGGGATTTTAGGGGGGCATTGCTCTTTCGAGGCAGGAGAACACATGGAGAGCTCCAGATTCAGCTTTGGGTCTGACAACTCCGGTCTGAAGATCTGGAGAAGGCTGGATCTCAGTGGCAAGCCGGTTAGGGAGAAGCATGAGGACTAGAGACTTTAGCTCCAGGGGAAGAGCCAGACTTTTGAAGGTCCAACAAGGGTGAAGCAATGTCTCATGTGGCCTTCATTACAAGCCCACCTTCTTCTCAGAACTAGGGACCTCCTCTTAATTTTTTTTAAGGTCTCTTCTTGACACAAAGCAGTTGCCATCTGGTCCCAGACTGGGATGGGCACTTTCTACTGGCCACATGCCAAGAATGGGGAAAAGGTCCAAGTTGGCATGGTGAACTGGGGTTCTCCTCCTCCTTGCGTCTTGGAAATTAGCTGCCCTGAAATGGTCCAACTGGGTCATTGGAACAAGCTCAAATTTTGAATCCTGGGGCTGGGAGGGACTTTGGGGGTCATCTAGTCCAACCCCAAAGCCGGAGAACCTATTCCATCCTGGTCAAAGGGTTGTCCAGTTTGAAGATCTCCAGCGATGGAGCACTCGTAACTCCTGGAGGCAACCCATTGACTAATTGTTCTCCCGTCCTGTTTAATGAGAATTAAATTCTACAATGGATAGTTTCTGTAATACTGGGAAGAACTATCTGGGAAGTTTTGGAAGGAAAAAACGAGCGTAGAGGGAAAAAAAAAGAGAGTAAGTGGACAACCAAGGCTCCATTCAACTGTTTGTGCTTAATGCCCTGGGATGAGTTGACCAATTCCGATCTTGCCCTGTGATAACCGATTAATAATTTGATTCTTCCAGATCAGAAGCAAAGCAAAATGTCTCAGACTCCGCTGGAAAAATGTTGCGAATGCATCATGGATGTTTTCCACAAATATTCTATTCAAAAGCCGCATCACGACATGCTATCCAAGGCTGAGTTCGCCAAGCTGCTGAAGGAGCAGCTTCCAAACTTCATTCAGGTGAGAACAAACTTTTTGTTTCCTTTGATTTTTTTTTTAGTAAACGGAAGGGAGGAGGTAGAAATGGGGGTCCACCATAAAGCAGTTTGAATTTCATGGAGAAAGTAGCCAAAACTTGAAGGCATCAATCAACAGGAACTTCAAGCTGAATGCTGTTGTGGCGGCCTCTGGTGGCCGCTGAGAATACTGCAGCCGGTCCCCTCCGCTGTGTATGTGTGTGTGTATGTGTGTGTGTGTGTGTGTGTGTTGTGTGTGTGTTTCCTTTCATGGCTTCCAAAATCAGAGGCAAAACCGACCAAAATGGGTAAAAAAAGTCAAATATACGTGGAAAAAAACCAACAAAGACAAAACCAGAATGTTGAGAAAATAAAATCTGGGGGTGCTTCAGCAACCAAGTGGGGTGATTGACCAGCTTCTGGCTTTGGGTGGTGGTCCTGGGGGAAAAAAAAACCTGGAAAAATTGGTGGGCGGGAGGAAAAATAGGTTTTCCTCCCCGTTTTTTTCCTTTTTTTCTTTCCAAAGCCATTTGGAAAAAAAAATGGAAAAAAACCCCTGTTTTTCTCCCCAATTTTGTCAGCTTTTTTCCAGGCCTTCCCACCTCTGGCCCGAGGTCTACCGGGTTGTTAAAATAAATCCTGCCCGATTTTCCGACCCTTTTCAGCCCAGGTTGTTAAGTGAATCCCCTGGTCATTAAACGAATCCGTTTTCCCTTACTGGCTGCTTGTGGCTGGGAAGGTTGTAAGTGCGGATCACGCGACCCCAGGACGTAAGTACAGCCTGGTTGCCAAGCGCCTTAATTTGGATCATGTGACTTTTTTTGGGGGGTGGTGGTTTAGAAACGCGACGAGGGTCATAAATTGGAGGACTTCCCCCCCCGGCGCCATTGCAACTTCAAACAGTCATTAAACGAATCGTTGTAAATTGAAGACCAGTCGTA
Organism: Vipera berus; assembly: GCF_964194415.1. NCBI lineage: Eukaryota > Metazoa > Chordata > Lepidosauria > Squamata > Viperidae > Vipera > Vipera berus. The sequence continues at coordinate 8,744,411 of NC_138219.1, forward strand.
TCCCTTGATCTTTCTTTTCCAATGATGTCTAAGCCATTTTCTTAGACTTACGATAGGGTCCAAACGGTTAAAAATGTCGTTTTCTTTGGAATTTGCAGACCACTAAGAACCCCGAAGGCATCGAACGCCTCTTCAAGGAGCTGGACCAGAATAGGGACAATGAGATTAACTTTGAGGAGTTCTTGACCCTCATGGGGAGATTCTTGAATCAGTGCCATGAGAACTTCCACAGCCACTGAGCCAGCGGTGGATCGCTTCTCCTCCCGGCCTAACCATGGCCACCCCTTCGAGGCTTCTGGGGGAGGGGGGAGGGGCATAATAATAAAGATTTTAATCTTCCCAAAAATGATGTGGTTGTTGTGTTCTTCGAGGTTTAATTTCCGGGGAGGGGGGGGGCAGACGATCACAAAGGGCGTAGATCAGCCTGAAGGGCTGGCAACTTGAAGAGGGATGGACTTCAACTCCCAGAATTATCCTTGCAACTCTTGTTATTCCGCATTCCAAGCTGGGGGAGGGGGCGGGGGGCTGGACTAGAAGACCTCCAGGGTCCCTTCCAGCTCTCTTATTCTGTATTCTGAGCAGGGGGTTGGACTAGAGGACCTCCAAGGTCCCTCCTGACTCTGTTATTCTCACATAGGGTTGGACTAGCAGATCTCCGGGGTCCCTCCCAGCGCTATGATTCTATGTTCCACATGAAATGCTTCGAAAGATTGGTTCTCCAACATCTCAGGACATGCCTCCCACTGGATTTCGATAAACATCAATTAATTTAATTTAATTTATATGCCGCCCTTCTCCCGAAGGACTCAGGGCGGTGCAATTTGCCTATAGGGGGAACAGGTCGACAGACGATGCCATAGCTACTGCTTTACACTCTGTAGCAAGTCATCTCGAGAAACCTGGAAGCTACGTCAGGATGCTTTCTGTTGATTACAGCTCGGCTTTCAACACCATTTTGCCGAGCATTCTCATCGAGAAGCTGACTGACTTGAAATACTCCCCCTCCATCTGCGATTGGATTGAAGACTTTCTTAGGGACCGGTTACAAACAGTGAGGGTCGGGTCTGCTTTGTCCACCCCCCTGAAGCTTTGCACCGGCACGCCACAGGGCTGCGTGCTTAGCCCATCCCTGTACTCTTTGTACACATATGACTGTGTATCATCCGACCCATCCACTGCGATAATTAAGTTCGCAGATGATACAACCGTGGTGGGTCTTATTACAGGTGGGGATGAGACAGCATACAGGGCAGAGGTACAAAAACTATCCCTATGGTGTAGTAACAACAACTTGCACCTAAACATCGGCAAGACGAAAGAGATGGTGCTAGACTTCCGGAGGAAAAAGGAGGAACCTGCCCCACTTTACATCGGGGAGGACTGTGTGGAGAGAGTTTCCTCCTTTAAATTTCTGGGAGTCTACCTCTGCGAAGATCTGACCTGGAAAGTTAGTACAACTCAGGTAGCCAGAAAGGCCCAACAGAGACCCCACTTCCTCAGGGTCTTGCGGAAGAACAGGGTAGAACAACGGCTAATGACCCTCTTTTACCGGTCTACTATAGAGAGCGTCCTCTCGCACTGTATCGTGGTTTGGTATGCTGGTCTGACAGCCGCGGATAGGAAGGCATTACAGAGGGTGGTGAGCACAGCACAAGACATTGTAGGCTGTCCCCTGACACCACTGGATGACATCGCCAGGGCTCGCTGCCTTGGAAGAGTGAGGAAAATTTTCAGGGACGACTCACACCCTGGACGGTATCTCTTTACTCTCCTACCATCCGGTAGGAGATATAGGAGTATAGCCAGCCGTACCAACAGGCTGAAAAACAGCTTTCATCCGTGGGCTGTTAGGCTTTTGAACGGGAAATAATTTTTATAAACTTTATACACGATTGACTTGCGAGGCCGGTGTGTTGTGCAATTAGCTCACAGGGTGTAATAAGATGGAGGGTTTGTGTCACTGTAAGCTGGGGGTGGGGCACGAAGGGAGGCTCAGCCAATCTCAATGTATACATGGTTGTACTTTAACAATAAAGGTTCATTCATTCATTCATTCATCCTGTTCCTAATTTCCTAGGGTTTTCCTGCCACTAGCCCAAATACAGAGCCCCTGCTCCCCAATTTGGCACCGGACTACATTTCCCATCAGCCCCAGTCCGCTTGATCCCACCCTGATGCATTGGAACTGTAGTCCCAAAGCTGAAAGAACTAGGAATGGTTCCCGAACTCTGACAGCAGATAAGAAAAAATAATATGGGGCGATAAAGATAATTATCAGAGGTTATGATATAAGGTCAAGCTAAATTTGCAAGCTTGACACGTTTTGCCTGGACGTTGCCAGAAATATTATCCCATTTAAAACAAATAAACAAACAAACAAACAAGCAGGAAAAATACCCCTTGGGGAAAATCCCAGGTAGGGGAATTATAAATAATTATAATAAATAATTGAATCAAGCATAAGCTGCCAACATTGCTTATAAAATTGCTTTAAATATTTTAGCTGCATGAAAAATACTGCCTGATGGTAAGGTTGGTGTTGCAATGAGCAGCGGGCTAATGAGGGCATCTAAAGGTAATAAATTCTTCCTAATTGGAGCTTTTTAAAAAGGGGCCACTCCTCTTGAGGATGGTTAACAGGTTGCCGAGGGCTGGACTAGATGACCTTTGGTGATACCTTCACCCTCCACTGTCCGATGGCCTCAGCCAGCAGCCAGCTGACACGTCTGAAAGGAAAAGCTAGCCAAGGTTAAAATTAATCCAAAGGAATAACCCAAAGTGGCATCCAGGTTTGTGGCTGGTTTGGTGCGGTGGGCACAGAGAAATTTTCTTTAGAATGGAATTAAAATGACAGGGAAAATATATATATATATAGAATAGCCTAAATTGTATTTTATGGCTTCTGCTTCCCTCTTGTGGTTGAATAGAAACAAAAAAAGGGAAGGAAGGAAGGAAGGGAGGGAGGAAGGAAGGAAAGAAGGAAGGAAGGAAGGAATAGAGAAGGAAGGGAGGAAGGGAGGGAAGGAGGAAGGAGAGAAGAAAAGATGGAAACTCTAGAAAGGGTACAGAGGAGAGCAACCAAGATGATTAGGGGGCTGGAGGCTAAAACATGTAGGGAACGGTTGCTGGAATTGGGTATGTGTAGTTTAATGAAGAGAAGGGTGAGGGGTGACATGATAGCAGTCTTGCAGTATCTCAGGGGCTGCCCCAAAGAAGAGGGAGTCAAGCTCTTCTCCGAAGCGCCCAAAGGCAGGACAAGAAGCAACGGATGGAAACTAGTCAAGGAGAGAAGCAACCTAGAACTAAGGAGAAACTTCCTGACAGTGAGAACAATTAACCAGTGGAACTACCTGCCTCCAGAAGCTGTGAATGCTCCAACACTGGAAGTATTTAAGAAGAGATTGGACAACCATTTGTCTGAAATGGTTTAGGGTTTCCTGCCTGAGCAGAGGGCTGGACTAGAAGACCTCCAAGGTCCCTTCCAATTCTGTTATTCCATTCCGTTCCATTCCGTTCCATTCTGGCATTTAGTTGTAAAAACAACAGCAGGCAGGTCCACCAGATTACACTGTCAACTAAGATGGACAAACCCCCCAAACTGGGACACGTGCTTCTCTGGAAGAGATGCGCCTCATCAGCTCATCGCCATTTTGAAATCTCTCCACAAAAGTATTGGGAGATACCACCACGTAGGGTTTTACCACGTTCTATGAAATCAAACATTAGCATCTTTCACATCGAAGAACAGGTGCTGCATGCCTATGGCTCAGCTCTTGACAATTTCTGTGTCAGGGGAAAATGAGCTGATGAGACAATAATTTCAAAGGTCATTGAAGCTATGATAAAAAAAAAATATATGTGCTAGGCTTATAATTCAGGTCTAATAGGTACTATGCAGATATAAATTATATAGAGCTGAATTGGGGTACAAATTGATGAGTCAGGTATTCGGTTAATTATTATTATTATTCTGTAATATAAATCTCTTGAAAGGCCCAAGGGGTGGGGGGGCATCACAACCTTTGCATGGTATATAAGGACGCTCAATCCTCAAGGTTTCCATCAGCTGTTCACTGCTTCTCCGATCTTCTCCTTTGAGAACTTGGTAAGTGATGGGATTTGCCATTGGCTTCTCCCTTCAGAAATCTAGACACTCTCTCTCTCTCTCTCTCTCTCTCTCTCTCTCTCTCTCTCTCTCTCTCTCTCTCTCTCTCTCTCTCTCTCTCTCTCTCTCTCTCTCTCTCTCTCTCTCTCTCTCTCTCTCTCTCTCTCTCTCTCTGCTAGGACTCTTTGTGATTTTACTCAGCTGGGTTGAAATCTATATTTGTGCTTATCTTACTCTTAATGCACATTTGACCAAAAGACATTGAAGGGAGAAATTAAGAACGACTCTCTGGAGGTATATCATCCGTCTGGGATAGCACAGAAAGACAAAGAGATGAGGAGGGATGACGAAAACAAGCAACCCGTGACAAGGTCTTAACATTCCTTAGAAACCCTCAGAGGTTTAGCTATGGTGACGATGGCTGGTTCTTCTCTATGGACAGAGGGCTATCTTCAGTAATCAATGTGTTCCGTGATTTTCAGTTCTCATATAGCCAAGATATGGATCCATCAGCTATGGACGGCTTCATATTTTCCAAAACTTGCAAACTACAAACAGACATTAGGGGCTGGAAATAAGAAATGAGTTTAGCATGAGTCCTTCGGGAGAAGGGCGGTATAAAAATTTAATAAATAATAATAATAATAATAATAATAATAATAATAATAATAATAATAATAATAATAATAATAATAATAATAATAATAATAATAATAGGGCAGCAGGTAGTCAATGGCCAAGAGGGAACAAAATAATGTTCTCAAAAGAGGTCTTCGGAGAAGGGCGGGATATAAATGGAATTTAAAAAAACAACAACCCCGCAGAAGTGACCTTTTTCCCTATCCAGCTTGATACTTTCCATGTCATGTTTGACAATTGTCTTCCCTGTTTCCCACCCCCCCCGAATGAAACTGTGTTGTGTTTCTTTCCAGACTTGCCTTCATCCTTCTCGAGATGTCCTGCTGTGTCCCAGCCTGTGGTGTGCCTACCTGTGTTCCCACCTGCAGCCCTCCAGTTTGCTACCCCGTGGGCGGCTTGGGTTCCCTGACCTCATGTGGAGCTGGCTCCTATGGTTCCTATGGGCTTGGCTCAACTGGTGGTGGTCTGAGCGCGGGTAGCCTGGGCATTTCCCCTGTAGCCAGCGTGAGCTGCGTCAGCCAGATCCCTCCATCTGAAGTCTTCATCCAGCCACCTCCTGTCAATGTTGTCATTCCAGGAGCTGTCCTCGCTGCCATGTGTGAGCCAGTTCGTGTGGGAGGACACACCGCATGTGCTTCTGGTTCTTCTTATTCTGGTGGAAGCTCAAAGCTCAGATACTACCCTTGCAATCCATGCAACCCGTGTAGAAACTAAGGACATCTCTGCTTCCAGAGGGACCACTAGTGACGGATTCTTGTGACCTGAATTTACGACTAAGATCTCATAGACCTGGATGCCTGTAATCGCAAGCATCCATACATCTATCCCTCTAAAATGTCCAAAACTCTCTGCTTCTCCTGTTCTTCAAGCTTTTTTTTAATTCAATGCTTCTTTCATTCTTTGCTTTCTTTCACCTCCTGGTGACAGCCCTCTCTGAAAGATGAAGAAAAGCTCCAATTCGGGATGGATTCCCTTTTGGTTTTTCCTCGGGCTTGTAAAAGTTGTGGAAATCTACCTAGCAGTATTGCCAATCCTGGTCTTCATCTTTCTCTTCTGCCTCCAACATCTCCTTGTCTTGGTTTCCTAGCCTCAGATGGGATCCCACTCTTCCTTCATGTTGGACCACAATTTCACGACAAATGTTTTCAAAATTCCAATTAAAGATTCACTGCAGCATCAATATGTGTTTGTTCTTTCTTTTTAGCTCCTCCTCAGAGGATCCAAACTCCTAGCTATGTCAGATAATTTCCTTGCTAGGATAGTCTGCAGGGGAAGAGTAGGCAGAACTGGAGGAGGAGTAAAACATGTCATTAGTTTGGAATCATTGGGTTGCCACAAGAGAATCAAGTCCAGCCCCCTGTGAGTTCCATTGACCCTTATTTAGCACTAATTTAGCACTGATGGTTCTTAATCATAATCATAATAGTAAAGTTGGAAGGGACCTTAGACGTCATCTAGTCCAACCCCATGCTCAGGCAGGAAACCCTGTACCATTTCAGACAAAATGGCTGTCCAATCTCTTCTTAAAAACTTTCAGTGTTGGCGCATTCACAGCTTCTGGAGGCAGGTTGTTCCACTGGTTAATTGTCCTCCCTGTCAGGAAGTTTCTCCTTAGTTCTAGGTTGCTTCTCTCCTTGATTAGTTTCCATCAGTTGCTTCTTGTGTTAAAGGCCACAACAATAAAGTCTTCTGTGCAATCTTGATTATTTGTGCCTGACAACATCCTACCAAAAGTGATGCTTTTTTGATCCTCTAGAAGACAGAAGGGATGGATTTTGTCTTGTTTGACACATTTTCATTTTTGGATTATAGTATCGTAAAGGCAAACATCAGAAAAATGGCAAGAATATACGGGAAGAGAGGAGAGAGGATCGGTAGAACAACCTGCAGAGAAGGGAATTACACCAGATTTGTTTCAGAAAATGTTTGGGCAACTGGGCAAAGGCAAGGGGATTTTAATTTAAGAATGAAAAGAATTTCCAGAGGAGATAAACATTGCTCAACAAGTTAAGCTTTTACAAGGACAATGATCGATGTCCACAGGCAGATAGAAATAATGAATGATGTTAAAGCCAAAAATGTTCGAGTTTGTGGATAAATCAGGGAAATGGTTACATTACAAAAAGGAAAAGAAAAGAAAATGGTATTGAAATTACAAGGGGGAGATATTCTGTTAATGGACAATGCAGCCTTAGAAAAAGAATTTCAACAACATGATTCTATTTTGTATAAAGGAAACAAAACTTCTCTAGAAAAAAAATGCAAGAGAAAAAGTGCTTAAAAAGCCGGTAAGAGGTCAATGTAGCATTAATACTCAAGGAGGGATAAGACTTGACTTTAACAAGAAACTATAGGCCACTATCATTATTAAATACAGGTAGACCTCGACTTACGACAGTTCGTTTCGTGACTGTCCAAAGTTACAACAGCACTGAAAAAGTGACTTATAACCATTTTCCACACTTACGACCAGTGCAGCATCCCCACGTCATCAAAGTTCAGACGCTTGGCAACTGACTCGTAGTTATGACAGTCACAGTGTCCCGGGGTCACGTGATCCCCTTTTGTGACCTATTCACAAGCAAAGTGAAATTCAATGGTGAAAAAAGTAAGGTTCTACATTTAGGCAGGAAAAATCAAATGCACAGGTATAGTATAGGTGGTACCTTGCTCGATAGTAGTAACTGTGAGAGGGATCTCGGAGTCCTAGTAGACAATCACTTCAATATGAGCCAGCCGTGTGCTGCGGCTGCCAAAAAAGCCAACACAGTGCTAGGCTGCATTAACAGAGGGATAGAATCAAGATCAGGTGAAGTACTAATACCACTTTACAATGCCTTGGTAAGGCCACACCTGGAATACTGCATCCAGATTTGGTCACCACGATGTCAAAAAGATGTCGAGACTCTAGAAAGAGTGCAGAGAAGAGCAACAAAGATGATTGGGGGACTGGAGGCTAAAACATATAGGGAACGGTTGCTGGAATTGGGTATGTGTAGTTTAATGAAGAGAAGGGTGAGGGGTGACATGATAGCAGTGTTCCAATATCTCAGGGGCTGCCACAAAGAAGAGGCAGTCAAGCTCTTCTCCAAAGCACCTGAAGGCAGGACAAGAAGCAACGGATGGAAACTAGTCAAGGAGAGAAGCAACCTAGAACTAAGGAGAAAATTCCTGACAGTTAGAACAATTGACCAGTGGAACTACCTGCCTCCAGAAGTGGTGAATGCTCCAACACTGGAAGTTTTTAAGAAGACCACACCAACTAAGTTAAAACACAAAATCTCCAGCTCTGAGCCCACCCAAGCCTCTCTGGGGGTTATTCGGGGGCTTCTGCATTGCCTTGGCACCTGCTTTGTTTCCTTCTCTTGGCACCTGCCCGTTGTGTGAACGTGTCTCCTCTGCTTCACTCTTCTGGATTTTGGGTGTGGCGCTGTTTCAAAGGCCGCCGTGGGTGTACAACTCTGTGCAACAATCCAGCTCCCCGTCACACACCTTGCACAAGGCCTATAAGTCATGTCTGAATTGCCACAAAGGGGTCCCTTGTATAACCCAGCCCTGGAATTGCCCCAGTTTAAGCCAGGATCGTCTTTCTCCACACTGGAGGAGATTTCGACATGGCCTGGCTGATGTGACAGCTCGGGTTGCCGTCCTCCTTCTTCGTTTCAACAGGTTGCAGTCTTCACCGTCGGCCGAGAGGCAGAAGGCCACGTCGCTCCTCCAGAAGACACCTGTGCAGGTAGGTGGAGATCCGTCCGTCCCTTCTTGGCTATCTCAGTTGTTCTTCATCTCTGGAGGGCTGGAGAGGCTGAACCCCTTGATGAAGCTGTGGTGTTCTCCACTCCAGACAATTTCTTTCTCCTTGCATTATCCAAACAGCTCCCTGGCTGCCTTGAGGCACACAACCCGTGGGCAAAAAGAAACAACAACACGGCTACTAATTTAAGATACAAGGGCGAGCTACCAGGATCACCTCTGCTTGGCTGTGTTCCATGAGATGTTGACTAAGATTTGAAGATAGATAAGATAGATAGAGAAGAAGGAGAGGAGAAAGAGGGAAAGAGAGATGTTTCAATTTAATGTTGTTGTTAACTGCGAAGTCGTGTCCTACCCATCGCAACCCTATGGACAACGTTCCTCCAGGCCTTCCTGTCCTCTACCATCTTCTGGAGTCCATTTAAGCTCACGCCTCCCGCTTCAGTGACTCCATCCAGCCACCTCGTTCTCTGTCGTTTCAATTTAATAAGAGGTGTCAAATAACAACATAGCTACTAAATTTAAGATACAAGGATGAGCAACTGGGATCACATCTCTGTACTTCCATCCCATGAGATATCTGATCGAAGTTTGAAGATTTTCCAGAGAGGAGGGAGGTCCTGATTTAATAAGAAGTGTCTCCTCATCTTCAAGTCATCTGATTCCTTCTGATGCCTTTCTCAGCCTTGGGGTTGATCTTTCTAGAATTTTTCCCCCCAGGTCTACAACTTGTTCTTTGAGAAGTGAAGGCCCATAAATGTATTTCAGGATAGGTCAGAATAGGCCCAGGCCATCTGATTCATGTAGAAATATCTCAGTGATCTTCTTAAAGTTATCAACCCTCACCTCTGGTTGGAAATAATAGAGTTTAGAATTTGGCTATCTGGAGAAGGTGAGGTCCCCATCCCTGGAGGAGAATATCTCCATTGACTTTGGAAGACCATCTTGGAGGGAAGATCTTCCACATTCTTGATGCCACCACTAGCAAAGTCCTCTCCGCTGCCGTCATTTGCTACATTTTACTTGGGTGGGGGCCTCTGAAGACAAGATCCCCAGAAAGGAACTTTAGTGTCCAAACTGATCATCGTGACGGTGTGATCCTTCTCTTAATCTGGTCCCAGTTTCTCAGATGCTTGAAATTGGACACCTAAATTATGGAGGGTGATCAGAGAACGTGACCAGGTGCCCATATAATGGACCAAGGGTTGGCACAGCGTATTCCAGGGTCCCTGTCTCGACAGAACTATGACAGAAGGAACAATTAGCAGCCCAACTCTACTATTTGTCCAAAGGAGTTGTAGACTCAGGCAGAAAGCTTCAGGAGGTAGTGAGAAAGCTGGTTGTAGAACATCTGCTCCTAAGTCTTTTTCTGACCTACATTTTAAGCTTAATTAAATATTTACCAAAAGGTGGTGTTATATATGGAAGATAAGCAAGGATGTTGTCTTTGTGGCCAGGCAGCCCAAACTCTGCTGCTCGACTTGACCAGTTTTGATCCCAAAACATCTTGGTTTTTTTTTCCAGAGGATCTCAGAGCAACCAGCATCGGGAGAAGATGGCCAGACTGCAGATCTGTTTCTTGATGTTATGCTCTCTGTCTCATGGTAAGCCCCAAAACCTGTTCAGGTAGGGTGAGGGGTGTGTGGCACAGTCTTCCATATAGTGGTGTTCACCAACCACATTGAGTTCTATGGATCATCTATCCACCGTGAGCAATGGTCTAGATCTCTTAAAAAAAATCTGTCCTCTGCCCAAGTCAGTTTCCAAGCCATCTTGCCTCCAGAACTTGTAGGTGGCTTCATGACTGGAGGTTTTTTTAAAGAGAAAGTTGGACAGCCATTTGCCTGGAATGAGATAGGCTGTCCTGCTTGGGCAAGGGGTTGGACTAGAAGACCTCCAAGGTCCCTTCCCACTCTGTCATCCTGTAATCCCAGATCAATTAATTGGTGGAACGGCTTCCCTCCAGACGTTGTGGGTGCTCCATCACTGGAGGCTTTCAAGAAGAGACTGGACAGCCATTTCTCTGGGATGGTAGACTCTCCTGCTCAAACAAGGGGTTGGACTAGAAGGCCTCCAGGGCCCCCTCCAACTTTGATGAAGTTCTGGGTTCTGGGTACAAATTCCTGGCATGAGTGCAAATAGCCAGGAACGAAGGCTTGGATTGGCCCAAATCGGGCCAACGGATAGAAGGTCAAGATTGCGTGTATGGGCGGTTTTAGGGGCTGCCCTTGAAGACTGACTTGGGGTCCTCCTTGGCCCTGCATTGCTTTCCTTTCTCCAGCCACAGGTTGTTTCCGACTCATCACCCCCTCGAAATGGGGGGCCAGGCCGGCCAATTGCTCGGCGCCATTGAGGGACGTCCCGCCCGAGTACGTGGTCATCATCCACACGGCCGGCAAACCCTGCCGGACTCACACCGAGTGCCACAACGAAGTCAAGGGGATCCAGAACTACCACATGAACCTCAAAGGGTGGTGTGATATAGCGTACAGGTGAGGGGGACAGGATGCTGGATTAAGTCTGGATTAATGGCCTTCCCGATAAAAATTAAGGCTCTCTGGGCCTGGGGGAAACTCCTGGGGATTTCGTGGATGTGCTCACCTATGTGGTTGTCGTTGTTGTTGTTATTTTAAACAACTAGGCAGGCTCTTCCTGGAATGTTTTGCTCCAGTCTGGCCTAAACATTTTCTAGTCTTAAGTCTGGCTTAATGGCTTGAGATCCACCATGTAACTGGATGGAGGAGATGTATCTGGTCCTAAATGGCTTGTAAAATCTGACTGAAAACAGCCCTTTCCTTTCCCTTCCTTTCCTTTCCTTTCCTTTCCTTTCCTTTCCTTTCCTTTCCTTTCCTTTCCTTTCCTTTCCTTTCCTTTCCTTTCCTTTCCTTTCCTTTCCTTTCCTTTCCTTTCCTTTCCTTTCCCCCTTTCTCCTCCATTCCCATTCTTCTTTTCCTCCCTCCCTTCTTTTTCTGCTCTCTCCCCGTTTCCTTCCTTCCTTCCTTCCTTCCTTCCTTCCTTCCTTCCTTCCTTCCTTCCTTCCTTCCTTCCTTCCTTCCTTCCTTCCTTCCTTCCTTCCTTCCTTCCTCCAGTTTCCTGATTGGTGAGGATGGCTACGTGTACGAAGGACGGGGCTGGCGCAACGAAGGATCCCACACCTACGGCTACAACGACCTCTCTCTGGGGATTGCTTTCATCGGCACTTTTGTGGGTAAGTTTGTCCACAACTTCAGAAAAATGCCGAGTTTTATATATGGAGCCTCCATGCTTAGGGGCAGGCTACCATTAAAACTCAGTGCGAAGCATCAGACAACACCAGAGGGAAAGCAATGGTCAGTGGGCCCAGGAGAAAAAGTTTCGCCAGGGTTCAGAAAGTTTGCAATTGGGCAGGGGGATGTTTTACTCAACATCCCCCTGCCCAATTGCAAACTTTCTGAACCCTGGAGAAACGTTTTCTGTACTCAAGTGCCAAACTCACAGTAGAGTACTCCTGGAGCCCTGGGTTGGTTCCCTCTTGCACTCCAGCCCACCTGACAGGGTTGTTAGGAGGATTTTTATGCCTTGTTTGTTTATGGCATTTCGATCCTGCCTTCCCAACACCGCCAGACCCTCCGGAAGGAAACAGAATACGAAATTAAATATATCCAAACCATCACGAAAAGGAAAATTGACACACAATCGCAAACCAAGCTAAGCCACGACAGCCATAATATTTGGGCCTTGGAGTTTCCCCCCCCCCCGGGCCAAATTTGATCATGGGGGAAACTGCAAGCTTGGCCAACTTTGCTGGTGGCAGAGCGTGCAAGCCACGGTTGGTTTGTGGCCAGCTGAGTTTCAGCTGATGTTACGCTTGGCCTGGGGAACTGAGTGTCACGTTGGGTGAGTCTGCCTCCGTCTTGCTCTGCCGGAATCTCCCTACTCCCCTCCTGGAAGGACCAGGAAGCTTTTGGGAAGTTGAGCAACCTGCCAACCTCACTGGGTCCTGACACCCGTCAGGTTAAGGCAGGATGCCAGCAAGCCACAACCTCAGCCAGGTTTCTGCAGGGCCCCACCCTTGGAGCTTGCGCTCTGCGTAGGATGCCTCAATAAAATTGTGGATGGGCAGGTCTTCCCCAGAGCAACTTCCTTGGAGAAGCTACAGTATCGTTCAGTAAACACTACAAGGCCTGCTCTGGAGCTCGTTGCTACAAAACACTTCCACAGTACAGGTCCTCCTCCTCCTCCTCCTCCTCCTCCTCCTCCTCTTCCTCCTCCTCCTCCTCCTCCTCCTCCTCCTCTTCTTCCTCCTCCCTAGTTGGGTGATCTCTGCAAGAAAACCACAACCCACAACTTCAGAAATTGTGAATGCTGCGTCAGTGGAGATTTTAAAGAAGAGATTGGAGAACCATTTGTCTGAAATGGTATAGGTTCTCCTGCTTGAGCAGGGGGCTGGACTAGAAGACCTCCAGGGGTCCCTTCCAACTCTATTCTATTCTATTCTATTCTATTCTATTCTGTTCTGTTCTGTTCTGTTCTGTTCTGTTCTATTCTATTCTATTCTATTCTATTCTATTCTATTCTATTCTATTCTATTCTATTCTATTCTATTCTATTCTATTCTATTCTATTCTATTCTATTCTATTCCTAAATTCTATTCTATTCTATTCTGTATTTCTATTCTATTCTATTCTATTCTATTCTATTCTATTCTATTCTATTCTATTCTATTCTATTCTATTCTATTCTATTCTATTCTATTCTATTCTGTATTTCTTTTCTATTCTATTCTATTCTATTCTATTCTATTCTATTCTATTCTATTCTATTCTATTCTATTCTATTCTATTCTGTTCTGTTCTGTTCTGTTCTGTTCTGTTCTGTTCTATTCTATTCTATTCTATTCTATTCTATTCTATTCTATTCTATTCTATTCTATTCTATTCTATTCTATTCTATTCTATTCTATTCTATTCTATTCTAGATCCAATTTCTATTCTATTCTATTCTATTCTATTCTATTCTATTCTATTCTATTCTATTCTATTCTATTCTATTCTATTCTATTCTATTCTATTCTATTCTATTCTATTCTATTCTATTCTATTCTATTCTATTCAGATAAACACAAAGAGAATCCACTCACATCTAGTCAGTTTATATTAAACCAGCATCCACAGATGTATCCTTACTCCTGGACGAACCTCAGAAACGTTGGTCTGATCTGTTTCTTTTCTAGAACGATCCCCTCAAGATAACGCTTGGAAAGCTCTCAGGTGCTTCCTTGATTTCTCGGTGAAAATCGGCTACCTGTCGCCCGAATATATATTGTTGGCCCACAGTGACGTCAGCGACATTATGTCTCCTGGAGAATTTATCCGTGCCGAGATTGCCAAGTGGCCAAATTACAAGCATTCCCTCTATGTTTTGAATCGTGGCGGACAATAAAATTCACCGTGAACGAAAATAAACTGTTTTTCCTTCTCGATTAAAAAAAATTAAAAGAACTGATTTTTCTTCTTGTTAAGGAAAACACGCCGATTTTCGGCGGGCCAATGAAACTTGATGGGTTGAGCTGCAGAGTGGACCCTCCATCCGTACCATCCTTGTTAAATCTGACCCCTTCCCCAAATTATTCCATTTCTGCGCCACCAGATCGGCCCGATTTTTGATGGACTTTTAAGGGATATTTTTTTTCCCGCCTTCTCTTGCGCCCAGATGCTTCTTGCACCTTTTCTCCGCTGTGGGTTTTTTTTTTTTGCCATCCTTCCTCTTAAATTAGGTCGAATGTCATTTTTTTCTCTCCATTGTGTTTCTGTTAGTTTGGTCCTCTTAAATTAGGTCTCACCCTTCCTGTCCCAGCTGAGCCGAGGGCGGAAAGAGAATTGATCGAATGATAAAGGTGACCTAGTAAAAAACGGGAGGAGAATCCCAGCCCCTAAATAAAGATAATTGGAGATCTGCAAAGATTGGAGGTTTTTTTTTTTGGGGGGGAGGTCTGTGGGATAAATGCCTTTGTTTAAGAGGGAAAGAAGGGACAAGATTTGTGCTGAAAAAAAGGCTGGTATATTCACCATCAGTAAATTCCTCCCTTAGTTCCAGGTTGCTTCTCTCTTTGGTTAGTTTCCACCTGTTGCTTCTTGTCTGGCCTTCTGGGGCTTTGGTGCATAGCGTGACCCCCCCCCCCTCTTCTTTGGGGCAGCCCCTAACTGAAGTCAACGGAGAATTTTTAGTTTAGGTCTGTTTTTATTCTTTTGCAACTTCGGGCTGAGACCGAGGTGTGCTTTGCAATTCCTCCCGGCAGGATTGCATCAAAAGGCGCCATAAATAGAGCCAGGCCAGCCTTGAGAAAAGCAGGTTAGGTCACCGTCATCCGCCACCCACGTCTTCCAGGCGCTGTGTTCAAGGAAGCTGCTCTTGATGTGCTTTTTGGGGCTTGCAAAATTTCATTCCGCCTAGCCAAGTCGGAGCTTCTGCATCCTGCGTCTGGGTAAGTCGCGGGCCGTGTGGGGCTTTGAATTAGGATTGAAATGGTGGGTTTGGGAGCCTCCAAAGATGCCTTTTTTTTTCTTTCCCAGGAGGCTGCTGGACTTCCTTTATTATTTTTCTCTGACGACCTTTCGCTTCTCACCCAAGAAGCTTCTTCGGCTCTGACTGGATGGTGGGGAAGGGAAGGAAGCGTCCAGTCAGAACCTGAAGAAGTTTCTGGGATGAGAAGCAAAAGGTCTTCAGAGAAAAACAAAGAAAGCCCAGGGGCCTCCTGAGAAAAGCACCTTTGGGACAACCTGGAGGGCGGAGAGTCTCCAACGACGCCGAGCAGAGAAATGATTATACGGAGAGGAGGAGAAGGAGAGAAATTTAGGTACGGTAGTTTGGGAGAATGCAATAATGATCTCACAACATCTATTCTACTCTACTCTACTCTACTCTACTCTACTCTACTCTACTCTACTCTACTCTACTCTACTCTACTCTACTCTACTCTATTCTAATTAATTTTACTCTATTCTAATTAATTTTACTCTATTCTAATTAATTTTACTCTACTCTACTCTATTCTATTCTATTCTATATTCTACTCTACTCTACTCTACTCTTAAAAGGTAAAGGTAAAGGTTCCCCTGCACACGAGTGCTAGTCGTTTCTGACTCTCGGGGCCAGTGCTCATCTCCGTTTCAAAGCCGAAGAGCCAGCGCTTGTCCGAGGACGTCTCCGTGGTCATGTGGCCGGCATGACTAGACGCCAAAGGCGCACGGAACGCTGTTACCTTCCCACCGGAGAGGTCCCTATTTTTCTACTTGCATTTTTACGTGCTTTCGAACTGCTAGGTTGGCAGAAGCTGGGATGAGTAACAGACGCTCACTCTGTTATGTGGCACGTGGGATTCGACCCGCCAAACTGCTGACCTTCTGATCGACAGGCTCAGCATCCTAACCCACTGAGCCACCGTGTCCCTTACTCTACTCTACTCTATTCTAAGTAATTTTACTTTCTCTATTCTATTCTATTCTATTCTATTCTATTCTATTCTATTCTATTCTATTCTATTCTATTCTATTCTATTCTGTTCTGTTCTGTTCTGTTCTGTTCTGTTCTGTTCTGTTTCAATCCCATCCTTTCGGCCACCCCACTCACAAAGTTGTTCAAACTCCAGATCGATGCCTAAAATTGATCTGCCTGGCAGGTCTGAACATGTAGCATTTTTGAAAACAACCTGTCTCTTCAAGTAGGTCACCCTTCCCATGCCCAGAATTTAGAAGGAAGACAGGCTGGACCAGCTTGGCTCACCTTAAGCCCAGATGTTGAATTCCTGGCCGTGATGTTGAGCATGGAGAAGACCGGTTGAGCTTCTAGGAAAGCTGGCAGCTCCAGAGATTAGAAGGAGTTGTATTGTTCCTTCACATTGATCCTCAAAGCTTGGGAACCACCCAAGGACGTATATAGGAGACGATCAGACCACGCCATGAGTCAACTTTGGCTCTGTTCTTCTTGTTGTCCACCTCTCTCTCTCTTTCCTCTTGCAGGGACAAGGCCCAGCTTTGAAGGTGACACCTAGCTGTCCATAGGGGGTGAGGAAAAATAGAAGATTAGAAGACCTTGAGGTCTGATCTTCTAAAGAAGATTGCCTTGACTTCTATTTCTTCTCCTTAGCCTCTGTCCATCCTCTCTTCCTCACCAGAAGCCTGGATAGATCCTTCAAGATGTCCAGGCTGTTCCGAGCCTTCACCGAGATGATTGAGGGCCAGTCCAAGGTGGTCCCAAGCAAGTCCCCGGACTGCGAGCCGTTGAAGAAGAGCGAGTTCAAAACTCTAATTCAGAAGGAGTTGACCTCTAGCAAGGTAATCTTAATATTTTTTTTTTGCAAGAGATGGCTTTTACAGAAGGTTGAATGAAAAGGCGAAGGGGAAGAGAAGGAAGGAAGCCTTGCTAAGCACATGGATTTGTGCTTCTTAGATTGTAAGCCGCCCTGAGTCTTCGGAGAAGGGCGGGATATAAATGGGATTAAAAAAAAAGAGGAATTTCACTTGGGTAGATGAACGAGTTGTGGGAATGCATCACAAGAAAAATCAGAAAATGCCAATGGAGACAGGAAAGATCGGGTCCTACCTCCTGGGCTTTAAGTAGAGGGAACCCCACCCAAACCCTAACCCCAAATAATCGAATGCCTGGATCCTTATTTACTTCGACTGTTGATTGCTGCTAGATGGATTGATTGTAGGCAATCGAGTGGTTAATGAATATTTTTTTTAAAAAAAATATGTTATATTTGATGTAATTGTGGGGTCTGGCCCGAAGACTGAGCTAGAAAAAAAAGGGGAATTTTTAATTCTTAAATTCATTTTCGGCTTTGATTGAATTCATGGGCCAAGAGGTACTAGGGACATTTGATAGAGCAGAATACTGGTAGATCAGGGCTGAACTGTGGGGTCCCTGGTGCTCTCTGAGCTGGGTGGTTTTCCTGCAGACGTTTCATGACCCAACTAGGTAACGTCATCAGTGTGATAAGGGAGTGGGGGATTGTGGGAGGGGGAGGGGAGAGGAGGAGGAGGGGGAGGAAGAGGAGGAGGAGAAAGAAGAAGAGGAGGAGAAGAGCTGAGGGGTCCTTGGTGCTCTCTGAGCTTGGTGGTTTTCCTGCAGACGTTTCATCACCCAACTAGGTAACGTCATCAGTGTGATAAGGGAGTGGGGGATTGTGGGAGGGGGAGGGGAGAGGAGGAGGAGGGGGAGGAAGAGGAGGAGGAGAAAGAAGAGGAGGAGGAGAAGAACTGAGGGGTCCTTGGTGCTCTCTAAGCTTGGTGGTTTTCTTGCAGATGTTTCCTAACCCAACTAGGTGACATCATCAGTGCTAGAAGGGAATGGGGTTTGGGGAGAGGAGGAGGAGGAGGAGGAGGAGGAAGAGGAGGAGGAGAAGAACTAAGGGGTCCTTGGTGCTCTCTAACCTTGGTGGTTTTCTTGCAGACGTTTCCTAACCCAACTAGGTGACATCATCAGTGCCAGAAGCCATGGGGTTTGCACTGATGATGTAACCTAGTTGGGTCATGAAACGTCTGCAAGAAAATCCCCTCAAACTCAGAGACCACCGTGGACCTCCCCCACCACAGCAGGTCCTTTATTGGCCTGGACCCAACTCCAGAAACCCTGCACGCAAGTCCATAATCTCCAGCCGTGCTTCAAGGCTCCTTGACAAAAATACGCTTAGGCCATCATTTGCAAGCCAGCTGACCCCCCCCATCTTACGGCCTCGGCCTCGTTCTTTTGACGCTTTCCAGAGGACGCGCAAGTACAAGAACCCCAAAGTTCTCCACGACTCCGACGCGGAACTGTTGAACGAGAAGATGCTGAGAGGCCAATGGCATTGAAGGAAATCCATTTGCAAGAATTTTTAATCCTCTGGATCACCACCACCCCGTCCTTAAAAGGAGGGGAAGGATGAATTGGACCAGTACTCTGATTGCATTCCTTTCTTTCCACCTCTCTAAAAATGGTTTTCCAGTGCTTCAGAGAGGTGGCGCTCTGCACATGCTCAGGAGCTGCCATTCTGCAGTTGCCAATGCTGAGAATTGCATCATTTTAAAGGCGTCGCTCGAGAGCTTTGCTTTTAGCCTGTTTGGAGCAACGCCGGGGCGATTAATGTGGTTTTCGTGGGTACCGGCAACAGGGTGGTGTTTGCCGTCTATTTCCTCCAAAATATACACATTCCCCAAGCAGCTAGTCCACATGGAGGAGGAGGAGGATCTGCCTCTTCAGCTTAGTTGAAGTGATTTATTTGCTAAAGGAGAGATGGCCAAGTGAAGAAAAACTGTGAAATAAAGCCAAAATTTTCTAAAGCCATTTATCCACCCCAAATATTATCTAAGGTGTAAAAACCCTGATCTGATATTTTCAGCCTGTTTGTCTTCTACCTTTATTCCCTTGGTTTCATTTGCAAAGACTGGAAAGTTTGCATTACGGTAATAAGTATTACATGACATGCAGCATAAATACATTATATTTATATTCAAAGAAATTGTCCCAAATCTTCTTTCTTTGCAACACGGTTTTATCTTATCCTGTCTTCTACCAGCCATTTGAAAAAATTGTATCCCCAGATAACATTTGCCTGCTCCATCATTAAGAACTGTTTGGAAACTAAAATTAAATCTAATTTAAGAAGGGGAGTTTAAAAAAAAACCAAAAACTCACAGTCACTGCGGATAAACAGAAATAGCAACATGCTAGCCTCTGGTTCAAATAGACATTTTTTGTTTCTATTTTTTATTTTATTAAAATAAATAAATAAATATAAAGTGCCCCCAAGTTAAAAAAAAGTGAAGAATAAACACGAAACAAAATTTCAGAATTATAAAGAGTCTCAAAGCAGCAAAAGCATCTGTCTTCCAGAAGAAACTAAAATTAAATCTAATCTAAGAAAGAGGATTTTTTTTTAAAAAAAACGTACCGTGATGCATAACACAGGAAAAAACAAAAGTAGCCAAATGGTAGCCTATATATTTATTTATTTATTTATTTAGTTATATTTATATACCGCCCTATTCCCTGAGGACTCAGGGCGGTTTACAGGGAATTAAAAATCCAAAATACAAAAATTAAGAACCAAATTAAAAATTAAAAATTAAAATTTAATTTTTTTAAAAATTAAATTAATATATATATATATATATATATATATATATATATATATATATATATATATATATATATATATATATATATATATATATATATATATATATATATATATATATATATATATATATATATATACAGTATATATATATATAAGGGACGCGGTGGCTCAGTGCGTTAGGACGCTGAGCTTGTCGATCGGAAGGTCGGCAGTTTGGCGGGTCGAATCCCGAGTGCCGCGTAACAGAGTGAGCGCCTGTTACTCGTCCCAGCTTCTGCCAACCTAGCAGTTCGAAAGCACGTAAAAATGCAAGTAGAAAAATAGGGACCACTCCGGTGGGAAGGTAACAGCGTTCCGTGCGCCTTTGGCATCTAGTCATGCCGGCCACATGACCACGGAGACGTCCTCAGACAAGCTCTGGCTCTTCGGCTTTGAAACGGAGATGAGCACCGGGCACTAGAGTCAGAAATGACGAGCACGCATGTGCGGGGGAACCTTTACCTTTACCTTATATATATATATATATATATATATATATATATATATATATATATATATATATATATATATATATATATATATATATATATATATATATATATATATATATATATATATATATATATATATATATATATATATATATATATATATATATATGGTGGGTGTTTCTACTTTTTTATTTTCTTCAAAAAAAAGTTAAAATAAAAGCTCCCCCCTTGCTGAAAAAAAACCAATAAAGAAGAAAAAAACGCAAAACAAAATTTCAAAATTCTAAAGGGCATTAAAATGCGGCAAGAGGAATCTTTATTCCAGAAGTTTAAATGAAGGTTAATAAAACTCTGGAATTTTTCTGGAATTGAGTGGCTAATTCATTCGAATAAATGAATAAGTTTCCAGGTAAGTATATTTATTTATTTTTATTTTAATCCCATTTATATCCCGCCCTTCTCCGAAGACTCAGGGCGGCTTACAAGCTTAGCAGTAGCCTTCATTCTATGTATATGCCTGCTTATTAGGGCTTTCACACACACCCCAAGCGGCATTATTACAAAGTCAGTGTGAGGGCGCGCAGGCATGTGTGTTTGTGGATCTGTACACCTGGAGCACCCACAAAAGCATACTGTGTTACCTAATAATTTAATAATGACTATTAAAAACATGTCGACTCCTGGCCAGGAGAACTCAGCTTCAACAAACAAACAAATTGCAAATACACACACACACACACACAACCACACACAACCACACACAACCACAGACACACAGATCCTTTCATTGCTGGATACTGAAGGGTGTTGAAACGGAACTGGTTTGTAATGTGTATTGTTATTTTAATTCCTTGTGAACCGCCCTGAGTCCTACGGGAGAAGGGCGGTATATAAGTCCAATAAAGATAAACATAAACATACTTCGGAAATCTTGTGATAATGGACCACAACTCACCATCTCAGACAGTTCATCTTGTCAAAGGAAGTCCGTGTTGCATGCAGTCTCTGATCTTTCCAATCAGAGCTCTCCAAACTTGGTTATTTTAAGACTGAGGAATTCTGGGAGTTGAAGTCCACAGATCTTAAAGTGGCCATGTTTGGAGAACCTTGTCCTGAGCCATCCATGGATGATGCTCTTAAGCCAGGGTGTCCTCCAACTTGGCCCTTTTATGACTTGTGGACTTCAACTCCCAGAATTCCTCAGCCAGCTTAGCAAAATAGCAAAAGGATGAAATAAGCCAGGGTGTCCTCCAACTTGGCCCTGTTATGACTTGTGGACTTCAACTCCCAGAATTCCTCAGCCAGCCTGGCTGAGGAATTCTGGGAGTTGAAGTCCACAAGTCATAAAAGGGCCAAGTTGGAAGACCCCTGCCTTAAGGTGCCCTCCAGAAGCTGTGAGCCCCAAATGTACACAAGACATTAGCAAAGTGAGTTTTGCTCTCTTTTATGACCTTTCTTGACACGGTTGTTAAGTGAATCCTTGCAATTGGTAAGTTAGGAACACAGTTGTTATTGACTCTGGCTTCCCCACTGATTTTGTCGGAAGGTCGCAAAAGAGAATCACATGACCCCGGGTCATTGTGATGGTCCTAAGTATGAGTCAGCGGCCAAGCGCCTGAATTTTGACCACGGGACCCCGGCGAGACAGCAACGCTCATAAGTGTGGAAAAACGGTCGTGACTCCAGGGGCAAGTGGAGGATTTTTATCAGTGTGTAAATATTTACAAATATGTCATAAATCAAGCCTGACCTTATCTCTAGTGACCTTGAGAAAGTCTTGGGGAAATGGGAAAGTGGGATGTTGCTGTCTCAACTCTGGCCAGGAGTCAGATGTGTTGTGTGCTTGTGTTCCTCTTCACACCCCCGCCTAAAGTCCCCATAAGAAGGCAACTTTCCAATGTCAGCTGATTCATGCGTTTTAATATCGTTTTGCCAAGGGACAAGCAGAGAGCAGGGTAAGGCACCAGAAGGGGAGGAGAGGAGGAGATGATTACATGATTAAGGAGCGCAAGACCGGTTCTTCTCGGAAGTTCTCCAGATGGTTGGGGCTGCCGTGTTCTCAGGGTCTTCGTTGGTTGGGTTTGGCCTCCGAGAAGTCGACAAACACACCCGCCACCCCAGAGCTGCCTGGATGGTCTTCTTCAAGCGTCAGTTGCCGGGTCTTGTTTTCTTGGTGGGCTTCCATGTTGGTTGAGCTTTGAAGCCAAGAGGTTCCCCTTCCTGGTTCTGGCGTCGCCTTCAGCGGCGTCTTAACAGCATTTGGGATTCTGGTCCTGCTGCTTAGAGCAACATTGTTTGGGAGGGCAGCACTGCTGAGGCGGGGGGCAGCACTGCTGGGGTGGGGGGCAGCACTTCTGGGGTGGGGGGCAGCACTGCTGGGGTGGGGGGCAGCACTTCTGGGGTGGGGGGCAGCACTGCTGGGGTGGGGGGCAGCACTGCTGAGGCGGGGGGATGGTGGTCTTGCACTGGGGAGGGATGGGGCAAGGTTGCTTGCACTGTTGGCTCTGGAAGGACATCCCGGTGGGTTTCAAGAAACCTGGGAAAGAGATGGAAAAAAAAATAAAAAACTGTCAGGTGGTTTCCGATCGTCGGAAAGTTTCGTTCTAGTCATCTGGTCCTCTCTGGCCTGCCTTCCTGCTTCCCTTGTGGGTGGACTGCTCCTGAGCCTGGAGGATCCGCTCTCCCTCACCTCACCGATGGAGATGACACTGATCAAAATCAGATGAGAGACAGCTTGCCTTGCCACCCCCACCCCCCCCAAAAAAGGCCAAATTTCCTTCCCTTTTTTTAAAATCGTAAATTCAAGGAGAAAAGACATGGCCACCTTTTGTAGGCTGGGGGATTCTGGGAGTTGAAGTTCCTGCCTGAGCAGGGGGTTGGACTAGATGACCTCCAAGGTCCCTTCCATCATCATCATTATCATTATTATTATTATTATTATTATTATTATTATTATTATTATTATTATTATTATTATTTCTTAAAGTGACTGAATCAAATGCCTAGAAGATGGGAAAGAAGAGACCAGCTCACATTCCCGCATTGCAAATATTAAAATTTGTTCTGATCGGTATTATTTCATCAGATAATTTTTTAATCTCCTCCCTGGATTGGTCAGTCCACCGCTGGATTCCTTTGGGGGGAAAAACAATGACAACCCAACGATTGAATTGTTTTTTTATTTTAATTCCATTTTTATATCCCGCCCTTCTCCGAAGACTCAGGGCAGCTTACAAGCTTAGCAGTAGCCTTCATTCTATGTATATTTTATTTATTTTAATTCCATTTATATCCCGCCCTTCTCCGAAGACTCAGGGCGGCTTACAAGCTTAGCAGTAGCCTTCATTCTATGTATATGCCTGCTTATTAGGGCTTTCACACACACCCCAAGCGGCATTATTACAAAGTCAGCTTAATTGCCCCCAACAATCTGGGTCCTCATTTTACCTACCTCGGGAGGATGGAAGGCTGAGTCAACCTTGAGCCTGGTGGGACTCGAACCTGCACTAATTGCAGGCAGCTGGTGTTACTTAAGGAGGCATTAGCCCACTGCTCCACCATTGGCAACTTCCAGAATTACAAGCCAATAAACTGGATCTGAAAAGATCTCAGCCCAGAAGCTAAAGTGGATTTATTTAGTTTTCACTGCTTTTTCAGCAGATCGATGGGGCTCAATCAACCCCAGGGCAAAATCTAACACGCCAGTGAGTTCCCTAACCAAATTAAGGCTAATTAATTATAGTTATTACTATAATTCAAGTTAGGCCAATTACCAACTCTTAAATTCATAAAATGAAATAATCTATTCCCAAGCAGGATGATTTTGGCCTAATTAACCTGAATTGCCATCATTAATCAAATTAACCCAAATCAACCCAAATTAATTCTAGTCATCCTCAGTTTATAAGGCAATCCTTCCCTAAACAGCCTCCATAAATCAAACTATTTCCTCACTGTGGTTTCTCCCGGTGTGTAAATCTAGAGAGAAAAGGAATAACCACTAAAAAAACACCCATTCAATTCAAGAGTCCTCCAGTAACCCAATTCTTTTTAAAACTGGGTTTCCTTCTTCTTTAAAGATTGCAACCTTCGTCCGAGTTCAATCTGAAATAAATCCAAATTTAAACTGAGGCTTAAGTTAAAACCTTCAGCCTTTAAGGCGCATCGAAGCGCCCGCTAAAGATTAAAACAGCCGCATTCAGTTCAAGCACCCTGCAATAATGCTTCTTCCTCCATGGCTGCAACTTTCATCTGAGTCGAATCTGAAATAAATCTGAATTTACTGTAAATTGAGACTTAAGTTTAAATTTTCAGCTTTAAAGGGGCATCGAAGCACCCGCTAAAGATTAAAACAGCCACATTCAATTCAAGCACCCTGCAATAATGCTTCTTCCTCTGTGGCTGCAACTTTCATCCGAGTCGAATCTGAAATAAATCTGAATTTACTGTAAATTGAGGCTTAAGCTTATAGTTTCAGCTTTAAAGGGGCATCGAAGCGCCCGCTAAAGATTAAAACAGCCGCATTCAGTTCAAGCACCCATCGATAACTCAGTTTTCCTTTTTTAAAAAAACCTGGGTTTCTTTCTTCCACCAAGATGGCAACCTTCATCCAAGTTCGAATGGAAATACACCTTAATTTAAGCTTGCCGGCCCATCAATGCTCAGGCTGCGGAAGCAACCCGAAACTACGAAACAACTCAAACTACTCACCGACTTGGAGACACAATCTGAGTTCCTCAGTAGCTCGGAGAGCGAAGTGAATTGAGGAAGCAGAAGCTTTGGGAGAATTTATAAAGCGGCTGCTAAATATTCCGTTTGCCTCGAGTTCCTCCTTATTAGATGCCAGGGGGAAGAGAAGAAGTTCTGGGAACTCCCTCTCTGAATGTGAAACGATCCCTTTTGCAATGCTAAACCTGTTTATGTGG
This sequence comes from Vipera berus, assembly GCF_964194415.1. Taxonomy (NCBI): domain Eukaryota; kingdom Metazoa; phylum Chordata; class Lepidosauria; order Squamata; family Viperidae; genus Vipera; species Vipera berus. The sequence goes on from NC_138219.1 coordinate 8,769,426, forward strand.
CCGGTCTGGCATTTACTCAGAACCACCTGGCTGCACCATCATTGGGAAGGGGGTTAATTATTTGCTGCTCATCCCGAGATAATGGCCTTGCTTCCTTATCAGATCTGGGTTAGTTCCCTTCTCTGGAGGAGGAATGACATTTCTGGATGGAAAGAAGAAGAGAAGGTGGAAATAAGAAGAATGCAGGGAGTCCTTGAACGTATGGCTGGTGACTTAGTGAGGGTTTGAAGTTACCGTAGGGTCAAAAGTGTGAGGACAGGTTGTAAAGTTGGGCATCTGTTGGGCGCAAAGAATCAGGACCATATGCCAAGTTGCAAGTTGAGATGTGTTGCTTGAGCCTACATGCAAGGACCTAAACTGGCACCAGATAAGGGTCAAAGGGAATTCAAGAGGGTTGACCTGGAACATTTGTGGCACTGTAAGGATTCTGAGCTGATGACCTGCTTAACTCCACCTACACCCAGCTCTGCCTGCTCTTCTCCTACAGCATCGTAACTTCAAACAGCCACTAAACAGGGGTTGTTCAGCAAAGCCTATCTGTACATATATATCTCAGTCCTGTGAACTGTTGCTAAATGAGGAATACACACACACACACACACACACACAGAGAGAGAGAGAGAGAGAGAGAGAGAGCGCTCAGATGGTCTTCAATCCTTAGCAGAAATGGGCTATGGTGTCCTCTCTCTCTCTCACATTGTCTGTCTATCATTATCGCTCTCTCTGTGTCTATCGTTATCTCTGTCTCTCTCTGTCACCTATATATCTAGCTTCTCTACAAATATATGTGTGTGTGTGTCTCTCTCTCTTATCCCACTGTCATCTATCAATCTAGCTTCTATAAATATATATATTTCTCATTGTCTATCATCATCTCTCTCTCTCTTGCCGCTGTCTCTCTCGTCTCCCTCATCTGTATATCTAGCATATACACACACACAAACACACAAACATGTATGCCTGCCTGCCTGCCTGCCTGCCTGCCTGCCTGCCTGCCTGCCTGCCTGCCTATCTATCTATCTATCTATCTATCTATCTATCTATCTATCTATCTATCTATCTATCTATCTATCTATCTATCTATCTATCTATCTATCTATCTATCTATCTATCTATCTATCTATCTATCTATCTATCTATCCATCCATCCATCCATCCGTCTATCTAACTAGCTCTCTCTCTCTCTCCATCCATCCATCCATCCATCCATCCATCCATCCATCCATCCATCCATCTAACTAGCTCTCTCTCTCTCTCTCTCTCCCCTCCCCACCCCTTAATGATGAAATAGCTACCTTGCACCCAGAGTATTATTCATTTCAAGCGTGTTTCTCGCCCCATTCCCAGGACCAGGCCATCCCCAGGGAATCCTAAGATCATTGTGTGGGTGTTTCATAACAAAGATTGAGGCCAAACGCGCAAAACCAGCAGTCAGATGGACTCTCCAGATTACCTTTACAAACAATAAGATCAAGGTAGGAAATGGCATGTAAATATAGAAATTGCCAGCCAGGCAGATTCCTGCCGTTGTCAGTCGCAACTGTCAGGTGAGGATGAGGTAACTTCGCTCAACATCTCCCAAGACGGCTAAATCGCTTGCCACATCTGGATGGCAATAACAACATCCTATTATTAACCTCATTAATAATGTTAATGTGGCTCATTGTTTTTGACAACTGTTCCAATGTTGTGCTTTGGTCTCTGGCCACACCAAAAAAGGAACTCGGAATCTGGGCACAGCGAGGCCGTGACAAAATTGCTTAAAGAAAAGTAGGAATTAAATGCTTTCCAATACTTTGTTTTATAGAGATAAAGTCGTCCCCACTTAGTGACTCCAATTGGGACAGGCTGAGCGCTATGGTTACTAAGCAAAACATCAAGTGGCTGTGATGGGCTGACCATCTTATTTCTTCTTTGGTTGCTAAGCGAAGCCTGCGGTCACTAAACAAAACAGCCTGTGACAGCGACGGGCTTACGACCTCACTTTGCCTTTGGTTGCTTAACGAAGCACTGCAGTCATTAAGCAAGACATCGCCACGTGATTGCAAGGCATGATTTTATTACTGCCTCCCCTGTTCACCTTTGTTGTAACAAGCTGGTTGTGAAACACACAAGCGGTGATCACATAAGCATGGGACACTGTGATGGTTGCAAACACACACCGGTTGCAAAGTTCCTGACTGTTGATTGTGTGGTTGGAGGTCCTTGTGACGGTCAAAAGGGCACATCTGTTGTGATAGGTCCAAATGGCAATTAATATGACCGCAGGATGCGATGAGGGTCACAAACAGGAAGATTTGCCACAAAGCTATTTCCCCCCCCAATTGTTGTAACTTCAAACCGTCATTAAACAAGGCAGTCAGTTAAAGAGGACCTATTTCTCGCTTGTCAACCATGCATTAGGCATTATTGTTCCAATAAAAAGGGGTTTTTGCCCACGGTCAGCCCACCTTACTGAGACAAAACAAACCACAGTTTGTTTGTGACAGCTAGAATCAGAGCCAGCCGTTTGGCATGTTTGATTGCAAAGATAATAATAATAATAATTTTATTTGTATACCGCCCTTCTCCCGAAGGACTCAGGGCGGTGAACAGGGCAAACATATAAAAGTACAAAGATAGAAAAGTTAAAAAAGAATTAAACACATGTCAAACTTGCTGTGTGTTCCTTTTTTTTTTGCATCAGCGGGGTGAAAAAGTCATATGTCACGGGAGATTAACAGCCCGGGATGTGACGAGGCAGAATTGTCTGTCACAGCCTTGATTTGTCGGCGTTTTATTAGTGGATTAATTGCTTTAAGCAGCATATCAAGGGCCTGGCCGGTTCTGAGGGCAGGAAATCAGAAATGATGTGAGTCTCCTTCATCGTCTGTCGTTTCTGAAACGCCTCGGGCGCCATCCTCTCTTTCCTTCCACGCCTGTTTCGTTCCACCCTTTTGGGGAAACAGCTCCCAATTTGCACGTTAAAGGAGGAGGGGGGGGTGTGACCTCATGGCCAGGCGCTGCCCACAATGGTCCGGTCAGGGCGCCTGAGATAGGAGGGATTCTTCTGAGCCTCCGTCGTTAAGCAGGACGGGGTGACGAGGAAGAGCAGGTGCATGGCAGGTTTCCTTCCTTCCTTCCTTCCTTCCTTCCTTCCTTCCTTCCTTCCTTCCTTCCTTCCTTCCTTTCCCCTTCCCCTCTAACTCTCTCTTCCTTCTTCCTTCCTTCCTTCCCCTCTAATCCTTCCTTCCTCCTTTCTCATTTTCTTTTCCTTCCTTCCTTCCTTCCTTCCTTCCTTCCTTCCTTCCTTCCTTCCTTCCTTCCTTCCTTCCTTCCTCCCTCCCTGCCCCTAAAGCAACCACTTTAGAGCCTCTCGCTGTACAGCATCTAACTCTTACCCAGCCATGGCTGCTGTAAAGCCCATAATGCACAGCCCTAGGCTATGCTTCAATCCATATATCAAAGCAACCTTTCATCAACATCTCCCTTTTAAGCCAAAGATCTGAAACAAAACGTCAGGATAACCTATGACATTTCCCCACACACACACACACCCCTTCCAAACTAGGATAATATTCATTTATTTTGGGCTCTCCAGACTGTTGTGACATCAAACAGTCGCTAAACGAATGGGTCGTAAGTCAGGGATTCCCTGTGGAGATTGGAGGCTTAAAATTCAGGCTCACGAGTTCGAATCCGGTCCGTTCTTTGCTTCTTTTTTCCACGTCTCTCCTTATGTTCTTATTGGACCCGATGGACAAAGCTGGCTCTGATGTACATACTGGTTGACTTACAACTGAGTGTAAATCTGATCTTTGACACCTCCGTCCTCATTTTGACACCTCCGTCCTCACTTACACATTGGTTCCTTTGCAACTGAGTATAAATCTGAACTTTGACGCCTCCATCCTCTTTTATACATTGGTTTGCTTACAACTGAGTGTAAATCCGAACTCTAACACCTTGTTTTGACACCTCCATCTTCATTTATACATTGGTTCATTTACAACTGAGTGTAAATCTCAACTTTAAAGTCTCTATTCTTGGTTACACATTGGTTCACTTACAACTGAGTGTAAATCTGAATGCTCGCTAAACAAACGGTCATGTTTTTATTGGTTTTAGTGGGACTTCGACATAATTTAATTCTTTTTTAATATTTGTATTTATTGTATTTTATTGTTGTTAGCCGCCCTGAGTCCTTCGGGAGATAGGGCGGCATACAAGTCTCTAAATAAATAAATAAATAAATAAATAAATAAATAAATAAATAAATAAATAAATAAATAAATAAATAAATAAATAAATAAATAAATAAATAAATAAATAAATAAATAAATATGTCCGGGACTCCCTGTAGAGATTGGAGGCTTAAAATTCATGAGTTCGAATTCAGGCCGTTCTTTGCTTCTTTTTTCCACGGCTCTCCTTCTGTTCTTATTGGACGGATGGACAAAGCTGTCTATGATGTACACACTGGTTCACTTACAACTGAGTGTAAATCTGAACTTTGACACCCCCCCCATCCTCGTTCTCACCCCCACCATGCTCTTCTTCGAGGGACAGAAGGAAACGACCCCTCCCTTGATGCAACTCTGGGAAATTGTGGGGTGGATTTTGACCAGCAAGAGCCCGGCCAGATGATTTAACTGCTTCCTTGTGAGTAAGCCAGCCAACTCAGAATCAAAAGTAGCTGAGCCGGTGATTGATTGCAACTTCCATTGTAAAGTCAGCTGGAAGGTTAAGTAACAGATGAACAAGGCCCTAATCTGAACTCTTTCACCACCAGGAGATAATAACACTTTAATCGGGTGACTTTCCGGCATGATGCCATAAATAGGTAGGGATTGCAAAAGAAATTTTTTTTTCAAAAAAAAAAATCTATTACTCAGACCAATTTTATTTTCCTCTCCCACCCGCTCAGTGAGTGACACCTCACTTTGCGAGAGTTTAGCGTATAAATACCCAAGCAAAATCTGAGGTTTGCATTCGACTTTTGAGTTCCTCCTTCACCAAGTGTGATCCTCTCTACACCGAGCGGGTAAGTAGAGGTTGCTGCGGATGGATGGATTTGAGATGAAGTTGACGAGAAGAAAGGAGATTTTGGAGCAAGGGAGAGAGAGAGAGAGAGAGAGAGAGAGAGAGAGAGAGAGAGAGAGAGAGAGGAGAAGGCTTTAACAGAAGGATAGAATCAAGATTATGTGAAGTGTTAGTACTGCTTTATAACGCCTTGGTAAGGCCACACTTGGTTTTTGGTCACCACGATATAAAAAAGATGTTGAGACTCTGGAAAGAGTGCAGAGAAGAGCAACGATGATGATCAGGGGACTGGAGGTCAAAACATAAAAAGAACAATTGCAGGAATTGGGGATGTCTGGTTTAATGAAAAGAAGGACTTGGGGGTGACATGATAGCCTTCCTCCAATATTTGAGGGGCTGCCCCAAAGAAAAGGAGGGGGTCAACCTCTTCTCCAAAGCGCCGGAAGGCAGGACAAGAAGCAACAGATGGAAACTCATCCAGGAGAGAAGTAGCCTAGAACTAAGGAATGTGTTTCCTGACAGTGAGAACGATTAGCCAGTGGAACGGCTTGCCACCAGAACTTGTAGGTATTCCATCACTGGAGCTTTTCAAGAAGAGATTGGAGGTCCATTTATCTGGCATGGCATAAAGTTTCCTGCCTGAGCAGGGGGTTGGACTAGATGACCTCCAAGGTCCCTTCCAACTCTGTCATTCTGTTAAGGGAGAAAGTGGAAAGCAGGCAGAAATTCTTGGCTGGGTTTGGACAGCCTTAGCTGAGGAGGAAAATGATGGGCAAGCAAATTTCAGCTCCCAATCCACAGATTGTTAACCAGGCCATTTGCAGCCCAGGAATTAATAATCCCTGTGGCTCATCTGAATGAAAAGGGTGCGTGAAGACAGCATGCATTTTGCATTATTTATGAAAAATCGGCATGCATTTTTCATCACCTGTTCGTAATAACCAGATGAAGTTGTTAAGGGAGATGAAGCTCTTTTCCTTAATTAAGGAAGTTTTGATTTCTTTCCCCCCCCTTACATTGTAGTCATCCTAAATATATCCGACATGTATATATTGATGTGTGCATATATTATATATTATTGCCAATCAGGGATTGAGAATATGTAGGGCTGTTCAATATAGATCAACGCACATATAAATATAGGTTTGTATGGTGTGATAGGTCAACTGAGAGGTCAGCTGTGAAAAACGTTGAATGAAACGAATGCAAAGTTTTAATTGAAATTTTAGAAAAATGGATGAAATTAAAAAAGTGGCCCAAGAGGGAAGTTTGTGTTTAGCAAATTGTCAGGGTTGATTTTACAGGTCAATTTTCACTTTGCTTTGGGATTTAGCAGGTCTCCTGGCCAAAACTGTACAGAGGTTAGACTTTTCTTGATAGCTCGAGACATTATTTCTAGCGGGTACATCTAACCATGATTGTAAAACTGGAGGAAGGGGTGGGCTAGGGTTTTGAGCTGCTGGGAATTGAGCTGAAGAATTGGGGAATAATGAAAAGCTAAGTTTGCTTTTCTTTTCTTAAATCTCTTTCTCCAGTTATATCCAACCCACCAAGATGTCTTACCATCAGCAGCAGTGTAAACAGCCTTGCCAGCCCCCTCCTCAGTGCCAGAAGACCTGTCCCACACCGGTGTGCCCCCAAGTGTGTCCACCCAAACCTTGCCCTCCTCAAGATTGTCTCCCCAGACCTTGCCCTCCTCAAGATTGTCTCCCCAGACCTTGCCCCCCTCAAGATTGTCTCCCCAGACCTTGTCCTCAAGATTGTCTCCCCAAACCTTGCCCCCCTCAAGATTGTCTCCCCAGACCTTGCTCCCCTCAAGATTGTCTTCCCAAACCTTGCTCCCCTCAAGGTTGTCTTCCCAAACCTTGCCCCCCTCAAGATTGTCTACCCAAACCTTGCCCCCAAGACCAGCAACGCTGCCATTCCCCCCAAGGCCAATATCCAAAACGTTACTGAGATGCCTTCAGCTGGAGGGGTGGAGAAACAAGGAAGATGCACTTGGGGCTTTGTGGATCTCTACGCTTGGATGAACTTCTTTCTAACCAACTTGGTTAACTCAACACTGGATGTGTCTGCTTCAAAACACCTTGACTCTGTCTGTTCCTTGGGCCATGGGATCTTTCCCGCGAGTGGTCAAAACCCGCAAATGTTTTGGGTTGCAGTTTTGGGACTGATGGCCGACGTTGGTGAAGAAAGCTTGAAAGTCCTCTCTTGACATCTCTGAGAGTTCAGGATGGTATCTGGATGGGCAGCTGGAAGTTCTGGAGTACTTCTGACTGAAGTTGCCCAACGCACATTCCAGGAGGCATCCAGTGTGTTGCACCCAGTGTTTTGCAAACTAGCATTCCTTTATGTTCTTGCTTTATCTGTTCCATGTTCTCTTTCGGTGGCTGATAGCTATAATTAAAGCATGCATGACGTATATGAAATTTGCCTTTGAATTTTTGGATTATTCCTTGCTAAGTATCAATTGTATACAGGTCCGGGGGAAGTTGGAATGGAAAGGAATGGAATATAAATAGAATTAGAATTAGAATTAGAGAACAATAGAATAGAATAGAAATAGAATTAGAAAACAATAGAATAGAATAGAATAGAATAGAATAGAATAGAATAGAAAACAATAGAATAGAATAGAATAGAATAGAATAGAATAGAATAGAATAGAATAGAATAGAATAGAATAGAATAGAATAGAATAGAATAGAATAGAATAGAATAGAATAATAAAGTAGAGTCCAGTTGAGTTGAATACAGTAGAATATAGAAAAGATTACCGGAATAGGAAATAATTCAGAATAGAATAGAATAGGATAGAATTAGAATTAGAAAACAATAGAATAGAATAATGAAGAACAGAATAGAATAATGAAGAATAGATAGAACAGAACAGAACAGAATAGAATACTTTATTTGACCAAGTGTGATTAGACACACAAGGAATTTGTCTCTGGTGCCAACCTGGGAAATATTCAGTCACTTTTTGGAGACGATTGCTGGGAGGGCAATAATTCTTAGGAATGCTTATAATTCGGATGAAAAACACACCCACACAAATACAAAGATGTCCCAGAGAATCCATAACTCGTCCTGCTTAACGCTTTCTACTTTGACCGGACTTTGAGATCTGCTGGAGAAGACTTCTTGATTCAAAGTTCTCCAACGCTTGGAGAAATCAAGGCCTTCTCAGGGCTGGCTCACCCCATTGTGGGAAACACGCTCTCTAGTAGGTGAGATAGGCACCAGGAGTAGCTGGTCTTCAGCCCTACGCTTTCCTGAAGGGGAACTTTGAGGAGGGGTGATCTTAAATGGATGTTGTGGGGAGGAACCCAACAAGAGCTCTTGAAGGAAGCCAACACACACATCCCCAAACCTTGCAAACTTTGGAATTGGAGACACTTCATCCCTCTCCGTGGGTGTTCAGACAGGTTTATTTGGAACACCTGAGAAGCTTCCTTGGAAAATCCCAGACACTTAGTAGGAACATTTGGAGGAGAACTTATGACCCAGCTAGCTATCAGGCACACGAGGATGACAACTGACAATTGAATCATGAGCTAAGGATTGAGCAGAGGGTGGCCACACATCTAGAGATAGATCTGATTCCCCAATATTTTTTCCCCCCAGCTTGGAGACCATCCAGGCCAGCTTCTACCTGACTTCTAGGAATTTGACTCACCTTGGATCCCTTGCAAATCCTTTGTGTTGTTAAGAGTTAACTCCTCGGAGTTATGTAAACAGAGTTTTCACCCTCAAGGTATTCTATCTTTCAAGTACAGCCAGGGAGGAGGAGAAAAAGAAGAAGAAGAACAGATGGCCTGGCCTCATCTCAAAAAGTTTCCTGCTTGGTGGTCCAGAGAAGAACCTCCATTTCTAAAAGCAGTCCACCTCGGATGAGCAATTGCTGGAGAGAAATGGAGTATGGAGTCTCAGGCTTTCCTAAGACCCATTGAGAATCAGAAAGGATGGGGAAAATTTCTCGGGAGACAGAAATTGGAGGAAACCATGGTTGGAATCTAAGTTGTGGCATAAAATAGGATCCTGGTAGGGTTTTGAGTGGAAAGCCATTCTGAGACATTGACCAGAAATTGACTAGAAATTGACCAGATATTGATTAGAAATTGACCAGAAATGGTCATTTGCACTGTGCCCCTTAAGCTGGGTTCTTGAAAATTTTCTGATAGATGCAACGCCGTCCTTTCTCGATGGATATTGTCACCTCAAATCACAATTCTTCACAAACCTGGGTTTGTGGACATGTGTGTGTGCGTGTTTTAGGTCTATCCAGGAAGGAAAGGAGCTTTAACAAAAAAATAAAAAATAAAATTCGGTATCGGATGCCAAGTTTCAACCCCAGGGTGTTCTGGGTTCATTTCTCGAACAACACACTCCCTGTGAATGTAGCCTGTTAACCACAACTGCCACAACATGCATTGGGGACATTCTTTTCCAGTGTAGCAGGCTTGTCAAGGCTAATTGGGCAGATCTCTGCGATCTGAGATAACACACGCATTCCCAACACCGCCTGGTACGGGATGCCAACATCGGCATGCCAACCATTCGCGCTTCCTTTAAAAATATACCAAGTATCTAGTCCTTGTGGTGTCTACTGTCTTAGTTTGGGTCTCTTCGTTCAGCATCACTCACAGCCATGTTTCTCCGGCATTACCTATAACCTGCTCTCCCTGAAGTATTTAACCAGGATTCAGACCCTTATCTGGGAGAAATCCGAACTTTCATTGGCATAAACAAACAACAATCAAACAGACCTCAAAACGAGACGAGTTTATACATTGGGCCAAGCTATAAGGATGAAAAACTTCAGTCCACTGCGCCCTAAAATCGTGGCTAAAGATAGTCCTAATTTTACACTCAGAATTGGGAACTTCTGCCGCTAAGCGAGGCAATCATTGAGTAAGCCATGTTCAATTTTGCAACCTTTTTTTTTTTGCCATGGTCGTTAAGCAAATTTGGCTTCCTCCCTTGACCATGTTTGCTGGATGGTGGCAAATGATGACGCGACCGTCGTAAATGCGGGCTGGTTGCTGAGCACCCGAACTGAGATCACAACAACCGTGGCAGTGATGGTCATAAGTGCGAGGACCAGCCTTAAATCTTTTTTTTTTCAGCACCATTGTACCTCTGGATGGTGGCTAAACAAGTGGTCGTAAGTCAAGGACAGCCTGTTAATTCATGACTATTCATTTTGTATTTTATTTTTTTAATGTTGCTAATTTATTTCCAACACCTCAGCTTGATTTTTGATTGTTCTGTCTCTTCAGGGGCTGAGGCTGCCTCCCTGGGCAGGGCCACCTTCACTGGGGCTTGTTTGAAGTGTTAATTTGGGGCTGAACCTCATCCCGACCGACCGTTTCCCCACTTTGCAATTTTTCCAAACCGGATTTAATTGGGCAGCTAATGTGGCAATTAAACAACTCCTGTCTACAAAACACAACGCTCTCCACGCCACCATGTCCCAGCGGCGAGAGTGACATAATTCCAAAGTTTTCCACCCGAGTCTCTGTTTATTCCGGATTTCAAATCCATCTCTCCGGTGTCCTAAGGCTGTCTCCGAAATAAAATTTCTGCTGTTGCAAATTTATTGCTGTTGTTTGAAAGAGCTGTAGTAATAGATCTCCAAAGTTAATTAAGCTTTCTGTTGGTATTAAAACTGGGTAATTATTTTAATTTTAGATTTGAGGAAGGTGGAGAATTGCACCTGGCAGCATTATTTAGATCAAGCAGGTCTTTATTGACAAAAGAATGAAATGTACTGAACCTTTGCTTTTTATTTTTTCCCCCTTGGTTTTCTGCCAAATTTTGACAGCTTTGTTGCATTGGTTTTAATATTCTTTCCCCCCCTCTTTTAAATTTCTTTTTTGTGGGGGATATTCTCCACCTCTTATAAATCACTTACTTTTGGTAGTGGTTTATCCATGGACCTAAGTCAATTATAAATAAAGAGAGGGAAAATTTAAAGGCAAAAAATGGAGGCCGCCGTCAGTGGAATGAATCCTATTTGCTGCAAGTAAGCTTTGAAAATTTCTTGGAGCGAAACGAGCTGCAGAGGGTGAGGCAGAGAAATGACAAATTAAGGTAAATTAAGAGACAGGCAGAACTTAAGCAGATTCTGAATTCCATTGTTAAAAATCTCTGCAAACTTATAAGATTCCACTACTTGGTGCCTGCTGCCCCCCTGTGGCATCTTTGAGAAACAGCAGTGCTTGGAAAGATGGAAAATGCATCTTATACATGAAGGAAAAAGCTTTGAACCAAAAAAAGGCATAAACCTTTTTATTAAAAAAATAAATAAAAATAAAACAAAACAGAATCGCACATATTTTGGAGAGGGCAGAGGGGAAAAGGAGGCCCACCCAATCCCGTGGATTTTTAAAAAAGGATAACGCAGAAATGGGAATAAAATACAGTTAGTCCTCTAGATACGACTAGATGACTGTTCAAAACTGGTCCATAGCAAACAACGGATTTGCTTTATTCATTTTACAACCGCAATAGTCGCTTTATGACCCCAAAGGATTTTTACAACTGTTGCATTTGCTTAACGACTCCTGCCAAAAAAGGTCATAAAATCAGTTCAGTCACACGGGTGACCCATTTTGTAACCATTGTGACTACCGGTAGCTTCTTCCCTAATTTTGTGGTCCTGAAAAAGCAGAGGCTTTAAAATGCCACCAGAGGGCGCTACTGCTGTGCTGATGGATAGGACTTGCCAGCTAAACAGTCCTTTAAGCCTCAAAGCAGAACCTCCATGGACAGAGACAGTCTATTTTGGAGAGTCCCAGGATAGGGGGAAAAAGTTCCTTAGACTTTTGACCCTCTTTCCTTTTAAACCTGGTAAATTTAAATAAGGTATGATAAAGTTTGGGATGCAACAGGGCGAGATACAGGACACCGGAAATAAACTTTTTGTATTTAAAATTTGTTTAAAGAAAGAATCAACTTTGAACGAACTTCAGCTGAGTTAAAAAAAAAATAACAATCCCTGAAACATAAAGGAAAACGACGCAGCAATGATTTCACAATTATTATTTTTTACAGTAATTAAAACACTGTAGTTTATCTAAGCAAATAGTTACGGGTGAGGTCAGGGTAATATGTAATATTAACTTATTTAGGTTCTTGATCCAAAAGGATCGAGTAAGTTTGAAGTCAGTACTGAGTAGTTTCTATGTAGATACTTTTCAGAAATATCAAAATCTCTTTGGCTTTACAACAGAGATCCTAAACCCACTATTGGCCACTATTGCAATCCTAAACGCAGCCAAGATCGGAGAGTCAGGGACCTGTTGCAGAAATTAACCTGGAAAAAGGACAGAAGAATGATCTTTTGTACAAAATTACGTGGCGTTGTCACAACACAAAAAGCAACACAGCCTTAGCTAAATCGGTGAATCAGGCCAGTGGAATCTTGGCTAGTTTTATAGACCAACATTGAAGGACTTCTTCAGGCCAAGATGCCAGAGAGGATTGATTGCTTGGCTGGGACAAAGAAGCAGTGACTGCGATCAATAGAACGAGTCCAAGAATAACAACTATAACAACAGGAATTATAACTTCAGTGCTCAGATACGAGAGCTTGATAAATTTGTTATCCTGTTATTATGATAGTGGCAGATGGAAGGTTGGGTTTGGCTTGTCAGCTCCACCCAATATAGTTAATTGCCTGCTTAGGAGACACACCAGTGAAAGAACACACTTGCTGGTCTTGTTTCCATCACAGACTTAAGTGGGTCAACAAGGGGGGAAATGGGGTTGTGGGAATGGCAAAAAGTGAGGGAGGAATAAGAGGTTTCATTGAATCCAGAACAGAAGTAAATGTATAAAATTTAGTTCACCCACCCTCATCAGTCAGATGGGCTGTAGGAAAGTCTAAACCAGATCAATCAATGCTTTGGGTCTCCAAGAAAAAGAGTTGGTGGGATAGAGTAGCTGGGAAAACAACAACAAAACAACCAATGAGTGTGCTTATCTTGCTAAGTCAACTCTTCATGGGTTGGCCAACAAGAAGAGGCCATGTAATAGAGGTATTCCTTGACTTATGATCGCTTGCTTAACGACTGTTTGATAGACCTACCTGGAGGGATAAGTTACGATAGACCTAGCTGGAGGGATACTCATGACTCAGATTTGAAGCTTAGACAGTCAGGCCCTCTCTGTAATCATTTGACCATGCCTTGGACACTCAACAACATGGCCAAATTTGTGGTCATGTGACCACATTTTACTACGGTTTTGCTGAAAACCGGAACTTACTCCTGGTTTTCCGCAAAACTGCATCCCTAGTGAACCCTGGGCTCACTAAATGACCATGGTGTTCGCTTATTGACCGCCACAACAAATGTTATAAAATCAGGTTGGTCACATGACGGAGCTATTTTGCAACCTCCTGCCTTGATTTTCCATAGGTGCTTCCTAAGGTTGGAATGTGAGTGTGTAGCTTTGTTAGTGAGTGTGAGTCACACGGAGCTCTTCTGGCTGGCTATTTTACAGTTATATCATATTGTAATGGGTGTGGATTCAGTTGGTTGTCCTCAAGGGTTGGGAGAAAATACCTCCTGCCAACTTAATGGGAAGGGATGCTTTGCTTCTAATAAGTTTTAAACTTTTGTTTTTTAAATCAAGATTGGGTTAGTTAACGCCTACGGAAGATCAAGCCAACTCAGTAAAGGAGATTACGGAAAGAAGCCCTGAAATTGGGGATGGAAGAGGTAAGTGAGAGACTTAACAGAGTTGGAAGGGACCTTGGAGGTATTCTAGTCCAACCCCCTGCTCAGGCAGGCAACCCTAGGCCATTTCAGACAAATGGTTGTCCAATCTCTTCTTACAAAACCTCCAGTGTTGGAGCACCCACAACTTCTGGAGGCAAGCCATTAAATTTAGAAGTGCAATGGTTGTAAAGTAGGTGTGTGTGTGTGTGTTGTACTACAATTCCCACAATGCCTTTCCCAGGGGGGCAGGAATGTGATCTGAATTAAATGTCCACACATCTTCAAAACCCTGGTTTACCCACCTAGATCCTCAGCACATTTCCCCCATCCCTACTTCCCATCTTCTCTGGTCTTCTCTGGCTATTTTTATAGACCTACTCATCTTCAACCAGAAGAGTTGATAATCGAAGCCCTCTCTTCCCAGAATCTGAGCTTTTTCTCCATCATGTCGTGTAAGCCCCTCCTGAGGTGTGATGCATCGTACCAGTCAGGAAAATGAAGTTCCCCTTTGCTAATTCTAAAAACCCCCAAGGGTCTCAGAAGGTGGGAGAACCTCCCCTTTCACCCCGTCCTCCCCCAACGTCCAAGCTTCATAAAAGGACACCACATCCACCTCTTTGCAGGCAGGGATTGTTTTAATAGTTTCTCAGGGATAACAGAGCAGGGGAATTCAGGGGCTGAAACTTTTCCAGGGTTTCTGCGAGGAAGGAGAACGTGCTAAAGATAGAGGTCGGTTGGCTGGATTTTTTTGAAGGCATCTACTTCTGCTTCAGTTGGGTAGATCCTCCACCGCAACAGCCACCGCCGCAGCGCCGGCCACAGCACCGACCACAACAGGGCCCTGTACGGTTGATGCAACAGCATCTGGTGGTCTGCTGGCTCTGTTGAACGTAGACGGTGCCTGTACCGCGACTGCAGCATCCACCGCTACTTCCTCGGCGACAACAACAACATCCTCCGGTAGTCCCACGGCTGCAGCATCCACCGCTACTTCCTCGGCGGCAGCAACCTCCGCCAAGGCCGCTGCTAGATCCACCACAGCAGCTTCCTTGTTGTTGTTGTTGGCTCATGTTTACCACAAAGTCTGAGGGTGAAAGATAGAGATTTGGTTGTTATTTTGAGGCCACAGAGAAGAACGTCAGAGTGAAGAAGCGTGTTTCAACACACTTATCTACCACTCTATCATCCCCTCTATTTGACTTGTGGTTGACTCATGTTTTCTGTGGTCTGGGTAAGCTTTGAGAAGAAGTGATGGAGCAACAGGTGTCCTGTTGTGGCTTCTAAGGATGGGCAACTCAGTTATTAAATATATATTAAGGTTGCTTCTCACTTGCACCATCTGGATGGAGTTCCCATTCTATCTACTTTAATTTTGTTAGATATCGACTTTGAAACAGCTAAGTTGGAGAAGATATTCCTAGGCTTCTGGTAAGAGGAGGCTAGCAAATTTCAAGGTTTGCAGAAGTGATTGTTGGTTGGGAGTTATGGGAGTAGAAAGCCAAGACTTTGGAGGGCACCACGTTGGAGAAGGTTGCCCAAGTTAATCTAAGGATCTCCAGAATCCCCTGGTCTATTTTAAAGAGGACAATGCTCCTTATCTAGAGTTGGAACCACTAACGGTGCCTTGAAGACTCCGCTCAGAGTCAAGCTGAAAGAAAACTTCAACAGAGGCAAATTCATGTGGGTATCAATCAGAGCAATAATTGTCAAGGTCCCCGCTTGAATAAACTCCAGCGGTACCAGCAAAGAATTAATCTATCTGCTCAAACATCTAATCAAATTCAAGAGAGAATGTTACATTTCTGCTGCTTCCTATTGCAGTTCTATCAAGCCAGAATGTCAGGCAAGGAATGACCACCTCTTGACCAGAGGGAAATCCCTTTGCCCAGAGAAAATCCTATCTTCCATTCTGGACATATCCAAGAGTGGACCTAATGTCCATCACGATTCAATGTTAGATGATTAAAGAAATCTTTCTCATACTCACCGGTTGGTTGTCAAGTAGAGGAACTCTGGACTGGGTTGAGTCTCTCAAGTGAATGAAGAACCTCTGGGCAAAGCTCTCTTTTTATACTATCTTTCCATGTCCCATTTCAGAAACCGAAGCACGTTCTAAGAAAACCATTGGCTGTGGAGGCGTCCTATACCTGAACCTATGGTATGTAGTGATTTACATATCTTAGGTGACTCATTGTTACTTCTGATCCTAATCTGCAGGTAAATCTGGAAAAAAAACCATACAATTCTACTACTAAGACTTGTGTGTGACATCCTCGTGAACCCAGAAGTGATGTAACTGCTTAGGAAGTAAAGCAGAGATTTCTCATCAAGTTTTGACACTTTGTATGTTCTAGGACTTTGAAGTTTGTATGTTCTAGGGCTTTCACGTTGGTATGTTCTAGGGCTTTCAAGTTGGTATGTTCTAGGACTTTCAAGTTTATCATCTAGGACTTTCAAGTTTGTATCTTCTAGGAGTTTGGGGAAAAAAGAAATAAAAAACTGCGGTCCATGCTCCCGCTTAGCTGTCCCCTTAAAACCCATAAAAGTCAATGTTACACTTGAGGAAGAAGGTGCCAGACGCTTTCCCAAAACAAATATGGATCCCATGTTGTCTGGAGAACTTTTGCTAGATCTCCTTGAGACCCAAAGATTGTATGATTTGGAGCTGTGCGTTAATTTGAATTACAGTTGTGAAGTCCTCAGGTTTGATGGGACAGGAAAGCTTGGAAGATGCCTTCTCCAGCCTTTCATCTCTTTCCCTAATCCCCTGGTTTCTCCTAAAAACATCTAGCAATGTTACATCTCCATCATTGGCTTCTCCTTGTTATCTCTGACGACCCGCATAGAAATCTGATAATGGAATTACAACCAATTTAATCCTGCCAACGTAACTTTCCTTAGAAAACAGCTCCAGGGAGTATCCAGAACTTCAGAGTAATTTACAAGCATTAGCTATTCATTTTCCTCCTAGCATAATTGTAGGTGGGAAATAGGCCCAATCCTATGGTTTACCTATCTTTCTTCTTTGGCTGTGTGTTTATTTAAATTTAGGCTCCAGATTTTCTTGGTCGTTCAGGTAGGAAACACAATGGTAGGACATGACAGCCTTGCCTTGTTCTCTGAGTTTCAACCTCTGTCTGGAGATTCTAATTTACAAGGATTTGTAGATGATTGGTGTCCAAAAATTGGAAAGTGTGTATCTTTAGACATGGTGTTGAGCTCTTCTTAATGTTCAGCTCTCAAGGACTTATAGTAAAACATAGGATATCAGAGTTGGAAGGGACCTTGGAGGTCATCTAGTCCAGCCCCCTGCTCAGGCAGGAGACCCTATAGCATTCCAGATGAATGGTTGTCCAATCTCTGGTGTTGGAGCACCCACAACTTCTGGAGGGAAGTTGTTCCACTGATTAATTCTTTTCGCTGTCAGGAAATTTATCCTTAATTCCCAGGTTGCTTCTCTCCTTGGCTAGTTTCCATCCATTGCTTCTTGTCCTGCCTTCAGGCGCTTTGGAGAATAGGTTGACTCCCTCTTCTTTGGGGCAGCCCCTGAGATATTGGAAGGCTGCTATCATGTCTGCCTTGGTCTTTCTTTTCAGAAAGACTAGCCTTACCTAATTCCTGCAACCGTTCTTCACATGTTTTGGTGGAGCAGTGGGCTAATGCCTCCTTAAGTAACACCAGCTGCCTGCAATTAGTGCAGGTTCGAGTCCCACCAGGCTCAAGGTTGACTCAGCCTTCCATCCTTCCCAGGTAGGTAAAATGAGGACCCAGATTGTTGGGGGCAATAAGCTGACTTTGTAATAATGCCGCTTGGGGTGTGTGTGAAAGCCCTAATAAGCAGGCCTATACATAGAATGAAGGCTATTGCTAAGCACATTGGTTTGTGCTTAAATTGTAAGCCGCTTTGAGTCTTCGGAGAAGGGCGGGATATAAATGGGATTAAAATAAAAATAAATAAAATAAAAATGTTTTGTTCTCCAGCCCCCAATCATCTTTGTTGCTCTTCTCTGCACTTTTCTCCCCCAAAGTCTCAACATTTTTTTTAGAATGTGGGGACCAAAACCAGATGCAGTACTTTGCAAAATCCATCCACACACTGATCATTTTTTCTCCAGAGAAGTTTATTTTTGGAAGTAGAGATCTCAGGACATGCCAAATAACTTAACTGGGAGCGTCTTCACCACAAAATATGTAAGGTAGGTTAGCTTAAGATCATGGCAGGTGGCCTGGTGAATTTCTTCACCACGATGTCCTTCAGATCTCCCCGGGCTTAGCTGAAGATGATTTCACCTTGTGTTTTTTTGAAAGCACAATAAAATAAACCAGCCAATAATAGTATGTGTGAACATGCCACTGAGCTGTTACTCTTATCTGGGGCAATGATAGGTATGGTTGAGCACTGTGATAAAATAAGGATGGAAATCAAGGAATTTCAGAATGGGCCTGTTGAGATTACTGGACAGCGGATGAGTATTCTGGATTCCACCAGAAATGAGTGTGTGTGAAAAAAATTTCTCGCTGTGTCACTTCCTATGCAATTAGATGCCCACATGTTTCTGTGGGTATGAAGATCAGAGTGACAGAGCTATCACTGGGAAAATCCTGAGGGTTGACGTGGTGCCTCTCAAGATAATCCTTGGATGGTCCAGGCTGTTGAGAACCTCCATTGGTTGAGTGAGGAAGAGAGTGTGCCATGACATTAACCAAGAGATCCAGCTCATTGAATGAGGTGTAGCAAGTTCAGTTGTAGCTCAAGGTGACACCTGCCTACAAGAAGCTTTGAGTTTAATCTTCACATCTTACAGGGGAGGTGTCCTATTTCGCACATGAAATGAAATGAACCTTTATTGTCAAAGTACAACTATGTGTACATTGAGATTAGCTGGGCCTCCCTTTGTGCTCCCACCCCCCAACACACAGTGACAACAAACCCTCCATCTTACTACACCAGGTGAACCAACTACACCACACACCGGCCTCCCAAGTCAATTCTGCATAAAATTCACAAAAGTTATTTCTCATTCAAAAGCCTAACAGCCCACGGATAAAAGCTGTTTTTCAGCCTGTTGGTGCGGCTGGCTATAAAGGATTTGGAAGATTATTATTTGTGGGTATCAGGGATACCTCCCAAGAATGCTATGAAAAGCTCATCTGGAGATCTGGCAAGATGCCAGTGTATCAAATCCAATTGAATGCTAAGGAGCAGATGCTGAAATGAGATGGTAATGCAATGTATGGGGCTGGTTGACACAACTGTCACATCCTCCTCTCTCTGAGCAGATAATCAGAGGTTGTGAATGCTCCAACACTGGCAGTTTTTAAGAAGAGATTGGACAACCATTTGTCTGAAATGGTAAAGGATTTCTTGCTTGAGAGGGGGTTGGACTAGAAGACCTTCAAGGTCCCTTCTAACTCTGTTATTCTATTCTATTCTATTCTATTCTATTCTATTCTATTCTATTCTATTCTATTCTATTCTATTCTATTCTATTCTATTCTATTCTATTCTATTCTATTCTATTCTCTATTTCTTATTCTATTCTATTCTATTCTATTCTATTCTATTCTATTCTATTCTATTCTATTCTATTCTATTCTATTCTATTCTATTCTATTCTATTCTATTCTATTCTATTCTATTCTCTATTTCTTATTCTATTCTATTCTATTCTATTCTATTCTATTCTATTCTATTCTATTCTATTCTATTCTATTCTATTCTATTCTATTCTATCCTATTCTATTCTATTCTATTCTATTCTATTCTATTCTCTATTTCTTATTCTATTCTATTCTATTCTATTCTATTCTATTCTATTCTATTCTATTCTATTCTATTCTATTCTATTCTATTCTATTCTATTCTATTCTATTCTATTCTATTCTCTATTTCTTATTCTATTCTATTCTATTCTATTCTATTCTATTCTATTCTATTCTATTCTATTCTATTCTATTCTATTCTATTCTATTCTATTCTATTCTATTCTATTCTATTCTATTCTATTCTATTCTATTCTATTCCAATATCTATTCTATTCTATTCTATTCTATTCTATTCTATTCTATTCTATTCTATTCTATTCTATTCTATTCTATTCTATTCTATTCTATTCTATTCTCTATTTCTTATTCTATTCTATTCTATTCTATTCTATTCTATTCTATTCTATTCTATTCTATTCTATTCTATTCTATTCTATTCTATTCTATTCTATTCTATTCTATTCTCTATTTCTTATTCTATTCTATTCTATTCTATTCTATTCTATTCTATTCTATTCTATTCTATTCTATTCTATTCTATTCTATTCTATTCTATTCTATTCTATTCTATTCTATTCTATTCTATTCTATTCTATTCTATTCTATTCTATTCTATTCTATTCCAAGCTGTCTCCATATAAAAATAAAGTGACAATGTCAATATCCAGCTTGAGAATCCAAATAAAACTCCAGGTTCATTCCGTTTCCGAAAAATCTTACTGTTTATTGAATACACTGCATGGTAATATCAAAGCAAAACTAACTCTGAGGTCCCCAAACACCAGTTCACAGATGATAACAATCGATTCCCCAGCTAACCACCCCCAGCCTCTCATGTGGTCTATGTAATCATTTTCACTTTGTTATGGGAACCGTCTGCTTCCTCTCCACACCTACTGTGGCATCCTTGGAAAGGTTCCAGGCTCTCACGATCTTCAGCGGAATCATAGAGGTTTCGTTTCTCCATCTGACGCATTCCAAAGCAACACCTTCTCTCCCCCCCCACTTTACTCTAATGGCAAGTTGAAACGAAGAGGCACGTAGCTGCCAAAGTTTCATTCTTGACAGACAATGAATAATGATGGAAGAGCCCCATAACTACGTGGATAAGGACCTGAAGATCCTAGTGCAAAACCTATCTGTCTTCATCTCAAAGAGGGATTCAACAGGAGGTCTTTTGCTATTTCTGCTTCTCTCCTGGGAGATATCCCCAACTTTTCAAGACTGGGCTTCCCTGGTGGATCAAATTAGCTTTGAGCTGGTGATTCCATGATGGTAGATTTAATGAAAACAAAGACTAGGGATGACATAATAGCAGTGCTCCGATATTTCAGGGGCTCCTACAACAATGAGGGGGTCAAATTATTTTCCAAAGGGCCCAAAGGCAGGACAAGAAGCAACGGATGGAAACTAATCAAGGAGAAGAAGCAACCTTGAACTAAGGAGAAATTTCCTGGCAGGGAGGACAATTAACCCGTGGAACAACTTGCCTTCAGAAGTTGTGGGTGCTCCAACACTGGAGGCTTTTAAGAGGGACCTGGTTGATGTTTCTGGTTTGTAGACATGGAATCTGCTTTTGGTCTGTTAATGTAATCTGGATTCCACCCAGGTCAGATAGCATAACTTGCTGAGACACTAAAATGATCTGAAGATCACACTGATTGTCGGTGACCTGAAAAAATACATTTGATCCAATTTCATTTTAATTGTTTTCCCATGCCTGATAACTTTTTTTTAAAATTAGTGGTAATGAGTACTGTGGCTGGAGATTGGAACGTGGTGTGCCAATGGGTCACACAAAAAAGCCCTAGCTGGGCAACAAAACAAAACAATACACAATTACCACCAATTCTCAATTTTTCTTTTTCCCCCCTTTTTTTCCATAAGTCTACTCCAGGTCTTCTTCCCTCTGTTTCCTGCCTAGGAAGGTCAGAAGGGAGATTGAAAACAAGTCAGAACTTTGAATAAATACACAATCGACATCCGGTTATTATTCTTTTTTTTTAACGCATGCGTCGGTTTATTGCCATAGAAACAGGAAAGAAGCAAGCTGGAAAAAGTTCGTGAGATGTTGCAGAACCTCCATCTGGGTCATTCTTAATGGCTGCATTCCTGGACCCCAAAAATACATCTCCAGAACTTTGTGGGTTAGTTAGGACAGTGGACAAGCAATCAAAGACCCTGTTTCTCTTCAGAAGAAAGGCAGGTGGGCTTCTGGATCGGCTGCTGCGATGGAGGAGCTGAAGGTTTTTCAGACTGAGGTGGGGTCTCATCCTGGGAGCTTGCTGGAGGTTCCTGCTTGGGAGAAGATGGGTTGTTTTTGGGTGGCAGACTTGATCTGAAGTCTCTCCTTTGGGTGGACATCTTTGGACCACTTAGATGAAGCTGGAAAGGAAGAGGTGAAATCTCAGGAGAAGGAGGATGAAGGAACATCATTTCTGGAGGAGACCCAACTGATCCACCTTGGCTGAATCCTTCTTTTGGATTCCATGGATTTGAAACGGGGGAAACATCTCTTTGCTGCTGAGCACTTCTTTTACAAATAAAAACAGGCCTTCTGAATCACAGAATTTTTAAAAAGACATTTTTTTAAGGCCGTGTGGGTGAGAGTGGTTATTCTCGTTGCCCCAGCTTTTGATGAAGAACAGTAATAATTAGGATAATGAATAAAACCTGAATGACTCAAACAAAGGGAGAAAAAAAAGAGCGAAAAGGAATAACCCGAGTGGATTTTAAAAAATAATAATGACTGTTTATACTTTTATTGTTTTATTTAATTTTGTGCACCACCCAGAGTCACCTTGCGTGAGAACGGTGGCCGTATAAATTGGAAAAATAATTTTTTTTAAAAAATTAAAGATCAGTTGTGAGTCTTTTAAATGATTCTAAAGATGGGAGAATTGATGGTTTGGGAAGAATCGCACTCTCCCGAAAAAGTAGCCATTTCTGCTTTGAAAATTTCCCAAACAATTGAAAAATAAACTGGGTAGAAAATTCGCAAAGATCTCCCTCCGGAACAGTTAAACCCACCCCGTATGGTGGAGCCGTACTCACTTTTCTGTATAGCTGGAAGATCTAACGATGGTCAGAAGAAATGAGAATTTAAAAGACCAAGAGAGGATTTTTATAGACCGTATTGCAAAAACTCCCAATGACGTTTCTCTTCTGCGCATTTTTGAAAACATTTTTTTTTTATTTTTAATTCCATTTATATCCCGCCCTTCTCCGAAGACTCAGGGCGGCTTACAAGCTTAGCAGTAGCCTTCATTCTATGTATATGCCTGCTTATTAGGGCTTTTACACACACACCCCAAGCGGCATTAAAACATGAGTCTTCGTTGCTCAACGAACTAAAATTTCTGGCTTGCAAGGGTACATTTTAGAGTCTATTTCTGGAAATTATTTTCTGTCCCACCAAATCTGTCCTGCTTCACATTGATGTCCCTCTTTAGAAGTTTTTTTTAAAAGTGTTTTTAAACCAGTATTCCTTGTTTATTTATAGTTTATTTCTACCCTCTGTTTCTTCCAAGCCGTTCAAGGGAGACTTCCTCCTCATTCTTCTTTTATAATCAGACCATTCTTGAAATTTAAGTTTCTTCTAGGGTAATGGAGAGATTTTGCTGGTCAATGAGCAAACAAGAACTGACTGATCACTGGAGTCTCTTCAAGAAGAGACTGGACAGCCCTTTGTCTGGAATGGTATAGGGTTTCCTGCCTGAGCAGGGGGTTGGACTAGATGACCTACAAGGTCCCTTCCAACCCTATGGCTCCATGTTCTATGTTCTGTTTGATTCGGGCATTCCATGGTTGTTGAGCTTGTAAATGTTATTGTTCATCTTTTTTTGATAGACAGGCAAGAATGCGGGGAGCACAACATGAATTTTCATTTGTCTTGCGACACCGTCTCCTACTCCTACAAAATGAACGGTTTAACATAATTTTGGGGTGGCAGTTGAGCCCACATACCCAGGGAAGGCCTGGTACAGAATATGAGCAGGAGGCAAGTATTCAGGGCAAGAATGAGTCAAAATAAACAAATGCCAAAGATAGTTGGCTGGTGAGGTCTGACGTGTCTCCGGAGATGACTTGCAATCTCGGTGGTGGGAACGTTGTATAAAAGGCCCATCATCCCCAAGGAACCTCATCAGCTCCCGGACGCCTGTTGAGATAACTTGGTGATCAGTTGGGTGAGTACCACAAATACTTGGTCTTCTGCGGGATCCATCAAGGGCCTTCCTCAACATCTCATCGAGGAACATTGGTAGCTTCCCAGATTTGCTCCTGGCAAGCTTCTGAGATGTTACCAAGAACTCTCAAAAAGATGCTTGCTCTACCTTCTCAGAGGGTTGATCGTTGGACCACCTAATGCAGAAGAATTCTCTTCTCACTAGTAGTTCATCACCTGAAAATATGCTGATTTTTCTTTCGGCCTCTGAGAATCTAACGGCATGCAGAGTAGACTCCTAAAATATTGTATCTTCTCCATCTTGGAGAGAAAATTTTAAAGAAACCCGATGGTGGTCTGCAGGGCTGTGGAAGTAGAATTTGTTGGAAACTTAGAAGCATGTATGTATGTGTGTTTGTTTGTTTTTAAAAATATTGCTTAAGATTGTGTGTTCGTAATTAGGTTAGTCCATGGGTAGGCAACCTTGGCTCTTTTATGACTTGTGGACTTCAACTCCCAGAATTCCTGAGCCAGACAGGAATTCTGGGATTTTATTTATTTATTTATTTTATTAGATTTATATACCGCCCTTTCTCGAAGGACTCAGGGCGGTTTACAGGGTATTTAAAACAAGAAATACAAAAGTTAAAAACAATTTAAGTTGAAGTCCACGAGTCATAAAAGAGCCAAGGTTGCCTACCCCTGGGTTAGTCTAAGGTAGCAATAACCTTTGGGGTGGCTGAGATTTATTTTTTTCTTTCTTGACTGGAGGAGGAAACCTTAACTCAAGGGGCGATGAGAAATGGGTGGTTTCAAGACCCAAACTTGCCCTCTAACGTGAGCATAATATTTCATGAAATTAATGAAGAAGAGAACCAGTTTTTTCTCGGTGTAATTTAAAGTGTCCCTCATAAATTACATGGACCATTAGAATTAGGTGACCAATATGGAAGGACTAGTAAGTGCTGTGATCCGTGTTGGAAAGGATTGTGAAGAATCCGGTTGTACGATTTTGGGTTTCAGGAGATTTATTGGATACTTACAGGAAAAATTAGGAATCGCACAGGGTGGAAACAACTGGATGTTTTTAAGAAGAGACTGGACTGCCATTTGTCTGAAATGGTATAGGGTTTCCTGCCTTAGCAGGGGGTTGGACTAGATGACCTCCAAGGTCCCTTCCAACTTATTATCATTATTCTTATAAACAAACACCAAGCGAAAATGAGAGATTGGAATGTGGGGAGTTCTTCTGCACAGACCTGGAACTTTGAGACCTTCTCAACTTTATCACCAGGCTAACCCCATTGTCTTTCTTCTTGCTTTGTTCTCAGAGACCCAGAAAACATGAGCCAACAACAGCAAAGAGGAGGATGCTGCTGTTGCAGGTGCTGCGGAGGTGGCGGTGGTGGTAGCAGATGCCACGGCGGTGGTTCTCAACAAAGCCGCAGCAGCGGTGGTGGATGCTGTGGGAGAAGTGGCGGTGGATCTTCTCATCAGAGCCAGAGCAGCGGTGGTGGCTGCTGTGGGGGAAATAGCGGTGGATCTTCTCATCAGAGCCAGA
Source organism: Vipera berus (assembly GCF_964194415.1). Classification (NCBI taxonomy): domain Eukaryota; kingdom Metazoa; phylum Chordata; class Lepidosauria; order Squamata; family Viperidae; genus Vipera; species Vipera berus. The sequence goes on from NC_138219.1 coordinate 8,794,669, forward strand.
GCAGCGGTGGTGGCTGCTGTGGGGGAAGTAGCTGTGGGTCTTCTCAACAAAGCCAGAGCAGTGGTGGTGGCTGCTGTGGAGGAACTTCTCAACAGAAGATGAAGTAGACGTGTCCTTGAAAGAAGGAGCTCCTATACAAATCCATTACTCAACAACATGTATTTCTTCTCTCCTTGTAAACCAACTATGCTTTCACATCTCCAGGTGGGCCTTGGGTGATGCCTCCTTTCCTCTCTTGTCTTTGGACATCTCTGTGAAGATATTAAAACTTCTTATCATGCATGTTGCTGAGCATCGTGGCATTCTTTTCATGACTCCCCTCAATGACGTAGGCATAACACGCACATGGAAGATGCGTCTTTCCAACTCAGAAAGATGATACAGCCCAGAGCTACATGATGCAATACACCTAATCATGAGGTCTCCTGAATTCCAGATAAAGACCATTGTTAGCTCTGATCTTCTGGATGCAAAACCCTATCGCACACCACACCTAAAACCCGCAAAACAAATATTCTAGCTTCTATGATTCTACATTAAGAAGCAATTTTTGGATGTAGGAAATTGTCTTCCAGTCAGTCAGTTGCTTGGCCCATCTGACTAGCTGAAGGAGCTTCAGAGATTTCTTTACTCAACCTAGGCTTGTTGCCCTGTGTATCAAAACACACAACCCTTCACACATTCTCTGAAGTCTAAATTGGGTCAGGTTTTCCCTGAGCAGTAGAACTTGCAACTCTTGTTCAGGGATGCATATTAATATTTTATACATACGGTTACTGCCCAACCTTAATTCATATTTAAAGAATCTCGCAAACATCTCGTTCCTTTGCTCTTTCAAACTGCACTGACATCTTCTATGCATCCCAAAAATACGAGGGAGGAAAGATAATCACATTTACCTTCTCAAAAGTCTGAAAAATATACCTTTGGGTCATCTGAATGCCCTTTTAACACTCTAAAGACAACAGAAATGAAGCCACGTTCTTATTTTTTCATACCAGGAGGGAGGAATATTTTCATGACTCTGAGCACCGTCTGATAGACGTTATTCCTTCTTCTCCTGTTCTCAATTTGAGTTGGACATTTTCACTTTAGTTTCAGTTTCATTAAAAAGGGGCGCTTATTGGTGCTTGTTCATTTTTCAGAGTGAGATGCTAGAAAAAGAGCATTCTGGGGGAAAAAAATCACAGTCAGTTGCCGTAAATTTTTTCTTCCCCATTCCTAACTATGCACCTTTCCAGGGGCAAAGTCTTCTTCTAGATGTTGTGGCCCATGACAAGGTGGCCTCCTTCTGCCTCCTTTAAATTGAAACAGAATGACTGTGGCAAAAGAAAACGAAGATAGTCCCCCAAAGTGATAGGCACTTAGGGTGTAATCTCAAAACATCTGGAGCATCCCTTGAACCATTGGCATTGACAAAAATCCCCATCGGTCAATTGCAAGAGGCAGCTTGACTTGGAACAGCTGACGTCCTACGACAAGACCTTCAACACCACCAAACATCTGTCTATCTCAGATCTTTGGGGAGAAGTTGATGGGTGGAAAAAAGACGAATTCCAGTTTGAATATCTCGTTGACTGTGGAACTGACAATAATAATAATAATAATAATAATAATAATAATAATAATAATAATAATAATAATAATAATAATAATAATAATAATAATAATAATAATAATCCATTGTCTCTGATGGCATTGACAAAATCCCCATTGGTCAATTGCAAAAGGCAGCTTGACCTGGAACAGCTGACATCTTATAAGGAGATCTTCTATACCATCGAACACCAATATCTGCCAATCCCAGGTCCTTAGGAAGGACTTGAAAGGGGAACAGAAATGCCAAATCCAGTCTGGCTGACTGTGTGATGAACCGAAATAAATTAAAAAAACTATAACACCCACAAAGCTAAAAGAGAAGGTGTTAATTATAGTGGAGCTACCCCAATGTTCAGATACATTCTAGATCCAGACTTGAATTTCCTCTCGTACATCATAGGGAACAGAGAATTCTAGATATTCTGGATTTTTGTTCTCAATTATTTTGCCCCACTGGATCCAACCTCATTTCAGCGGATCCGAGAATCCTTTGGCATCACTTCCTCTGCTCTAGCTGATGAACAAAAAAACACTCCTCAGTGAGTCACGTTTTGACATTCTTCTCCTTCATTCCATTTGGGGAGATAAGTTAATTGACAAATCTGATAAAGAGGAAGTGAACACCCAATATATTCCTTTGGGTTGGGTTGCAACTTCACATTTTTTTTCGTGTCGCCTCCTTGAATGACTCTGAACAGGATTCTTTTTTAAAAATATCTGATCCTGTATGTAAAAACAAAAGGTCACTCATAGAATAGAATAGAAAATATGGAATAGAATAGAATAGAATAGAATAGAATAGAATAGAATAGAATAGAATAGAATAGAATAGAATAGAATAGAATAGAATAGAATAGAATAGAATAGAGTTGGAAGGGACCTTGGAGGTCATCTAGTCCAACCCCCTGCTCAGGCAGGAAGTCCTTTATCATTTTAGACAAATGGCTGTCTAGTCTCTTCTTAAAAACTTCCAGTGTTGGAGCATTCGCCACTTCTGGAGGCAAGGAGTTCCACTGGTTAATTGTCCTCACTTTCAGGATATTTCTCCTTAGTTCTAGGTTGCTTCTCTCCTTGGTTAGTTTCCCTCTGTTGCTTCTTGTCCTGCCTTCAGGTGCTTTGCTGCCTCTTCTTTGTGTCAGCCCTTATTTTATTTTTATTTTTTTATTTTATTAATATTTCTATACCGCCCTTCTCCCGAAGGACTCAGGGCGGTGAACAGGGCAAGAATAAAATGCAAAGTTACAAATATTAAAAGAAGATTAAATAGTTGCCCATTAAAAAACAATTAATACAATACATTTATAAAAAACCCAAAAATACAGCAATAAGACTTGAGACATGGGAACTGCTATCATCATCTTCTTTGGAAGACAGTCAAGTCCATATTCTGGACAGACAGGAGTCCCTGCGGATTTTACTCCACTAGCCATTGCCGACTCTAGGGAGGTGGTGCTCATCTCCATTTCAAGGCCATCAAGCCTGTCCGAAGACATTTCCACAGTCATGTGGCCAGCATGACATCACCCACCAAAGTGGTACCTATTTATCTACTCGCATTTGCCTGCTTTCGAATTGCTAGGTTAGCAGGAGCTGAGGGGAGGACGGGAGCTCACCCAGTCATGTGGTGCTCGGGTCTCAAACCTGGGCTGTTGGCTTTCCAACCAATAAGCCCAGCATCTTAACCGCTGAGCCACCGTGCTTCCCTGTCAAAGAGGCCATCTATGTTAAAACTGACTAGGCCTCTCTTAAAGAGGGGGAGAAATACAACATGTCTTATCTCCTGTTTACAACACAGCCCTTTTGGCAGCTCCAAGAAGGCTCCACACCCATTTGCACTCTGATTCAGGTGACCCTGAGGGTACAGCTAAACCCCCACGTGGCCTCAACAACTCTCAAAGAGCTAACAGCTGACCTTCAGAGTACTAATGACCAGATGACCACAAAGAATATAAATCCTTCCATCCTCCACCATTCAGCAAGAACTGAAGAAGCTTCTTGGATGAAGCTTTTTATTTTATTTATTTATTTATTTTAATTCCATTTATATCCCGCCCTTCTCCGAAGACTCAGGGCGGCTTTTCACGGAAAACACCAAGAAAGTTCTGTGGCCTTTTGAAAAAGCATCTTTGGGTAAAAACCAAGAGTTTAGAGAGATCTTTGTGTTTGCATCACTGCTGAGTTGGGCATGAGCATCTGAAGAGCAAGACCTGTCAACAAGTTATCACCTCAGTTGTAGGAATCATAGGATAAATTCATCCAATTGGAAAGCGGTCCCTGATCATTAATCAGTGTCAGGAGAAGACTTGGCTCTGCATCCCTTTAATTTGATCCATTGTTCCTTCTTCAAAGCTACAATCTTCCATACATTGAGGTGACCTACTGCGTTGATACTATATATGACCTTAATGATATGTTGGCATGATGAAGGAAACCCAGCCCTTGTCCTTACATGAACTGGGCATCTGACGAGCTGATTAAGGATTAATTGTCTGGACTTCACATTGTCTTCCAACATGACCATTTGGATTTATCCTATTGAGTACACTCCACTGAAGACTGTTTATCTAAGATAAGACGGAAATGGGATACTTTGGGAACAGGCTTTTTTTTTTAAAAAAAATGAGAGAATGGAATACACTTAATTTAGGGATTGATATTTTTATTGAAGCGTAATTAATTCACACATGGAAGGAAGAAAGGAAGGAAGGAAAAAAGAGATAAGGGGAGGGATGGAGGAAGGAAGGAAGGAAGGAAGGAAGGAAGGAAGGAAGGAAAAAGAGATAAGGGAGATGGAGGGAGGAAGGAAGGTAGGAAAAAACAGATAAGGGTTGGGGAAGGAGGCAGGGAGGAAGGAAGGAAGGAAGAAGGCAGAGCTACAGGTTATATTTTCATGTGATTTTGCAGAGCGAAGATATAGTTGGACTTCTTCCCAAGAGCCTCCCCAGCTAAAACCAAGAGTTCGGGGAACGCCAATGGATGGGCAGAAGACAGGAAGTGGGATCTCTCATATCCTGTGGAAGATTTCCCTTCTAGGAATTCTTCTGGCTTTTCCTTCTATGGTGGTGCCGGGCAAGATTTTTTTTTCAGCTGTGGCTGATGGTACTCCTGGTGGTGTTGGTGATCAGACTTCCCTTGATGGTCCGATGTTCCATATTCTTGGTTGTCATCATAACTTTGGCGGGGCACGGCCTGGTTTCCACAATCCGAAACACAGCAGTGGCCGGAGTTTGCACACTCATTATCCTGATGGTGATGTTTGTCCTCCTGGGCACCCATGTTTCTTGGTCCTTTTTTTTAAGAAGAAGCAATGCTGGAAAGAAAGGGAGAAAATGGTAAAGGTCAGGTCCCCCCCAAAAAACCAAGAAAGACACCTCACGATTCTTCTAAACCATTTCCTTTCTCGTTCCTCATCTATAGGCAGAAACTACTTGCCCCATCAAACATATACTGTAGGCGCTCCTCAAATTACGACTGCAACTGGGACGCTGGCTTATTTGGTATTGTTGAATTACATTTTATGTAGACTTCATTAGGGAGCTCACGTTCCCATCCCTAGGAAATGCAAGGCCCTCAGCAAATATGGATGCCTTGGCCCTCCGTGTCTGAAGGTTCTTGAAAACCTGACAGAGTATCTCTTTGTTTCATCTTATATTAATTAATCAGAATACAGCTGGAAGGGAGGTCTTCTAGCCCAGCCCCCTGCCCAAACAGGAGACCCTATACCATTCCAATATCTCATGGGCTGCCCCAAAGAAGAGGGTGTCAAGCTATTCTCCAAAGCCCCTGAAGGCCGGACAAGAAGCAACGGATGGAAACCCGTCAAGGAGAGAAGCAACCTAGAACTAAGGAGAAACTTCCTGACAGTTAGAACAATTAACCAGTGGAACAATCTGCCACCAGAAGTAGTGGGTGCTCCAACACTGGAATTTTTTAAGAAGAGACTGGATAGCCATTTGTCTGAAAGGGTATAGGGTCTCCTGTCTGAGCAGGGGGTTGGACTAGATGACCTCCAAGTCCCTTTCAACTTATTATTATTATTATTATTTAGGATAAGTGGCTGTCTAGTCGCTTCTTAAAAACCTCCAGCGATGAAGCACCCACAACTTCTGGCGGCAAGTTCTGTTCCACTGCTTAATTGTCCTCCCTGTTAGGAAGTTTCTCCTTAATTCTAGGTTGCTTCTCTCCTTGATTTGTTCCCATCCATTGTTTCTTGTCCTGCCCTGTGGTGCTTTGGAAAATAATTTGACCCCCTCCTCTTCTTTGTGGCAGCCTCTCAAATACTGGAATACTGCTATCATATCCCCCTCCTAGTCCTTCTTTTCTCCAGACTGGGCATTCCAAAATCCTGCAACCGTTCTTCATATGCTTTAACTTTGTTTCTGGTCTGGAATCTGTCTTTTTTTTTTTAATCATCCATGAATATAAGGTCGGCTGGAAAGGCAGAAAGGGAGGAATCCTAAACACTTCACCATCACTGTCACCACCATGCTGTCTGACCAGTTCAGAGGAACATCTAGTTCACTATTCAGCCCCATTCAAAGCCTGCCCAGATACCTCCAGGAGGTTTTTATGGATGGGAGGACATCTTAACTTCCTTTTCACTGTCATCCTCCAACCGTTGGGTTTAAAGCAGGCCACCTTTGATTCTGGAGCTACTCTGAATCGAACAAACTTGAGGTAGTTCTTGTCCTCCATGAATTTATCTTCCAACCCTTTACAGAAACCATCCTTTTCAATGACCATCCCTGTATCTGGTGTCAACAAGCCCCTCTGGATAACTGCGTTTTTTTTTAATCCATTATCAATCTCTGCGATGGATTTCCCTACTAGAAACGAAGGACCTTCCACCATCCTTATTCTCCTAAAATATCCAGGGGTCCATATCTCTACGATATCCCCTTCCATCTCTTGGTCATTTCCCTCATCGTTTAACCTTCTCAACATTTCTGCTTGCCCTTTGCTTTGCTTCTCCCTTCCCCTAGAAGTTGGAGGAGAGAAAAAAAATGAGCTTGGTCAGAGAGATGAACAGAAGGAACTTACCTGGTTCTCAAGGAGATCGCTGAAGGACGTCGAGCTGTAGTATGGACACCCCTTCCAAGGGACCTTTTTATATACTTGTTTCTCAGGACATCTGGGCGTGAGACATCAGCCAGCTATGCCTATGTTTATTTTTCCTTTGTCTCTTGAATAAAAGACCACTCTAATTAGCTCGCGATCTGCAACCTTCCTTTTGACTCAGGCTATTAAAATCATAATAAAGAGCAAATGAATGCATTTTTTCAGTCCATGACCTCGTGGATGTAAATGCCGGGCACACCTAGGAAGAAAAACCTGGGAGCGGTGTGTGTGGGGGGGAGATCTTGAAGAGATTTTTTTTTTGTCCATCCCTGGAAGTTTTCAAAATAGATTGGACAACCATTTGACCTGGATGGTATGAAGTCTCCTGCTCAAGCGGGGGTGTGTGTGTGGGGGTGTTGGACTAGAAGACCTCTGAGGTCCCTTTCACTTCTAGGATTCGACGCTCTATGTTCTAAGCCGCAGATGATTTCAAATTAAAAGAAAACGCTTGCTTGAAACTTGGTATGTTTTAATCCTGTATGATGTAAATCTGGGATTAAACTCATTGCAAATATATATATATATGTATATTTTTCCCTTGGGGAGCCCACAACAGCTTTAATTTGTCCCTAAGCAAAAGATGAAAATTTTACTCGAACTTTTGAGGAATGTAGGATTTGTTCATTTGGCTAAGGATAGAGATAGGGATCTTCCTTATTTGTCTCCACTGTTATGGCTATAAAAATGCATCCATGGGCTTTGGAATCTGGGCAGGCAGTGGTGAATAGGTAAAACATTCCTTGCATATTATAAACGGCAAGATTCAGTTGGCAGGCTCAAGGTTGGTTTCAAACGGGCTGGGTGACAAGTCTGCCACGGGATAAGGTACAATCTACTGTAGCTGTGTAGGAGGCTGGTAACCAAACTGGATGTGAGAAAACTTGACGTGTTTTCATTCTTGCTTCGGAATAAGATGAAAGGAATTCAGGAAGTTGCATTGGAAGGAATCAATTTAGTGGCTTATCAAAATTCAGGCAACACTGAGTAAATCCGAATCCCCTCTTGTATGCTCACTGATAAAGGACAGAAGGAGATCCGGTGGTAATTTTCTGATGTTTGGGTTCCAGAAAATGCAAGCAAATATATTTAAGAAGGCAGAAGCCAACAGTCTTCACTTTCAAATGTTAAGATTTCTGTTTTGCTAGTTAAAAAAAAAAGTTGAAATGAGTTGCAACGTTTCTGGAATCTGAAACAAAATGGCGATATGGAGAAATCTCGTTCTCGTTCTGTCTCAGGATTCCCGTATGGAGAGTTGTTGACTTACGACCGAAATTCAGCCCCCAATTTCTGTTGCTAAACGAGACAGTGGTTAAGGGAGCTTTGGCCCATTTTACAACCTTTCTTGTCACAGTTCTTAAGTGAATCACTGCGATGATTAAATTGGTAACACGGTTGTTAAGGGAATCTGGCTTCCCCATCGACTTCACCAGTTGGAAGTTCGCAAAAGGGAATCACGTGACCCCACAAACGTGAGTCGGTTGTCAAACCATCATAAAATATGAGTCGGTTGTCAAAATATGAGTCAGTTGTCAAACCATCATAAAATATGAGCCATCCTTAGAGATTGCAAAGGATCTGAGAGTTGTAGGACGAACTGAGAATTGAAAACCTCATCTGAGTTACTATTTGAGTAGGTTTACTCAAGTAGTCTTTAGCAAAGCTTAATAGATGATTTTGAGCCGCGGGAAACTTAGTAATAGTATACTTAGACAACATATGCACAGTAACCTACAATTATATATGTAGGAATTTAAATCCTAATTCGTTATGCAAAGTGTTGCACACTATGTAACTTACACATCAGAAGTTCAATACTTCTATGCATAGTTTGAGACGGATCACATTTTTAGGAGGGTGTCTTGTTGTTGACAATAAATATTTGGAGCTGCCGTCTCAGAAAACTGTAGCATTTAATGAGAAGGATCGGGTGCCATTGTTTGGTGTGAGGAATTGTGACTATTTCTTTCCTCGCTGCAGAAAGGTCTCTCAAAATCTTGTGAGAACAATTGGATGGAAAAAGAGACATCTTTCTTACCCCTGTGACAGTCAAAAGTCCCTAGTCCTCAAGAAACTAGCATCCAGGAAAAATAGCAGGGAATGTAATTCTCCACCACATAGAAATAGAGTGGATTTAATTCCACTTAAATTTAAAGACATTAAATTGGAGAGTCCTAGGGATCTAGTTTTATTTTTAGTGACTATTCTGGCATATATTGAGACAGGAAGAATCCGCTACTAGAATATATATTTTGGATAATAGACAATATTTGGAGCCATGTTATAACTTCTGCAGCCAGAAGAGAGCAGACTTATCCTATGAATGAACAGGACACCTTAGTCTTTTAATAGATTTTTGGTTTCTGATGCTTTTATTGATGGCATTCCTTTATGGTTTAAAAAGGGACCTTGGATGTTTTACACTGCTTCATCTGTATTCAGAGTAAGTTAAATTTTCACAGTGAAAAGTGGAAGTGTGTTTGATAAAAAAAAATAGAAACCAATAACCCACTTAAAATAATTGTCTAATGAGAGGTATCTGGAGCTGAAGACCTAGAAGCTCAATGGAATTCTCTTTTCTCTAAAGCTTTGTTTCAGAAAAAGATGCCCAACGTTAAGAACGTGAAAGGTTGACATGGAGCAGAACTTTTGCACAACAGAAGTATAAAAACAGACGTAATGTCAGCTGGAGCTATCTACAATTGCAGTAGCTTTTCCTGACCAGATCCTAAGTGAACCCAAAATTAATCCAGATGTTAGATGTTCGTTAGATAGACAGTATTTTGTGGATCTATCCAAATGCAGTTAGGTCTAGTGCCCTCTTGTGGCCACATTATGCATGACACTAGATATGGTTACAGCATGGAAGTATATTTTTTTTGAATGATTCAATCAGAGTCGCTGAGAGTGAGTGGGAGGCCATATAAATTCTCATAAATAAGTAAAAAGGAAATAAACTAGTAAATAAATAAATGAATTTGTCCTAGGAGAAGTCTAGAATTATTTTTTAATGTATAAATTTTATTAACAGCTTTAAGAGGAACATTAAAACTTAACACAAGCTATCCAGAATGGTGATATTTCAGTGGGAACAGACTTTGGAATTTGGTAGAGTCTCAATCTTTCCTTGTTCTGGAAAGCCGTATATTACACATGGTAAGAAGAAAAAGAAGCTTTCCTTTTACAAAAGCAAAAGCAAAAGAAGATTCAACATCCACTTGATGTTCCTGCGCATGGCTCAAAGCACACCCCTCTCCTTCTGCCACCGTATCCTGAAGCTGAACATGCTGGTTCAGCACATACTCCTGTTCCATATCCTCCAGAAGACATTATGCAAGGTTCTGCGCATACACTTCTCCTGGCAGGGCTGCAGCCTGGTTCGGCACACACTCCTCTTCCACTACCACACCTTCCAGATGTTACGCAAGGTTCTGCGCATACACCTCTCCCCGCAGGTCTGCACCCTGGTTCAGCGCACACTCCTCCGGAGGTAGCACATGGTTGAGCACAAGCCACGGTCCCTCCTCCAGATCCACAACATGACCCACGATCTGAGCACGCATGAGAATAGTGCCCCCCAGTGCACCCATCGCAGGCATCTCCAATTGGGCGCCCCCAATAATCTCGGGGTCCTCCTGAAGGGTTGTGAACACAACATCTAACTCGTGGGTTTCCTCCTGGTGTACAAGTGCACGGGCGGTAGCAGTAGCACCGGTAGTTGTGGCCACCTCTTCGGGGTACATTGCTCCTGGGATTGCAACACGTCACACAGGCGGTGTTATCAACATAACGGAAGGGTTTACGACGAGTATCTAACCAGGATCCCGCTGGGTCGTACCATGTTGAGTTCAAGTTGAAGTAGGCTTCTCGTCCAGAAGAATAGATTCTTTCTTCTGGCATGGTGGGTGGAACTGAAAGCCTAGGAGCAAAATACACTGAAATCAGAATGACACCCCCACCCCCACCCCCCAAAAAATAGAATGCGTGAATGTGATTTTCGAATTGAAAATTATGACAGAACAAATTTACATTATAATAGACTAGGTGGGTCCATCTGATCGAGGAGAAAAGAACTGATGTAATAAGGCCGCGGAGAGTTATTAAATGTTCCAATATTCCAGAATAATACTAAAATACTTGGAGAACTATTTATTGATCCATTATCATAACGTGCATGTTTGTGTACACACTTTTAACTCACACATTCGCATAAGCCTTCAGCTGAACTTTAATAAAACATGTAATTTTTAAACCCTTTAAAATATTGTAGGGCACTGGGCACTTAACTTCGTACTTGGTACACGCACCTAGCTTGCTTTTTGTTCCATCTCTGATTTTCAACCTGTCCAGGAATGATTTTTCTTATAAATTATATCATCCTTCTTTTGTAGCTGAACTCAATGGGGTGGGTCTTTCTATTCTCTAAAGCAAGAGAAAACAAAAATTGTTCTCTCATCTGTCATAACCTTCAGAAAGTTGAAAGGGGCTTCCATATTTCTTTTCTTGTTCCGTGGTCTTTCTCCCTGACACTGTTTGTGGCCATGTGTCAACTATAAGAAGGCAATTTGGTGCCCTCCAAATATTTTGGACCACAGTTCTCCATAAGATCCACTAAGTGTGGGTAATTGTAAGGAATCATGTGTGCTGCTCCCAACATATCTAGGAGAACACCTAACCCTCTAGACAATCTACTTTGATAAACAGATAAAAGACGTAGAGACAGACTTACCTTATCAATGAAGGAAGCAAATGTTCATGAATGAAGTACTTAAGAAACAGAAGTTCTTATATATGGCTTCAGTACTCATATATAGATGATACAATGTCTTGGGAATGGTAGGCAGGTCCAAAACCATGGATCTGAGAGACTTTAACACCTGATCCATTACTTAACTATGGTTCAATGGATGGAGATACATGCAATTAGCAGTCACTACTGGATCGGTGATGTAGATGACAAAGTATTTTCCCGCGTTCAGAAGATAGACGACAGAATTCCAATGGGTCCACAAACAGAAGATGATTGGATGACAGCTCAGAGGAATCAAGGAAGACGCCATGATCAATCAACGCCCCCATTGGGATCAATTGCATCAGCTGCACGCCAGACTCTTATGCAAAATAATTTATGGCACCCCGTGCACAATGACTAGAATGTTATTAACTGCAATTGTTAATGTTAATGGTCTTCTAAAAATGTGGAGTCTATTGTTGTCTGGGTTGTTAAAAAAAAAAGCCAGTCTACAACATGAGCTCGCCTGCAAAACACAAAGTCTGCCAGTATAACCCAGCAAAGGAACCTCAGTTGTGATAGCCTGGGTACCAAATGTCTCTTTGTAGCTATTTTGGCACCCCGATGCAAGATGTGGAAGTGAATTTAGGCAGACTCATGGAGACAGTGGAGGACTGGGAGGGCTGGTGTGCTGTGGTCTATGGGTTCACAAAGAGTAGGACACAACGTAGTGACTGAACAACAATTATGTAAGATGTAATAACGGGCTGAACTTCAAAGTAGCATTTTGCTGCATTGTAAATGATACTCGTCTTGAAATATCTGGAACTAAACTCAAAATTTGTCTTGCTGTCCACTGGCTAAAATTCTGGTGGGCTACCACACAGCGTTCCTAAGCTGACTCCTTGGCAATACAGGATGATTTCTCTTCTGCTGGCTGGTGAATCACTTGAAGGAGGGCATGCCAAGCATGTGGCAGAGCTGAGCAGTCCAGAAATTATCAGCTGCACAAGATGTATCCCTCATACATTCTTGAGAATGTTCTCAAGAACATGATGGCATCAAAGCCATCTTCAGTAAATGGCAGAGAGTAAGAGGCAGAGAGTTCCCATGCTTTAGTGTGTGGTCACAATGACATCAGATTCATCCACATGAAGTCCCTTTGGCATGTTGCAGTTCCCCTTAGAAATGGGACCTTTCTGCTCTGCTTCCAAGGTTCCCAAGCAAAGCCAGAATGATGCCATCAACCCAAAGGAAGGAGGAAATGGAAGGGGTTAGGAGGAATCTCAGGATGGTCAGGTTGGGGAAAAAAGAAATTTTAGGAGGTCACCGCAGAAATGCAAAAATGAGGATTTGTTTAGTGTCAAATACAATGTTCTGATCTTCTTTCTGGATGTAGCAACAGAGATTGGATGTTGCCGGATGGAAGTAGATTGCAGAACTTGGGTTTTTTTTGCAGTTGGCTTGTGAGCTGAGTGGTTGAGGGATTTTTTTCCACCAAGTTGATTGCCTATAATGTAGCCTTGATAGACCTAACATTAGCTGAGCCTTATTTCTGAATCATTTTTGGATGTAACTAATTTACAGCTAAAGAGGAGCAGAGTGACATGTTTTATAGTTTGGAGGGGTTTTCCTTCATTCCTTAACAAAATAAGTTTTAAATACAAGTTTAAAGATTTATTTATTTTTTGAAATAAAAGCTAAAGACTAACTGGAATGTGGATTTTGGAAAGTTACAAACAGATTAAGGATCCAGATGGGTTTGAAATAAGATTTTGAAACTAATTGTGAGAATCCTTCCCTGTGGAAAACTGCTCTTGAATTCTTAAAAAAAAAACATGATAGGATGAGGCTTCCACTGTTGGACACTAGAGGGAGCCAGAAGAATTATAACAATAGGAGAAGAACATTTAAATTTAACTAATGAACCTCTTCTTATTTCATGCCATGACACCCATAAAAAAGGGATGGCACAATACTTGTTTTGTCACTTGTCCTTTCTCCCTCCCCCTCAAATTTATCTGGATTATCAGGTTCACATTATCTTTGTTCTATCTCATGAGGACATTCCTAGAAAACTTCAGACAATTGTTAGGTCAGGAAAAATAGATGCTTTAAAAAAAAGAAGAAGAAGAAGAAGAAGAAGAAGAAGAAGAAGAAGAAGAAGAAGAAGAAGAAGAAGAAGAAGAAGAAGAAGAAGAAGAAGAAGAAGAAGAAGAAGAAGAAAAGGGGGAAAAAAAGGAAAAAGGAAGAATTCTGGGAGTGATGAATGCTTTAATAAGTTCTATGGTGTTACATATGTATTTTTTACATACAAATTTGATTGTCAAAATGTCCAGGATAAGTAATTACAAGCATATCAGGTAGCAAATGAATAGCAACACAACATTTCGAGCGAGATTGTGATGTTCATATTCAGCACAACTCGGCAGCTATTTCTTCAGAAGATGGGGAGGTGCTTTGCAAACCTCTTTGACCTGGCAGATCTCACGTTGTGGTGGACAGCATGACTGGGCTGGTGGACAATGTTTTTGTTGAGGTGGATAGCACGGTTGGGCTGGTGGACAGTAGGACTGGGCTGGTGGACAATATTTTTGTTGAGGTGGATAGCACGGTTGGGCTGGTGGACAGTAGGACTGGGCTGGCGGACAATATTTTTGTTGAGGTGGATAGCAGGGTTGGACTGGTGGACAGTAGGACTGGGCTGGTGGACAATACTTTTGTTGAGGTGGATAGCATGGTTGGGCTGGTGGACAGTAGGACTGGGCTGGTGGACAATATTTTTGCTGAGGTGGATAGCAGGGTTGGACTGGTGGACAGTAGGACTGGGCTGGTGGACAATATTTTTGCTGAGGTGGACAGCACCGTTGGACAGGCCGACAGTACTTCTGTACTGGAGGACGACAACATACAGGTGGATGGCACTTCTGCACTGGAGGACACCACTGGGCAGGTGGACGACACTTTTGCACTGGAGGACAACAGGATTTGACAGGAGGACGGTACTTCTGTACTGGAGGACAACACCGTTGGACAGGGGGACAGTAGTTTTGGACTAAAGGATATTTCTGTTTGGTTGGGCAGCATTTTTGAGCTGGAGGACAATATTTTTGTCTTGGGGGACAATAACTCTGCACAGGAGGACAGCGTGATGGTGGAGGTGTATCACAGCATTCCATTTCAGCCCTCCATCTCACTGAGTAGCTAGACGGTTCCCAACTTACAGATCTCATATAATTATTGTATGAATCTTCTCCACCACCACATTCTGTTGTATACATTTCTTGAGACTTTGGATTAGACCTGTAAAATATACACATGCTAGGAACACAAGGATAAAACTATTTTAGATTTAAAAACACAATTGATGAATTAAATTGGTGACTGACTAGAACTTTTTTTTGTAATCTTTTTCTAGAGCATTTCCTGTGAAGAACGTGTCTCAACATTACTTGGGAGTTAGTTAAGAGGCACTAAAATTATGACTTGGTGATACAACACATTAAGGCTTATTGTGCTTTGTTTGGCTGAAGCTATGTCTTGTAAACTGTGGCATGTAGAACAGCATGTTGTGATTTTACTCAATTGTGATTTATTCACAGAATCATGGATGAACAAACCATAGCTTAGCCCAATGTGTGAAGGTCCTGGCTGTGGACCAAAATAGTTTGTTTCAGGATTCACTCCTTCTGGTTCATTTTCTACCTTACTTTAATCCTAGACCTTACCTACCGCCCACCCCCACCCCGCAGTATCTGTCCAGGTTGCCAGACACCCCACAGCAATCAATATGAGCCATTGGGGGCTCAAAAGGAATGGCAACTTCAACAAATCTTAACCACACAGATGCTGCAATATAGTACTGATATTTTTGACTCATATATAAAATACAAAAATAAGGAAGGAAGGAAGGAAGGAAGGAAGGAAGGAGGGAAGGAAGGACAATGATAGAGTAGTAACATTGATCACATTTGTTCCTACTTATTCCCCTTAATGTGTTTTAGCCAATCTTGGAGCTTTTCTGAATTTATCTGCCATTTTCACTACTCGCAAAACTATATAGCGATCAAGGATATTGTAGGTTCTGATCTGTCCGTCATTCCTAGGTTAGCCTCCTAAGAACTGTGAGATAATTGGACAAATCAAGAGTTGGCTCAGATGGATGGATCTTGCTACTGATCCCTTAATCAAAAGTCTTATCTTCCGAAATCTTTCCTTCTCAGCACAACCTGGTCTCATTGGAAAGTTGAAAGCCAATTGTAGCCATCAGGACGACTGCCTTATACACCCATCAAGGTAATTTACAACTTGTATGTTCCAATAAAGAGAAGGATGGTAATAAATTAAAAAAAACACCTTGGGTTTCCAAGATATATTACTTACCGAAGGGTCCTTCTCTTCTAATTCTTCAGTAAAGATAGCAAGGAATGATGACAAGACGGTTTTATAATAGTTGGAAAGATCCCTTGTGACTGGCTGGATCCCTTCTCGGTAAAAGGAGAAAATATCCCGTCACCCAGTTGTTAGTGGTTGTCTCGATTTGTCATTTTAAGTGTTTTCTCGTGCCTTGGCAAACCGAATGCTTTGCATATCCAAAGAGGTGACTAAGCTTACCAACCATCTGCTCTCTGGATTCCAATGGAAAAAAAGCCAAGATAAATAATGTAAGAGAATAGCCCGAAGCTACTGAAAACTGCCTGCAGCTGAGTTATAATTAGCTGTACAACAAAGACCTTCTGATTAGAGTATCTACCTTTTGCTTTGATCATCTGATAGTGACAGTGACTTCAGTGGGCTGGGTCATCTTACAAAACTTCAAAGATACGTAAATTGGGCAACCCCATTGGAGAAGAAAAGACCCTAAATTTGGAGAGGGTGTGTTTAATTGTCCATTTGATATTTCTCCGGCAATCTCAATAGATGTTTTTCAAGAGCTATCTATACTCTACGGCCCAGAAAAATTTCTACCGACCATCTGGGTTTTTCATTCATGAAACTCCTTAAACTAGAATGGGTATGATGATTGGATGCTGGCTTAAGACTGAGACAGCCGAATGTAAGTTCTACTCAGCTGCTGGTTGACCTTAGACTAATAGCTATTTTTTAGCTTAACCTAATAAAGTGTAACAGAGTGAGCGCCTGTTACTCATCCCAGCTTCTGCCAACCTAGCAGTTCGAAAGCACGTAAAAGTGCAAGTAGAAAAATAGGGACCACTCCGGTGGGAAGGTAACAGCGTTCCGTGCACCTTTGGTGTTTAGTCATGCCGGCCACATGACCACGGAGACGTCCTCAGACAAGCGCTGGGTCTTCAGCTTGGAAATGGAGATGAGCACCGGCCCCTAGAGTTGGAAACGACTAGCACGCACATGCGGGGGAACCTTTACCTTTACCTTTAATAAAGTGTAAAATAGGGATGAGATGGAAAGAATGAAGAATGGAGCCTTAATAGACTACTAGCACTATTACTACTAACAACAAGATCAACTCAGAGGCTTATCTAAATCAGTCTTCTGTTCCACAACGTCCAACTAGGAATTGGTGGAAAGTCTACAAGTCCATCAACTGATCTTGGTCTTAATGAATGGCTATAAAAAGCCTTATTCTCCATTAATTTCTCTAAGCTCCTTTGAAAGCTATCTAAGATGGAAGTGAGGTTGTTCAAGGCATGCTTGCCAGTGGAGCTTGTAGGTGTGACCTCAGGCACCAGGATCCAGCTTTAAGTCATGTGTCCTTAGTCTAATTACTGGGTAGACAAAGTCCTTTGTGTCACAAGCATCAGGGTCTACCTTGGTAGAATCCCTAAGTCATGTATCCTTCTTCAAGACTCTAAATGTGAAAAGGTTTTAGCATTCCCTAGCAAGGAGGGACAAGTGCACGATATAATTTAAAAAAGAAAAAAATTCCCTGAAGTTTTCAAGGGTATGTGCCAACTACAATTTTTCATATTTAAGTTAAAAGACAAAAGAAGTATTTTGATGTAAACACAATGTACATTGAGCTTCTCACATTTTTTTCCTACAGTGTTTTCATTATCCTTTTCCTGCTTAAATAGGAAGGGGGAAAAATTCGGATGCAAATATTTGTTCAGTCTTGTTAAACAGACCTTCCATTCTCTCAGAACTAGTCCGTTTCTCTCTCCTTCTCCTCCTCCTCCTCTCCTTCTTTTAAAAGATCTTGATTTAGTGCTCATGGATATATCATGCATCAAGAAGTTCCACAAGCCAGTTTCTGGATTTACTTCTCATGGATATCCCAGAATAATTCCAAGTTATAAAAATGTCAACAGGGGAAAAAAAGTTCTCCAGGAAAAACTAGGTGAGATACTCTGCTTCTCGCAGATCAGGATAAAAAAAAATAGGAAGAAACAAATGGAATGCTGGAAACTTTATATAGTTGTGGTTTGCTAGTCTCCGGAAATGAGGTGGCTTTTTAAAGAATGTTGATGGATCAAACAAAGCTCATATTTGCCTCCTGGCTTACTCTAGGTAGGTACCACATGATGCCCTGTAGGCAACCATTGGCAAATGAGAGCTAAGGAACCAGCTACCAACTGGTGACAGATAACCTCAGGGAGTGAGAGAACTGGTTGAATCACAGTCATTAAGCCGGGTAATTAATTGCAAGCATTTAAGGTGAAAAAGATTCCCACTTACACCCCATAACCCCTATCCCAGTTGCTTGAAATGGAATCATGGTGGAGATAACAACTTTTTTCTGGGAACATCTGATTTCTGAACATGAGAATGGGCCACCGTCCCCTAATGTTTGCTCAGAAAAATGGGCCCGTGGTTTATGTAGTGGGTTGTGAGAATGGCCTTGGGAGACAGGGGAAAAGCTGCAGTCAGGCCAATGGTCAAAGAGATATCGCAACCCGCAGAAGGGAAGGAGGTGGGGAATGTGACTCAGAAGGGACCCTCTCTCTAATTCTCTGGAAAATAAAGGCAAGGGCGGGGAGAAATATTTTTGGACTTGCAAGATTCTGTTACAATAAAGGCGGTGTTAGAATTCATGGTTTTGGCTTCCTGTCGGGATTACAAGGAAGGAAGGAAGGAAGGAAGGAAGGAAGGAAGGAAGGAAGGAAGGAAGGAAGGAAGGGAGGGAGGGAGGGAGGGAAGGAGGGAGGGGAAGGGGAGGGGAGGGAAGGCGAGGGAAGGAAGGACGGAGGGAAGGAGGAACTTTTTCTTTGCAATTGCCATTTATTATTATATATTTAATTGAGGAAAATGAGGAGATTTGTAAATCATAGCAGTATCTCTTGGCAGCTGACCTGGATCAATTGAGGTGCTAAAAATGATAATTCCAAGCTGTCCAGAATCATTCGGTTCAACTTGGGCAGATATAGAAATTGAATAAATCCAGAAATAAAGAAACAATTGCTCTCCTTGAGCTGATTGCATTGCCTCATAAAGCGAATTCCTTGAACCTTGTTGTCCTGATGTTTGCATTCCAATATCCTAAAAAAATATATATGTTCTTCTAGGTTCTGTCTTCCAGCACTAAGACTGGATTTTCTGGATCCTTATCTGCAGAGCAGCTGTCATCATTCCAGCTTTAGCTGTTGCAGCTCTAAAAAAATGTGGATCTGAAAATCACATCAACGATTTCCAGCCCGAAGACAATAAACAGACAAAACGTTTCTTGATTGGCAAAGAAGGAATTCTCCATTCTCTATTAATGTCTCATTTCCTGGGCTAGAATTATCCAGAACCATATAAAACAGCTGTGCTTAGCCCCGAGTTCTCCATACAACCAATTTGACTTGATCTTCATTTGTCTTCTGTTTGTGACCGGGGTAAGTTGGAGTCTTTATGTCTTCAGGTTGGGATTTGGAAGCGATGGAATTGATAAGATTGCTTATTAAAACATGTGGGTGATTCAAATAATTAACTGTAATAATGTGACCAGAGAAGCTCCATGTTGCTTCTGATCTACTAGTGAACCTACCAAGATACAGTAGCATTAGATCATTCATCAAGCAACAAGCTTTGGAACTGATCTAATACGATCATTGTCTTTAAAGTCGTCCAGTGGAATATTGACGGATGCGAGTTGGACACTCGGAAAAAATGGTAAGCCACAGAGATCAAATCTGCTTTCTCTCATGAAGGATAGTCCTATTTTGGGTATTTTTTTTAAAAAAAAGGAATGGTGTTTACATGTCTTGCATCTCACAATATCTTCCCTGCCAGAAATTATGGTTATATATTTGCAAGGATATTCTGATGCAAACCTATTGCCTTGTGTTGATTTGTTTCGACAGAAATTAGAAAATGTTTTGATTATTCTCAGTAGCTTCTGTGTGGATTTGTGTCCCGTGGATGGAAGAGTATCTCAATTGAAGACTAATCCTGTTACCCATGAAGATGCTTGTTCTCTATTCTTGTGTATTTGTGTATGTGGGTCTATAAGCATGAGAGAGAACTTCATCTTTCTGTCTGCCTTTCAGAAAGAATTAAAATGGTTTGCAACTGTTGTAACTGTTGCCAGCCATGTTGTGGAACCAGCACCAACAAGATTATTTGTGCTCCCGGAAAATCTTACTACGTGTCTCCATCATGCAGTATGTATGGTGGGGGCAGCTGTTGTGGAAGCTGTGGTGGAAGCTGTTGTAGCAGCTGCTGTTCACCCCCCAAAATGGCCTGTCCCAGCCCCATGAAGTGTTGTTGCCCTCCGCCGATGAAATGCCCCCCACCTCTGCAGTACACAAAGACTTGCTGTCCTCCTAAGAAATGTTGCTAAGAAGACTGGAGAATCGAAGTTCAACTTTCAGAGGTCCGGTTGGGTCCATCTTGCTGAGATGCTCAAAGCTAAGCCTGATCCACCGTCTTCCCATCTTCTTCTTCTTCGTTTCTGGTGCAGAGATCCTGCTTGCCTAAAATCTGATTGCCCGTTTGTAAAGGTGGTGTGGTGTTCTCACAGGAGAAGCGTCACCATTCTTGGGATGTAGAAAGATACTCCATGTCTTGTTCTTCAACGGCTTGGGCTCTGTAGCCTACTTTTTATTCTACTCTCCCTTAAGGGAATAATAAAGCTTGGAAGCATGAATGTTCTGTGCTTGTGTCAATTTGGTGGTTGTGGGAAATAAAGAAATTAGAGAACATCTGGTGGAGAAAGGCAACATCCAACATTTCATGCGTCACAGCATAGCTGGGCTCCCGGTTTTAGAGGGTCCTTCAACAAGACATCCTCAAGAGATAGTCTCCCTTGGGGAATCTATCTTCCTCACCAATATTGCCACTACAGGTGATCCTCAACTTACGACTTTTATTTTAGCAACTGTTCAAAGTTACGACGATGCTGAAAGAACTTGTATGACTTATGACCGGTCCTTGCGTTTATGACCATCGAAATGTTCCCCCACGGTCACACGATTTTGATTTGGGCGCTTAGTAACCGGCATGGGTTTACAACAATTGCAGCATCCTAAAGTCATGTGACTGCAATTTACAACCTCCCCGAGTTGACCTCTGACAAGCAAACTCAATGGTGAAAACTGGTTTTGCTTAATAGCAGTAGCAACAGCCCTTAGACTTATATACTGCTTCACAGAGCTTTACAGCTCCTTCTGAGCAGTTTACAGAGTCAGCCTATGGCCCCCAACAATCTGGGTCCTCATTTCACCGACCTTGGAAGGGTGGCAACATTCAACATACCTTGCCTCCCTGCTCTAGTCTAGTGGGTAGAGAAGGGAGGCAAGGAATATAGGAAGCTCTGTCAAATGTATGTCTTTTTCGTACGTTCAGAATAATAGAATAGCAGAGTTGGAAGGGTCCTTGGAGTCTTCTGGTCCAATCCTCTGCTCAGGCAGGAAGACCTATCAAATGAGACCTGCAGTTTTAGTTCAAGCAGAGACTTCTGTGTTTTCCATCAAACAGGACCAGTTTTTCTACTTGGATCTACAGAGTTAATCATGAGGATGAGGAAACTCAAGAGTCCCGAAGACATAGAAGACTCCAAGGCCTCTTCAACATCTGGGAGGGAAGGACAATCCTTTTCTCTAATCACCCTACTCGTACGTTCCATCTGAACCTCTTCAATTTTCTCTCTTTAAATAGGTCAAAAACAGCACTTAAGTCATTGACTGTGTTATTATGTAGGGTAGAATTAATATGTACATACAGTATTTATGGTTCAGGTATATGAGAACGGGAGGCTCAAAAATCCAGATTTAAGATTTAAGAAAAAGAGTTGGACATTTGTAGAGTCAGTCACCAGAAATGAGATTTGCTAGGAATTATTGCCAAGGCTACCCCATTTCCTGATCCAAAAAAATATGCAGCGATATATTTGTTTATTTATTTATTGCGTGGATATTTGGCCATAATCCAAAACAATGCCTGGGATTAGAGACAAGAGCATTTTCAGATGAAATGTCACTTTGTGCTGTGGGGGTGACCTCCCTCCCTTTTCAGGAACCCAATTGTCCAATGTTGTAGCTTCCTTTGCAAATATGTGTCACACAGAAGAGCTGGGATTTGATCTCAGTCAATGCCCCACATCACATCTCAGTTCCTGGCCAATGGCTGAGCCCTGATTGGTTGAAACAGTGATGTTCACCTGTTGGCCAAGAAGGGTACATTTTGATTGGCCAAAGTTTCTCTGCAAAAAGTACTGACAGAAAACCCATCACTGATGTTCAAGCCCTACTCCATTTCAACTGGAGCTTTAGTTCCATCAAAGTAGAATATCGAGGCTACAGAGAGCCTAATTAATTGAACATACTCAACATTTCTGATCAAGAACCACAACAAATATTTATTGATTAGAAATGGTCTTGTGCTCTAAGAAAGGTTACACTTCTCCTCTACATTGCTGAGAAATGGCATCTCCTTCCCAACATGGATGTGTGGACTTCAACTCCCAGAGTTCTCCAGACAACACGGCCATGGCTATGGATTCTGGGAGATGAGATCCACACATCGGGAAGTTGGTGAGGTTGAGAAACGTTGCTCAAGGATGGAGCATCATAGTGATGCAAGGATTGAAGCAGATGATTTTGTGGACCTCTCTACTGAAGCTCTTGCTTTGACCTTACAGCAATTGTAGGGATTTGTAGCCCAAGTCTTCCATTGTGCAATATTTCAGCATGGGGGACCATTGATATTCCAACGTATAGGTGTACATCATTGCATCTGGAACCTTAGAAGCACTTAAATCATTGGCATTACCACTGGAGGCTACATTTTCGCCATCGTCATCATGTGCTCTTTCAAGTTTCTCTTCATTTTTTGGCTCAGAGGAAGATGGAGAGGCGGTCTTCTCAGAATCTTCTTGAGACTGCTCGGTTCCCGGATTTACATGTTTGTGTAATGGACATTCAGATTCCTTGGAGCTTGGAGAAAATGGCAGCTCTATCATTTCAAAGATACGTGTTCTTCTATAGTATTCTCTGTGAGGATGGGCATCCTCAAAGTGAATACAGTCCATGATACTTGGGTCCTCAAAAAAGATGCCTGGGTTTAGTGCAGAAGAGAGACTCAGCATTTCATGGTGTTCAGGATGGATGCAACTGCTGAAGCTGACCTCGTCTAGAGGTTGGATGCAAACCAAGTGCGCTGCTGTGATCTCTTTGCTGCTTTCATGTGGACTATTGCAAGGCATTGTTCTCAACTGCTGAGATTATAGCCGTAGGAAAGGGAATTTTCCTGAAAATAAGAGATAAACAAGGTTCCAAATTAGAATCATCATCTAAGGTATGAGCCTATGAGTCTTTGCTATGCCCCACCACCGAGATGAGTGTTTTAAATAAAATCACATGTCAGTGGAGAGTCATCCAGCTCAGGGTTGTCCCAAAGGTGCTTGTTTCAAAAGGCAACTGGACTTTGTTTTTCGTTGAAGACATTTTGCTTGTCATCCAAGAAGCTTCTTCGGTTCTGACTGAACACTTCAGTTCTTCAGTCAGAACTGAAGAAGCTTCTTGGATGAGAAGCAAAACATCTTCAAGGAAAAACAAAGTCTACTTACCATTTGAAAAAAAAATCACCTTTGGGATATTTACAGGATAGCCCTCGTTAAAGGTTAATTTTATAACGTTGTAAGTATCTTCCCCTGTCTAATCTCAACACCACGACATCTGGGAATATAAAAGCATTTTTGGAAAGTTTCACTCCCCCGTGTTTAATTTTTTTTTTAAATGGTCTTCACAAAACAGTCTCTGGGCAATGCCAAAAAAAAATTGCTAAGAATAATTTACAAAAAATCTAAAGCAAAGACAAGAGTTAAAAAAAATCAGAATAAACCCGGGAATAAAGTATACGTTTAAAACAGGAAAGAAACAGGAAAGCACATTGTTTTTAAGTCTGTTCTCTTTATCGGCGAACTAGGCTGTGAATCCAAGTCCCACTTTAGTCCCACCAGCTGAGTGGCTTTAGGCCCGTCCCTCTCTTTCAGCCCAATCCACCTTACAGGATTGTTGTTGTGGAGAAAATAGAAGAAAAATGTGTTGGATATGTTGACCACCTTTTTTGTAAATAGGCAATATAGGTGCCCGGTGGGTTCATGTAGGGAGGGAATTCCATTTTACTGAACAGTCTCCTTCATATCTGCTGAACTTACTTTTGAAAAGACTTGGAAATTAATTTTAGAATCTAGAGCAGCTCACAGTAAGAAATTAGGCAACTGACCTTCAAACCATCTCCACATTTTGAATTAGATGTTTATACAGGTTCTAGGGCAGACGGCAATATTCTAGAGCAGTGAATCTTGTGGACTTTAATATGGGAAATTTAAGCACGGGGAATTCTGGGAACTGAAGTCCACCCACCTTCAAGTTCTCAAGATTAAGAAATACTGTTCTAGGAGAATGCCTACCTCGATCCGTTCCTACTAACAATTATTTTTTTGGAACCGGTGGACAATTTTGGACCATGGGGTGGTACATAACCTCCTAGCAGTAGAGGCAAGTCCTAATTTTTTTGGGAGGATTTTGGGAGAAGCTAAAGAAAGTTCTAAGACAAAAAAATCACTAAAAACTCACCTTTTAACGTGTGGCAGCTCAGACAGCGTGGTGAGATCAAGCCAAATGCAGGGTGCAAATGCTATTTAATAGGGGAGGAGGCTTAGAAATCATCTCTGTGAACCTTCACGGGATATGACACATTTGGGGGAAAATAGCCCTTTGATTTGTTTTCCTGACAAAACATGTTTTTGATTTCCCATCTGACCTATGATGCCCTGTCATTGTGCTTGCTGACTCAATTGGTGCACCCCGTTTGATTAAAGAAAGGAAATATCTTGTCAATTATAGTCTGCGTATAATCCCAGCGGAATCACAGAGTACACAATATAGCCTGGAAATTTGTCCAGGAGGTTATTTCCAGCCCTAATTTACTTGTGAGACTGAGGCACGAGAACTGGCAGGTTCCACTCAAATTAACGTTTCTAGCCCCATTGTTGTTTGGTTCGATGTCACATGTTCTAAAACCATGCGTTGTCATGGGTCATCCCACGACCAGTAGATATGAGGTCATCTAATAACAGAAGCATGTTCAGAAACACATTTTTTTCCATAGACTCATTGGATAGGAAAGGAGAATTTAAAAAGTAATCAGCCTAGAGTTGTTACATTTCCACAAATGTCTAAATCCATCCCCTCTTGAATTCCATTGACCCTTATCTGATGTCACTTCATTTAATTCAAGTTTATTACAGTCAAAGACCAGAGACTGGAACAAATAAAAACACTCAATGAATATCCAGTTAAAATTCTAGAGTAAAATAATAAATAACAGATAAAATCTATATTAAAAATCACATCTGGTGTCAATTTAGCATTGAACTTCAGCTGACTAGATTCTTGCATATAGGTTCAAGCAATAAATCTTCTGAACTGCATCTTGTGGTCCTGATTCTTTGCACCTGACAGACTATCTAATATAAACGGATGTCCAGGCTTTGCATAAAGACCTCCAGTCATGAATCACCCACAACTTCAGGAGGAAGACAGCCCTGTTATTTAATGGCTTGGAATATTGGATATTGACTCTTGTGTTGAGTTGGGTTTGTCTCCATCCATCGAGTCTCATCCAACCATTGGTGCATGTAGAATGAATCTATGTCAGTTCCTTTCATCATTCTCAGGATTTAGCCTTCAACCTTACACCATCTTTGTTGCTCTTCTTTGCACCCTTTCCATTTCCTCAGTGTCCTCCTTGTACTGTGGTAACCCAAATTGGACATAGTATTCCAAGTTTTCTAAACACTGCAAGGTAGGACAGAGGTATAATTTCCTGTGAACTCGAGACTCTACTTCTGTTGATGCAGCCCAAGACTGCATCAGCTTTTTTGGCAGTTGCAGAATACTCCTGGGTCATCCAACACAGTGCTAGGCACAGTGCAGCCATCACAGTGCTAGGCTGCATTAACAGAGGGATAGAATCAAGATCATGTGATGTACTAATACCACTTTACAAGGCCTTGGTAAGGCCACGCCTGGAATACTGCATCCAGTTTTGGTCACCACGATGTAAAAAAGATGTCGAGACTCTAGAAAGAGTGCAGAGAAGAGCAACAAAGATGATCGGGGGACTGGAGGCTAAAACATATAGGGAACGGTTGCTGGAATTGGGTGTGTGTAGTTTAACGAAGAGAAGGGTGAGGGGTGACATGATAGCAGTGTTCCAATATCTCAGGGGCCGCCACAAAGAAGAGGGAGCCAAGCTATTCTCCAAAGCACCTGAAAGCAGGACAAGAAGCAACGGATGGAAACTAGTCAAGGAGAGAAGCAACCTAGAACTAAGGAGAAACTTCCTGACAGTTAGAACAATTAACCAGTGGAACAACCTGCCTCCAGAAGCAGTGAATGCTCCAACACTGGAAGTTTTTAAGAAGAGACTGGCCAGCCATTTGTCTGAAATGGTATAGGCTTTCCTGCTTGAGCAGGGGGTTGGACTAGATGACCTCCAAGGTCCCTTCCAACTTATTATTATTATCCTTAGTTGTAGTCTACCAGAAGGGCTGGAATCTTCTTACAAGTTGAATTGCCAAACCTGTCTTGTGCTGTGTATTTGCTTTTTCCTAAAGGCAGAATCCTACATTTCTAGTCCAGCTTTAGGCACAAAAACTAAGTGGGTGACTTTTGAGAAGTCGCTTGCTCAGTTCTTAGGAAGAATAGCAAGCGACATCCAAGGAGTTTGCTCAGAAAACCTCATGAACGTGTTACAAAGTCTAGATTGACTTGAGCGTACACACACAGAAACATTGTTGGCCATCCAAAACTGGCCTTGATTTGAAGTACAGATCAGACGTTGGTGTTGAATCCATCTGTGCTTGTTACAGGTGGTCCTTGGCTTACAACCCTTTGTTTAACAACTGTCTGAAGTTGCAACAGCCTTGAAAAAAGTGGCTTATAACCTGTTCCTTGAACTTATGACTGTCATAGGGTCCCCATGATCGAAATTTGGGTGTTTGACAACTGGCATGTATTTAAACGGTTGTGGAATCCTGAGGTCACGAGATCACCATTTGTGACCTTCCCAGCTGACTTCCACAAGCAAAGTCAAAGGGGGGGGGAAATGTAGATAACAACTGTGGCATCTAAGGTTGTAAAATCGCCCACAACACATTTAACGACTTCATTGTCTAGCAGCAGAAATTCCGCTCATGATTGTGATCATAGGTAGGGGACTATCACATATGTGCTAACAGAGGTTTGAAATTATTGTAAGCGATGCTATTTTGCTATTTTTATCAAGGACTCTTAATTCTACAGATAACAATAAAGAAAACTTTTCAAAATAAAAATGGATGCAGTTGTACAGAAACCACACTTGCCTTAAGTGAGAAAATCAAAAGCACGTGGATATTTTACGGTCAAGGGTTGGTGTTCACAGGTTTGGTTAGGCCTGTCCTAGAATATGCACGCCCTTGTTTTTAACATATCTTAGCTATCTTTGAGAAATTATTCTTAACCATCTCATTTTTGCAGTAGAGCATCTTCCTAAAAATGATGACTTCCATCAACATCCACTGACCAATAAATATTTCATGAGCTTGTTGGGATGTATGTTTTATGGGGAATAACTTAGAAGCTAGAAGCAGAAGACCAAGATGGCTGAATGACTTTGGGTCAATTACTAGGAGACTGTGAGTTCTAGTCCTGCCTTAGGCATGAAAGCCAGCTGGGTGAGTTTGGGACAATCACCAGGTAATGGTGAGTTCTAGTCCCGCCTTGGGCACTAAAGCTGGCTGGGTAACTTTGGGCCTATCACCAGGAGACGGGGAGTTCTAGTCCCACCTTAGCCATGAAAGCCGGTGTGATAAAATAATAAAGGCAGGATACAAATTATATATATATATATATATGAATAAGTAAGTAAGTAAATGAATACACTGAAACCAGAGAAAATGCACTGATGAGGTTATTTTATTTTGGGGAATTAGAAAGATGAGGAGGATGAGCAGCAGCAGGAGAAACAGTCAGACAGGTCAGGAGGAACATCAATATAGACCAGTAGTCAAAAACAATGGCCTATTTCAACACAAAAGGCCTTGAAAGACTTATTTAAAGGAGAGGAGAGGACATTTTACATCTTCAAAAGCATCGGTAAGGAACAGCTGGATGAACAGGCAGGTCCCTAATCTGTACTGCCAGGATTTCAGCAACTTCAGTAGCAGCCACAGCAACTGCTGTTTCTTCTGGAGGAAGAGATACGGCATGCCATTATTCCACCGCAACCGCCTGAATAACAGCAGGGCGAGCAAGGCATGTAACAGCATGGACTGCAGCAGCTCTGCATGCCACAACAACAGGGCATGCAACAGCCCATGGAGCCGCAGGAATTCCCGCAGGGAATGCAAATGATGGTGGTTCCGCCTGAGTCGCCGCCATTGCCGCAGCCACATCCACATCCACCTCCACTCAGCATGATTGCAGATGAAAAGTCTGAAAAATGGATCAAAAGTGAATGCCACATCGTCTGTATTCCACTGGTACCGGCAAGCTCCTCCGTGCCCCGACTGATTCAATGGAATTGGGGGCATTCATTGTTGCAGGCTGACAGCCTTTCTCCAAGATTTGAGGCTGGTATTTTTCCAATAGACACAAAACCCCAATTCTCAACGTCTTTCTG
Source organism: Vipera berus (assembly GCF_964194415.1). NCBI lineage: Eukaryota > Metazoa > Chordata > Lepidosauria > Squamata > Viperidae > Vipera > Vipera berus. The sequence continues at coordinate 8,823,185 of NC_138219.1, forward strand.
TAAGGCTGGTGCTTAGCATTGGTGCCCTACTGTCCATATGAACAGGACACCATCTGGCTGGACTAGACACAGCTATTCTGCTTCCCAAAGCTACCAGATAGATGTTTCTGAGATCTCATGAACTTAGCAGAGCCCAGGTGGGCCATCCCCCACAGTTAGCTTTCAGTTTGTAGTTCTCAATAACGTAAGCTTGTTGTCATCATCAAGTCCACCATGAACTGGCTTCATTCCTTAGAGACACCCATCTACTCCAGCAGCTTATGTCTGGTGATGACCAAGTGGACACCCAAGAGAAATTTCAGCAGCAGAAGCTTCTAACTCTACCCCCTATTACAGAAAAAAGCTCAGGTGAGTTCCCATAACATACCTGGTTGATCTCTAGGAGCTGAAAAGTTCACAACCAATGCCGGTAGATAACAATTTGCAGTGGTGGTGGACTTTTTATACTGTCTGTCCACACACCCTTTGCGGATGAAGACGTCACATCCTCTGGAGCCCAAACCTTAAATTAACCATGGGAAAAGACATTTCCTGAAATGTGATAATATTTGGTGTCCATTCTCCAGCTTCATTTACCTCTTTCATTAAAGACCTTCTGAGAAATATATTGCGTGATTAAAATCTCCTGGTAGGAATGCTGCAATTATCTTTTATGACCAGAAAACCCTGAGGAAATTAAACCAAGCTGAGGAATATAAATGTTTAAGGCCATGAGATGGTTTACTCATTAAGATGAGGGGAGTTAACATCACGTACTCATATGCAAGGACAGTCAGACCCCGGCTTCACTACTGAGTGATCTACTTAGTGATCTGGATGGCTACTGAGTGATCTGAACAGTTGTTTTGCACTATTATGAATGGGGTGAAGTGAACAATTAGTTTGGGTTGACTTTTATAAAAAAAAACTCGCTTTGATTTTTTTAAAAAATGCGTCTTTTTTAGAACATAGAATCATAGGGCTGGAAGGATCCTCTAGTCTAGGGACCCCCCAACCCCACGGTCTATCTATCTATCCTATCCTACATTTTTAAAAACAGTGAAAAGCAAATTAAAAAAGGTTAAAATTAGATTTCATCACCGCCCCTGTAGTGTGACTGGATTTCTTCTATGCTTGCAAGCAGTCCTTGACGTACGACAATTCATTTACTGACTGTTGGAAGTTACAACGCTACAGAAACAACTGGCTTAACGACTGACTCGCTTACCTACAGAAATTGTCATAAGTTGAGGACTGCCTGTATCCCCGTTAAATGTGGGGTGATCAGCCAGGCTGGGAAGCTGTGGGGAGGGGGGGGTGTCCCCTGAATATTTTCCATCCCAATCTAGTCTGCTATCCTGGCCTGCTGGAGAATGGACCCCCCAACCCCACGGTCTGTGGACTGGCACTGGCCCGCAGCATGCCAGAAACCAGTCTGTGCAAACAAGCGAAGCCCCATCCACGGGATGCAGGCAACATGCAAAACCACGCCTCTTCCGTCTCATGGAAAAACCTTTCTCCACAAAACCAGCCAAAACTGGTGCCCAAAACGTTGGGGCCAATCTTTGCTAGAATATTTTTGTCATCATCCGGGGTGAATAGGATGGTTAATCCTAGCAACCATTTGGAGGATGAGACTTCCTTTAAACAATTGACAACACTGAGTCAAGGTTACCTTGCTGGGTTTTGAAGTTGCTCCTCGTGCTAAACTGTCCTCTCGTGATGCTGTGATGATCATTGTCCAAACTGGGTCAATACAGAAACTGGGATCTGGGTTTAATGGAGCCACAAATTGTGTGTAGCTTCGTTCGAAGTCATTTAGAAGGAGAGGAAGTGACATTTTCTAAAACAACTTTCCGATCAAATAATTGGGAAACTTAGAAGTAATTCTGCTGATCGTTCGGGGAAAACTGCAATATTTACTAGGTCCCCTATTAAATGAAAAAAAAACAACAACAAACCCAACCCAAAACAAAAATAACCCCTAAAAATGTGCTTAGAAGTAGATCAGGCAAGCAGAACCTGACGTATCATTCAGATATTTTAATTAAAAGATATAACATAGATGATTACAGGTTACTCTCCAATAGCCAAGAGCACCTTTAGCCGGCATTGTTTTCTGGAGAATGATATGGTTGTAGTTTAGTCACATCCTAGTTAAGACTGCTACTACATCCTCTACCAGGAGCTATCTACCTTGGATAAAGAGAGCAGCGGAAAAAAAAACATTTCCTTCCAAACATCAGGTCATCCAAGGCAACTGCCAGGAAGGAGATTTAGAAAAGGCAAAAATAAAGTCCTTGATACAGCATGTAATCAACCTGTAGAATTTGGTAACTTGAGTTAGCGGTGATGGTTGCTAAATTAGAACATAGAATCATAGGGTTGAAAGGGACCACGGAGGTCTCCTGCTCAATCGGAAGAACCCTATATATCATTCTGGACAAATGGCTGCCCACTTGAATGGTCTTAAAAGAAAAGGTTGATTTGGGGGGTTGAGGCAGCTGCCTCAAGGAAAAAATATTGGAAGGTGGTATTTTGTCTAAGCATGCCCATAGTTCTTTTGAAGAAATATAGGATGCCAAAGTATCACCTGTTTTGGCACAGGGGTTAATTATAAAATTACCCAGATTCATCAGCAGTTGGAATATTTGTTCTAACATCATTTTTTTTGGCAAAATTGGCTTAGAGGTAAACGTTTTTGTAGTGAATGATGATTCTTCAAAGCTGTCTCACTTCCTAAGGAAAAATTGAGGGAGGTGCACGTAAAGGTCCAACTCTGTTTAGTATTTAGTTTCTCTCTGGCTTTCAATTTTCTGCCTAGCTTACTGAACAAAGCAAGGTTGATTTGGCTAACCATTCCTAACTAAAAAAAAGAAGTTATTTTGGACAGGAATGATTCCCCCCCCCCCGAAATTTTAAATCCTTTGGGCTGTGCTAGCAGGGTGGCAAGAAAGATACTTGTATTTGTTGTTTAGGAGTGTTTTGGTATCCAACATTTTTCCTGATATCTAGTTACTGATGGCTTCTAGCTGTTTATTTATTCACACTGCAACTCTTTAAGTATATGCCAAAGTTCAGCCTGTTGTCCCTTCGTCATTAAGTATCTAATTTTTGTTATTTCAACATTTCAGAGACTTCTTCAAAAATATTAAGATAGCCATTTGTCTGAAATGGTATAGGGTTTCCTGACTGAGCAGGGGGTTGGACTAGATGACCTCCAAGATCCCTTCCACCACCACCACCAGCACCACCATCATCATCAGTATATTTAATGTAGCCTTTTCTGAATACAAGAGGATATAGATATTGTACATCATTAAAAAAACCCTGTATGATATCTAAAATCTGAATAAGTCATTCATTGTTTGAAAAGAGACACCGTTTAATCCATCAATTCCCTTGTGTTACAAGGCCACATGGTTAGTTTTCATACAAACTGATAATTCTCACACCATCTCATTAAGACCTTGCCCAGTCATGAAGTTTTCAGTTAGCAGAAAAACGATGAGATAAAGATGAACCGTACAATCTCATAAAAGCTCCAGAGTAAATCTATAGACTGAGAGCGGATAGATAACTTACCAAAGCACTGAATTATCTTGCATCCTTGTCATTTTCTAAGAATGCCAGTTCCAAGTAAAAATGCCCCTTGTCTCTGCAATCTCTTAACTTTTTATTGATAATTAAAACTGAAAACAATATTTTTTAAAAAAATTAAAAACCAAGATTGGGCAAAAGAACCTTGGGTGACATCAAAAAAAGTGATCTCCAGGGGCTATATAAAAATACCATCCTTTTTCCAGGAAACATTGGAGATTAATCTTGATGTTGGAATTACAAAATCATAGTCGTTTATTAAATAGAGTGAACATCAAGAATTAAAATCAGTGATGGATGGCAAGGCTTAAATCCAAAGGAAGACATGTGTTTTATGGAACTGACTACGTAAGATGTCCTATTGAGCAACCCAGCAGATGTCACAACGTAATTCCTCCTTAAACACTTTTTAACCTCAACTATGGTGTCTGAATAACCTATGCATTAACTGGAGATGGCATTAAACACCCACATACTATAAATGACACAAACTGGAATGGAGAAATTCAGAACAGGATTGTGCTTAACCAATTAGATCAGCTGCTTTTCCCGGATATCTCACTTCCTTCGAGAACACGTGTCCATTTGTGTATAAAAAGTCCCTGGTCAGAACGGTTGTCACCCATTCACCGGAGCTTCCTAGCTTTGAAAGCTTCCTCTGTTGAGCGAAGGTAAGATATATTTTGTTGCTTGTTCTTACAATAAGAAGACAGAGGGTGGATAGGCACCTTGTATCCTTATCTTAGAATTAAGATAAATCTGGGGGTGGTTAGATAAAACTGCAAATCCTACAGAAGAAAGTGCGACATGTTTCACACCTTTTAAGGAAAATAATTCTCAAGCTGGTTAAATTTTTAAGGTGAAGAGAGGCATCAACTGGAGTAAGATCCAGTTGTAAGTGAAAGATGCTCGGTAGGCCAGGTTTATGGCTTACTGTTGCATGAGGCTAGCTGATTATTCCACAAATCATTATTACCTATCTTCATTCAGCTTAGGTGAAAATTATTCATGTGATCTGTGACCAAACCTTTGTTCCTATTTAAGAAAATTGGAATGCGAAAGAAAATGGAGCATGAGTTTGTTGAAGTTGGTCCTTCACAATCTGTTCTTGCTTTGCAGGTTTGCCTTTAGATCTGCAACCATGAGCTGCTGTCGCTGTTGTGGAGGTCGTGGCTGCTGCTGCTGCAACAGACACAGGCCGAGAACGGTTTACTATGTAGCAAGGCCCACAACTGTTGCGTACTGTTGTAGGCCTCGTGGATGTTGCTGCGGCCGTCCACGGTGCTGCTGTACTCCATCTTACCCATACTATCGAGTTCCAGTCCAGACCTATGGCACCCAAGTAAAGAAATGCTAAAGGAACATTGAGGACGTTAGCAAGACCTGCAAGTTAGAGCTAACAGATTCAGACTGCAGAAGCTGCAGCGACCACCAGAGGGCAGCAAAGAGCAGATGCTTTCAGCATTATCCCACGGCCCTCTTGTGATCATTTGAAACACTGCAACCCAGATAGATGTAGTCTTCTCTTTTGACAGCTAGAGGGATGTGAGAATGTTATGCTCCACTTGCAAGACTTGCTGGATTATCTCTGACTCATCTTGCCAAGCTGATGAACAGAAGCCTTGACACACATATATTAAGCAATACTCTTTGATCTTCTCTTGGCTTTATTCCTGTAAAGATTAGAATAGTTTGCTCGTATCTGAAAGGCAAATGGCATCGTTTTAATTTTCTTTTTTCTTATGACTATTGGGTGATCTTTGTTCGGGGTCTGGAGCCGTCCTACAAACTGGTTCTATAGCCATTTACTCTTTCCAAAAACAATAGTTTTGGAGTGACAGCTTGCATTTTCTTTGGCAAAGCAAGTCTTAGCCCTGTCGCCATTTTCCAATTCTTGTAATCCTTGTATAAGCTTGTTGTTTCAATAAAATTCTGAAGTTCTAGAAGTTTTCCCATCCTTTTTGTATTTATTCCTCAGTAAATTTTCAGTGTCTTTGTAAAATTCTTACTCACATAGCAATGCTAAGGTAGCCGGAACTGGCTATTTGTATTGAGATCTTTACTTTGTGTAGCCATTTACTTATATTTTATAATGCCTTTACTCCTCCTTCTCCTTTCTTTGAATCTGCCTGGGGGGGCGGGTAGTGGTTTAGACTGTTTTCAGAGATTTTTGTATACTACAAATGTTGCGGAAAATATTTCTTACTGGGGTAAGATCAAACAGATACAATAATAAATATTAATGCCAGGATAAATCATGGCTACAGAACCCTAAGCTTGGTTAACTATGGTTTATGGAATTGATTGGAATTGGCTTTGAACTTGAGGTCAAATAAGTTTATTTCTTTACTACATTTTTATTCCACCTTTATTATTTTATAAGTAACTTAAGGCAGTGGGTATACCTAATATTCCTTCCTACTCCTATTTTCCCCACAACAACAACCCTGTGAGATGGGCTGGGCTGAAAAGAGAGTAAGACTGGCCCATATAGAGTCAAGATAAGACACTGTGTAGTGCATATTTTTCTAAACTAAGATTCATATATTTGACCAGGATGTCATTGGTATCCAGGTTTAGAATTCCTTAACATGTGTCTTAGATCAAAGGTTTGTAATCAAGAGTCTCTTTGTTTCTGAAAAGTAAATGTAACTTAGATTTGGGGGCGGAAGGGGTCTTTCACCTTCAAAATGTTGCTAACGTGTGCTTTGCATGATTGACCGGGCACTGCAGACTCTCCCAAATCAAATATTTAGAAGGTGAATGTTAGGTTCATGGTTGATGAACAGACTGGGATTAAACTCGCTATAAAAGGAGCTGAAAGGGGATTTTTTTTTGTTCTCCAATAAAAGATAAGGTTGAACTGTGGGGGTCCCTGATGCTCTCTCTGAGCTTGGTGGTTTTCTTGCAGACATTTCATTATCCAACTAGGTAACATCATCAATTATCTTGTTTGGTCTTGAAACATCTATAAGAAAACCACCAAGGTCTGTGAACCCCAAGAACCCCAGTCTTTTCTCCAACTGGCCCACATGCCCCTCTGTAAATCATGGCTTCCAATTTCAAACAGCTGTGTTGATAGAAACACTAAAACCATAATTTGCTTAACGGTGGTTTACCAGGTGTACTGTAACTGAGGCTGGCTTTGGGACATATACCACATGTATATGCAGTGCTTTTTTTTGTAAAAGAAAAAGGTGCCAGAACTCACACATGTCATACAACCCGCCTTGCCTACCCTACAAGGTTCCATCCAAAAAAAGGTGCCGGAACTCCGTTCTGAGCGTTCTATGACAAAAAAAGCCCTGTGTATATGGTTCCCAAAGGGAAGTTGTTTGGCAAGTGGGTGTCTGTGCCATGAAAATAAATGGATGATTGAATGAATAAAGTTGTTGTTCACATACTAAACTAAAAGCAAACCTGGACTGGCCTCATGGATCATGCTTTAACATAAGCTGCTATTTAGCTGTCGTATTTTGAATAAACTATATCCAGATCAGGTAAAACTTTGATTTCCCTGGCAGCGTCTGTCATTTGATTTGTAGAAATCCAGCTTTGACATGATAAAGGGTAGAGACAAACAAGTTCCAACAGGACAACTTTGATGATTCATCATTTTATTTTATTTTTGTCTACATAGCTATCTTCAGAATAAGGAAAGGTTCCAGACACCCAGGAGGAAATGAGGATACCTTTTATCTTAACATAGCAAACAAGCTTATTCCTTGGCTCAAGAGAATTCAGTTCAGAGAACAGTGAGGGAAAAAGAAGAAGAAGAAGAAGAAGAAGAAGAAGAAGAAGAAGAAGAAGAAGAAGAAGAAGAAGAAGAAGAAGAAGAAGAAGAAGAAGAAGAAGAAGAAGAAGAAGAAGAAGAAGAAGAAGAAGAGAAAAACGTCACCGTGGTACAGAGGAATTCAGGTGAGGGAGTTTGGCAGTCTTAGAAATTAGAGATGCAGTTGGCGGGGCTGTTCTTAGTATTGTGTTAGCACAGTTTAGGTCTTCTTATACGGTGGTTGGCGTCTTACTTCTTGCAGCATGGAGGGCAGGCAGCGGGGCAGCAGGTCTGGATGCAAGGAATTGCACAGCTGCAAGGGGAGCAGCAGGATTGGGCACAGATGGACTGGCAAGGGGAGCAGGAGGACTGGCCACAGCTGGATTGGCAAGGGGAGCAAGAGGACTGGCCACAGCTGGATTGGCAAGGGGAGCAAGAGGACTGGCCACAGCTGGATTTACCACCACAGCAGGACTGGCCACAGCTGGATTTGCCACCACAGCAGGACTGGCCACAGCTGGATTTGCCACCACAGCAGGACTGGCCACAGCTGGATTTGCCGCAGCCGCAAGAGCAGGAGGACTGGCCACAGCTGGATTTGCCACAGCCGCAAGAGCAGGAGGACTGGCCACAGCTGGATTTGCCACAGCCGCAAGAGCAGGAGGACTGGCCACAGCTGGATTTGCCACAGCCGCAAGAGCAGGAGGACTGGCCACAGCTGGATTTGCTACCACCGCAGGAAGAGCAACAGGACTGGCCACAGCTGGATTTAGTCCCACCGCAGGAAGAGCAACAGGACTGGCCACAGCAGGGAACGCAGCATGACTGACATCCACAGCAGGGCACACACACAAGCATGGCCCCACAGGTTCCACAGGTGCCCCCAGAAGAGCCACAGCAATCCCCACAGCAGGACATCTTGGTAGGCAAACTAAAAAACAAACACATCTATGTAATCGAGGCACACAGACACATTTTGGGTGAACATGTTCAGTGCCAGAAGAGATCTTAGTTCTGTGAACCCTTATGAAAGAACTAGAAATTTGATTGTATAAGATGGATAAGATACAAGTAAGGTCCTTGGGGCTCTCTGAGCCTGGTTGTTTTCTTACAGATGTTTCATCACCCAAACTAATATCATCAGTAGTAGTAAGGAGTAGCCTTACTATTAGCAAACCCCACTCCTTACTAGTACTGATGATGTTACTTAGTTTGGGTAAATGAAACATCTGCAAGCAAACAACCAAGCTCAGAGAGCATCAAGGACCTCTCATTTCAACCCTGAGCTACAAATATTCTCCTTTAAAGGTACAAATAGTGATGTAAAGACTTTTAAAGGACCCTCCAGTCACTCTAGAGTCCTAGTAACTGCCTGGGACTAGTCTGTGCAGTTTTCTTGGCAAACTTTTAACAACTGGGTTGCTGTGGTCACCTTCTTTCTAGGGCTGAAGTTAACTGAGTCAAAGTCAGTATCAGCTGGCTTCATACTTAAAGCCCCACTACACCAAATTGGTGCTCAAAGACAATCATACACATATAATATACTATCAGGAGCAAAGAATCAGGATCACACATAAAGTTGCACTTCAGAAGATTTATTGCTCAAGCCTCTATGCAAGAATTTAGTCAACTAAGGTAAGGTAAAGGTTCCCCCGCATGTGTGTGCTAGTCGTTTCCGACTCTAGGGGCCGGTGCTCATCTCCGTTTCAAAGCCGAAGAGCCGGCGCTTGTCCGAGGACGTCTCCGTGGTCCTGTGGCCGGCATGACTAGACGCCAAAGGCGCACGGAACGCTGTTACCTTCCCACCGTAGTGGTCCCTATTTTTCTACTTGCATTTTTACGTGCTTTCGAACTAAAGTTCAGACTAAATTGGTACCAGGTAAGTGTCAACAGAAATCAAGAGGGGTTGGACTTAGATTGTTTGTGGGAATGTAAAGATTCTAGGCTGATAACCTATTAAACTCTTCCCCCCAGCTCTGCCTGCTCGTCTCCTACACATATTTTTAAAGGGAATAAAGGATAATCACTAAAACAAAACCACACTGAATTTAACTGTTGAGCTATTTCAACATTGTAGGGAAATCTGTACATTTTTTTACCCGTTGTCCCTTTTCAAACAGTTTCTTCAGATCAGCAACAGTTGGATGGTACAAACCCTCCTTTAAATGGATTGAATGGAGGTATTTTGGTGAAATTTGTATTTACAGTAATGGGCATCATTCGTGAGAATTTTGTCTTTCACTATGTCATTTTCTCTCTGGCTATCTGGTTCCCCTGACTTTAGTTAATCCTAGATAGAAGATATTATGGAAGATTTCCCATTGAACTTTCTCTGATCAATAAAGGTTGCAACTATTAAATCTGCAGAGTAAAAGCGAGTATATTCCAGCCCATCCTGTAGTATACTGTATAACCACAAAAATAAGCTCATAAAGCCACTGAAGCAATTATAAAGTACTCCTCCTAAGATTTATGTAAACAAACTGCAGCATCTTTCATTGGAAGATACTGTAAGGTATATTTCAGCACAATATTATCTTCTTACCTTGCGTAGTATCGGCTGACAGATGAAGAAGTGTGCGAATATTGTGGGATAAGAATCTTTTTATATGACACCCTGTAGCAGTCCCCAAGGAAATGAAACATCACTTAAGCATGGTCAGTTCTGCTTGACCTCAAGCTGCACATTTCTGGTCACTTCACCATCATCCGGTCCTTTACCCATTTTGATTTTTTTTTAATATTTATGATTAAGTTGTGTTTGGTCTGTTATTAAAACTCCTTTGATATGAGAATGTTATAATTTGCTTATGAATCTCAAAGGCATTCAGGATTGCTGTAGTAGGATTAATGTTTAGGGTGTGCGTATTTTACAGACTAGTGCTCTGTGCCCTTCAGGTAGAAGGCCAGTGAGAGAAATTGATTTATGAGTGAAAAGGGAGTCACAACAGAATATCCTACTTTATATGCTCAATCTATGTAGGGGAGGGTGGAGGTTCTGCTCCCAATGCTGTGGCAGCTAACCATGTTCTCTTACTGCACAAGGCAATCAGTGTGTCATTTACTACTGATTAAATATGAAATATCATACCAAGCAGGGTTTAAATTAATGAAGCATTGCCTTCATGGGAAGTAAATGGCAACAATTATTTATTTATTTATTTATTTTAATCCCATTTATATCCCGCCCTTCTCCAAAGACTCAGGACGGCTTACAAGCTTAGCAGTAGCCTTCATTCTATGTATATGCCTGCTTATTAGGGCTTTCACACACACCCCCAAGCGGCATTATTACAAAGTCAGCTTAATTGCCCCCAACAATCTGGGTCCTCATTTTACCTACCTGGGAAGGATGGAAGGCTGAGTCAACCTTGAGCCTGGTGGGACTCGAACCTGCACTAATTGCAGGCAGCTGGTGTTACTTAAGGAGGCATTAGCCCACTGCTCCACCAATTAGACAACAATCCTGGGCACTCATTTGAGTGAAGAATTGGGAGGATTAGATACAAACGTTATAAAATTTACACCGCCCTGTACACCGCCCTGAGTCCTTCGGGAGAAGGGCGGTATAGAAATTCAATTATAAATAAATAAATAAATAAAATAATTTTGGTGATTTCTGCTAGCAAATGGCAATGCATCACTTGCATCTGGTCCAGTTTCTTAGTCTGTATCGAAACAGAAGAATGCTTGGTAAATTTTGCAGTTGCCTTCTCTTACTGTTCTTTACACTCTTCTGGGCTTGTCCTAGGGTAAGAGATCACATAATGATGAGGATCATGACCATGTTACATGCTGGATCCCTTATTCTCATATATTCTCTGCTAGTTTTACACATTTCACACATTTTATCCTTTGCTCCTGTGCCTGTGTTGAGGCTGGCCCTCTCACTGTCATTTAGAAAGGGGGTGAAATATATGTTGTTATAACTTTAGTTTCAGATTTTTAAGGAAGGTTTTAACCATTTTAACTGTTATACTGAATGTTTTAACTGTTGTAAGCCATCTGGTGTAATAAAATGGGCATGAGTGATGTGGACATTATAAAATAAAAACAAAACCCCCATTTATATGAGCACTGTTGTAAAAAGGCTGGGAAACTTAGAATAATCTTTGGTACAACCCTTTAACCCTTTAATTTAAAAGCCAATTCAGAATGATGAGATGGGTATATTGATCAACCAACCAACAATGAAACAAGTAAAGCCGCCCTGAGTCTTCGGAGAAGGGCGGGATATAAATGGAATTAAAATAAAAAAAAAATAAAAATAAAATAAAGCCAGAAGCTTCCAGAAATGATGGAATAATTATAACAATATTTCTTGGTGTCCTAGTTTGTAATGAGTAAACATCTTAATATTAGTGCATCCAGCAGTCTATTATAAAATTGTCACAGGCAAGACTATTAATTAAAGATGGTTGTAATAATATATTGCAGATTAAGTACTTTAATGAGAGGTACAAACACAGAGGAGGATACAAGGACATCTGCTTTACAGGGTAATCATGAATTTGATTCTTTTCAATGATGTTTCATTTCCTAAGGAAAGGTAAAATAAGTTGTATAAACAGTAGGGTTCTGTCCACTTTGAAAATGACTCAGAAGGATTGCTTAGGATCGCGTGAGAACCTGACACCTTTCTGCTCTTCATTAAAGCAGCCATGTCTTCTTTCAGGCTTGAAAACTTTTTTTTAAAAAGTGGCCATTTTAAAGTCTTTTTAATGAGTCAGATCTATAAAACAGCCTCACGCAGATGATGTGATCGTTTCATGAAGAGCAGACACCATGAACTCACCCAAGCATGGAGTTGAAGGGAAGATTTTTCTTCTGAATCACAATAAAAAGGTGATCTAAATTAGCATGAAGGCAATCAAGCATCCCTCTGGTTGTTCTAATTCTTAAAAACCAAAAATTAAAAGCTGTATGTATATATCATCCAACGGATGAGCCAGTGTTGGCTCCTTGGTGTTCTTATGGAGACAGGAATTTCAGCTATGTTCCACGTTAATTGTATTTAGTAAGATGGAAAAGAAGGACCTCCAAATACTGATTTTTTTTTTTACGATTGGTGTGGAAACTGGACATTTTTAGAATCTCTCCCCTCAGTTTTTATTTGGTGTTTCACAAGCAAAAACATGTAGCCTTGGCTGTTTATCTCAACATACATGCTGCTTCTGCAATGGTATACGGACATTGCTTTAATAAGATACTGTTGTTTAAAATGAAGGTCTAGGAGACGACCAGACTGAGCTTGAAGGAGGAGTCAAGCACATCATCAGTCTCGACACTCTTTGTGCCCACAAGAGACCTAAATCCAGCCCATCTTGAATTCTGCTGACTCTTATCTATGGCCAATTTGCTTTGGCCATTAGTAGCTCAGATTCTTATAAGACAGTATTAACATGTAGCAAACGTGTAGTCATTTGAACTGCCTTGTTTCCTGATTCATTGCACCTGACGTAAGAAAATGAATACAGCCAAGGCCTAAGCATCACATGGAAGAGGACCACACTGAGGTTGAGGGAGAAACCCACCCATTTTATGCAGCGTTATGATGGCTGAAGGAGGTGGCACAGGGCTGCACTGAAAGGTCTACCATTGTTGACTGAGTCCATTCTCCACATCAATTGCCTTTTTGTTGACTGACAAGGCAAAGTTGTATTCCACAATTGCTCCTTGAGCAGAGACACCGTGGCAGGTGAAAGTGTCATTTCATGCATACTTTTGTTGAGTGCCAAGGAATTAAGCCAGAGAGAACAGCAAGTAATAATCTAGGTGAATATATACAATAAACTATGATTCATTGAATAAATCACAGTTGGCTGAATATGCATATAGGACTGAGCTGTGAAATCCTGATCTTCAAATAAGACTCAAATATTTTAGGATCTATGTGTGTAAACCTAGAAAAAGGACTAATCCTCATTAAAGTATATTGCAGGAATGCCTCCGACCTGTGCACCTGCCAGTTATGGGATTGCTCACATGAGTTACAAACCTCTCTATCCACATAATATTTATGTGTAATGCCTTCTTTAGGTCTGATGATGTTGCCATTCGTCCTTCCCTCCAGAGGAGTGAGAAATAGTTCCATTGAACTTTAAATTGCTTCTGTACATTTAAGTACAGTTGTGGAATTCTGGGTGCTACATTTTGAAAGGGTCATGGAGAATAATAAATATTAAAACCAAATCACTTGAAGAAGAGTTAAGGAGGTAGATATGTTCATTTTGCAATAAAGGAGACCAAAGAAAGATTCATACATGAGCTATGGAATTCAAAATATCAATGACCGAGACACTGAAACGCATTAATATCTTTTGTCGCATGAAAACATCTGTTTTCTCTAGTTAAATACCTCATAATGTCAATTAAAAGGAGATGAAATCTTGGGATCATATGAAATAATTTTCAGTGGATGAGATGCGTTTCATTTCCAGTTACCCTCAAAGAATTCCTTTGAAGTTTCCATGCCACCAACCAGGATTGCGATCTGACTATTTCCATTGAGCCTTCATCGGGGTCTTAGAAAACTCAAGTTTGCCATTTAACATATGCCTTCTTTAAATATAATTTGCACAACTGTCATGTAGTGGGTTACATTAAAAAAAGGAGACAAGATAAATGAACTCTCCGTGTTTGCATTCTGCCAGATGTCAAGACAGAGTGGTGGCATTTGATTGGCATGAATTGCTTCTTGTATGCTAAAGCGCTTTGGAATTATCTTGCTGGTCTCTCTTTTTTTCTTGCCCTGCTTTGTGACAATGTGAATGCTTCCTTGAATGATCAGGAACCATCTGATGAAGAATGGAGGCATGAAGAATGGGGGATGAGCTGGAGGTTTTCAAGAAAAGATTGGACAACCATGTGGCTGAGATGGTAGAAGGATTCTACCTTCAACGTCCCTTCCAACCCTACAATTCTAAGACAATCAGGAGTTACGCATCTACATTTATAAGTGTCAAAGCTTTTGACTCTCGTTCTTCGGCGATTTTGTAGAAAGGATAGGAAATACCACGAACAAAGACAAAACGAGTGTACGAGCTTATTATTATTTTTTATTATATAATGAGTTTCTGGATGAAGAGAATAATTGTTTCAAGAGTTGCCACAGAAGGAAGAAGTAAGATATAATATAAATTTAATAAATCAATCAATCAAGATAATGAGCAGGTGGCTTGGACGGGAGTGTGGAAAGCAGCAGCAACCTCGAGTAATCGTTAAGGAGGCGGATCGGCGAGGGATACGAGGGAGATCTGGCATCCCTTCCCTTCTTGCCTTCGGCGCTTCCTTTAATGCTCTTCAGGACTTGCACTGTTGGGGGAAGCAGCACTTAGACCCACAGCCCTTAGACCCACAGCAGCAACAGCTGCAGGGGCTACAGCAGCAGGATTTTCCACAACAGCTTTGGGAGCAGCTGGATTGTTGGCAGCAGCAGGGGGAGCAACCACAAACGCAGCAGCAGGGAGAACAGCTGCATTGTTGATCGCAGCAGGGGGAGCAGCAGCAGCAGCAGGGGCAACAGCCACACTTTTTGCAGCAGCAGCACTGCTTGCAGCATGGGGAGCAGTCACACTTGCAGCAGCAGCCCTTCTTGCAGCATGGGGAGCAGCCACACTTGCAGCAGCAGCCCTTCTTGCAGCATGGGGAGCAGCCACACTTGCAGCAGCAGGGTGAGCAGCCACATTTGGAGCACTGGGTCATGTTGGCAAGGGAGAGCAGAGCAAAGACAGATCTAAAAGGAATCAAAGGAGGCTGTATTGATCAACCTGGACAATTTCAGACACACCGTTCCTTGTCCCCGTGATTGGTTGTTGATGAAGGCACGAGACGCTGGGCGGCGTGCGAATTAAAAATAACGAAACAGTAAAAAAACAAGGGTGGTGGTGGTGGTGGGGAAAAAGCTGTCTCTTAAACTGAGAAGTAAAGCTATGATGGTACACCTCATGTTTATTACTTTGCAGGAAGATTCTTTGGACCAGGAGTATTCCAACTAGCTTCTCTGGAATAGAATGCAGCTATTTTTCTATCACTAGAGCTCTGCCTCTTATGGTTAATCAAGGAATGCTCCTTGTGTAGTTTACATTATTGTTGCCCTGACCTAAAGTCTGGGAATGTAGATGTTAAGGGGATCCAGATTCACTTGGAAAGATTCTGCAGGTGAATTGTAGGACATTTTGCACCATTATTTTAGAAGTCCTTGGTTCTAATGAAATGAAAGAAGCTCCCTCAATTGTCATAATTTCAGGTGCAAGTTTATCTACTTGAGAAGAAACCACAGCAAAAAGGCAGATAAGACATCCAGAAATTTGAGTTTCCCCGCTCTAGCTTGAAGAAGTGAAAGAACTTACCTTGTTTAGAAGGAAGAGAGGTGTGGATATGGAATCCAGGTGTGAATGAAGAAGAGTTTGATGGACCTCTTTATATAGGTGTACTGATTTTTCCATGAGCAATGAGCACACCGACAGATGTTGGGATTTTCATGATGGCTGAGTGTCACCTTCCTTGACATTATTTTTGACTACCATCATTTCCTCGACTTATGAAAAAAGTGTATGATTAATCCAGATCCAAGCGTGATTTAAATAACCACTTTTAAGATGCAGTGCTTAGAAACAGCTAATGTGTGGTTATGTTATCATGAAGCACTTAAGTATTTTAATGTGAAGACCTCTTGATTTCCCATCTGACACTGCATCACCAACACTTGTTTTCAAATGGATTTTTTTAATACGCTTAAAAAAGAAAGGAAGAAACATATGTAGAAATGTTGAATGTGGCAAAATAACAGAGTAAGTTCACCCAGTTCTGTACTCCATCTTTGATCATAAAGTTCCACTTAATCAATCTCATGCCGCCAGTATGGTTCAAATCAGAAGAAAGGAAGAATTTATCTAGTATCTAGTTGCTGAGCTGTTTCTATGTCAGCCCAATCATGACATTTAAAGGGACGCAGTGGCTCAGTGGGTTAGGATGCTGAGCTTGTCGATCAGAAGGTCAGCAGTTTGGCGGGTCGAATCCCGAGTGCCGCGTAGCAGAGTGAGCGCCTGTTACTCGTCCCAGCTTCTGCCAACCTAGCAGTTCGAAAGCACGTAAAAATGCAAGTAGAAAAATAGGGACCGCTCCGGTGGGAAGGTAACAGCGTTCCGTGCGCCTTTGGCGTCTAGCCATGCCGGCCACATGACCACGGAGACGTCCTCGGACAAGCGCTGGCTCTTTGGCTTTGAAATGGAGATGAGCACCGGCCCCTAGAGTCGGAAATGACTAATACGCGTGTGCGGGGGAACCTTTACCTTTAATCATGACATAGGAAGTTTGAGGAATGTCATAGTTTCCTCTAATCAACTGCAGAAGAGTGTGAGCAGGAGTTTTGGGGAGAAGAAATTGGGTTATCTGTCAGGTATGAAGAACTGGGACCACACATTAAGTGCCAGTTGACTTATTACTCACGCCTACACACACAAGTGCGTAGTCAACTAATGGTCAGCACTTAAATTGGCACGAGACAAGACTCCACAAAATTCAAGAACTAGACTTAAACCACTTGTAAGTAGTATGTAACAACTCTAGGCTGGTTTACTCACTCACTCTATGCTCCAGGCTCTGCCTACTTTTTTTACATTGTCTTTGGGGAGCTGTGTTGGGGAAGTTAAGCTGAAAGTTTTGGTCTGTTCCTTTTTTGTTGTTGTTGAAATTCTTAGCCCCATTATTTATTTATTAAATTTATAGCTGCCCACCTCACTCTGAGGCTTACTGCTAAAATCATCAGTATAAAAAGTATGAATTGCAAAGGCAAGCAGCAAAAAAGGTGAGATCTGTACAGGGCCATGGCTATCCTCATTTAATCTGCCAAGCACCTGCAATGTTAAGTGTCCCCGTTACGATCCCAAGTAATCTGTTTTAATCTATTTTTAATGTGTTTCAACTTATTCATGGGCATTTGTTTAATCGTTTTTAATTTTTGTATCTTGTTTTTTAATATGTATTGCCCTGTTCACCGCCCTGAGTCCTCCGGGAGAAGGGCGGTATACAAATAAAATTAATAATAATAATAATAATAATAATAATAATAATAATAATAATAATAATAATAATAATAATAATAATAATAATAATAACAACAACAACTGGCCGAGCCAGGTTTTAACGCCCTTCCAGATGGACGAAAGGGGACAGACAGACAGACTTCACTTCGGGTGGGGAGATATTCCACAGTGTGTGGGGGACACGGCGGAAAGGGTCTCTTTCCAGACCCCCACCAGCTGAAATTCTTTGACTGACAAAGCCGGGATTGTCTAAGAATGACACAGGACACACTGCTTAGAGAGGAGGGAATTTTTTTTTATTAAAGAGTTTTACAAAAACAAGATTTTACAATACATCCCAAAATCCCACCCACCCCAAACCACCCCCCTTCCCCCCTCACTTCCCAGAGCTAAATACAGGGTATAGTTATAATAATCATATTCTAGCTAAAGATTATCCATAATATAAAATTAACCAAGTTCATAATGTACTTTAACTCCCCTTTAACATAAATACATACAAAGTACTAACACTAAAATTAATAACAATATCCCTCTAAAATCTACTCATAAGCTAAATGGAACTTTTTAGTCCCATATTTATTCTGAATATAATCTATCCATCTCCTCCAAACTGAAATATAACTTTCTTGTGAATGATCCTAGAGAGGAGGGAATTTGAGAGCATAAAGGACATCAGTCGAAAGTAGCTACAGTTTGGGGGTTTGAGGCTGGTAATATTTATAGGAAAAGTGGTCCTTTGGGAATTGTGAATGCTTCTAAGCTGCCCAACGTCGCCTCTAGGTGAGATGGAGAGCAAACAAGTCTAGTAAATAGATGTTCTCTTTGAAATGTTTGTTTTGTGGATGTGTGGCTTCAGTGGAAATGTCCTTATATGATTTTTGTTGAGTATATAGATCTTTTCCTTTGGGGTAGTGCCTATGTGTTGAGTTTGGGCACCAAGTTTGTATGCTCAGGAAAGTTCTGTATCTTAAAGGGATTCTCTCTGTTTTGTTATTCTTTGGCAGCCACATGGTTTATATCACTTTCAGCCTAGTTGTCAACATCTGAAAGAAGTTTAAGCGATCCTTGTGACATTGTGTTATCTTTGTGTGCAACAGTTTCTTCTGGTTTCGGCTGTTTTGGAGGTCATGTTGATGATTAAAGGGTTCAAAGGGAATGCATGCCTAACATTATTCCTACATCTGGTTTCCCCCCCAACACTCTTTAATTTTTGTCTGTATCAATGATCTGTTTATCAACTGTACATATGGCAGGGAGCCGAAGCGATTAAGCAAACACCAGAGGTCAAAATAAACATTTCAGTTATCTTGACGGAATTGAACCTTATACCAAATTCGATAGGATAATGTTACAGGGAAAATGCAAGGTAAATAAGATTAAAATAATAATCCATTAGTGGATGTCTGGATAGATAAAATTTAATAAATAGGTGAAGAAGAGTGGAGACGTGGATCGGACCCAGTGCAGTGAGCTGCCTTGTTTCCTGATTCATTGCACCTGACGTAAGGAAATGAATACAGCCAAGGCCTAAGCATCACATGGAAGAGGACCACACTGAGGTTGAGGGAGAAACCCACCCATTTTTATGCAGCGTTATGATGGCTGAAGGAGGTGGCACAGGGCTGCACTGAAAGGTCTACCATTGTTGACTGAGTCCATTCTCCACATCAATTGCCTTTTTGTTGACTGACAAGGCAAAGTTGTATTCCACAATTGCTCCTTGAGCAGAGACACCGTGGCAGGTGAAAGTGTCATTTCATGCATACTTTTGTTGAGTGCCAAGGAATTAAGCCAGAGAGAACAGCAAGTAATAATCTAGGTGAATATATACAATAAACTATGATTCATTGAATAAATCACAGTTGGCTGAATATGCATATAGGACTGAGCTGTGAAATCCTGATCTTCAAATAAGACTCAAATATTTTAGGATCTATGTGTGTAAACCTAGAAAAAGGACTAATCCTCATTAAAGTATATTGCAGGAATGCCTCCGACCTGTGCACCTGCCAGTTATGGGATTGCTCACATGAGTTACAAACCTCTCTATCCACATAATATTTATGTGTAATGCCTTCTTTAGGTCTGATGATGTTGCCATTCGTCCTTCCCTCCAGAGGAGTGAGAAATAGTTCCATTGAACTTTAAATTGCTTCTGTACATTTAAGTACAGTTGTGGAATTCTGGGTGCTACATTTTGAAAGGGTCATGGAGAATAATAAATATTAAAACCAAATCACTTGAAGAAGAGTTAAGGAGCTAGATATGTTCATTTTGCAATAAAGGAGACCAAAGAAAGATTCATACATGAGCTATGGAATTCAAAATATCAATGACCGAGACACTGAAACGCATTAATATCTTTTGTCGCATGAAAACATCTGTTTTCTCTAGGTAAATACCTCATAATGTCAGTTAAAAGGAGATGAAATCTTGGGATCATATGAAATAATTTTCAGTGGATGAGATGCGTTTCATTTCCAGTTACCCTCAAAGAATTCCTTTGAAGTTTCCATGCCACCAACCAGGATTGCGATCTGACTATTTCCATTGAGCCTTCATCGGGGTCTTAGAAAACTCAAGTTTGCCATTTAACATATGCCTTCTTTAAATATAATTTGCACAACTGTCATGTAGTGGGTTACATTAAAAAAAGGAGACAAGATAAATGAACTCTCCGTGTTTGCATTCTGCCAGATGTCAAGACAGAGTGGTGGCATTTGATTGGCATGAATTGCTTCTTGTATGCTAAAGCGCTTTGGAATTATCTTGCTGGTCTCTCTTTTTTTCTTGCCCTGCTTTGTGACAATGTGAATGCTTCCTTGAATGATCAGGAACCATCTGATGAAGAATGGAGGCATGAAGAATGGGGGATGAGCTGGAGGTTTTCAAGAAAAGATTGGACAACCATGTGGCTGAGATGGTAGAAGGATTCTACCTTCAACGTCCCTTCCAACCCTACAATTCTAAGACAATCAGGAGTTACGCATCTACATTTATAAGTGTCAAAGCTTTTGACTCTCGTTCTTCGGCGATTTTGTAGAAAGGATAGGAAATACAACGAACAAAGACAAAACGAGTGTACGAGCTTATTATTATTTTTTATTATATAATGAGTTTCTGGATGAAGAGAATAATTGTTTCAAGAGTTGCCACAGAAGGAAGAAGCAAGATATAATATAAATTTAATCAATCAATCAATCAAGATAATGAGCAGGTGGCTTGGACGGGAGTGCGGAAAGCAGCAGCAACCTCGAGTAATCCTTAAGGAGGGATACGAGGGAGATCTGGCATCCCTTCCCTTCTTGCCTTCGGCGCTTCCTTTAATTCTCTTCAGGACTTGCACTGTTGGGGGAAGCAGCACTTAGACCCACAGCCCTTAGACCCACAGCAGCAACAGCTGCAGGGGCTACAGCAGCAGGATTTTCCACAACAGCTTTGGGAGCAGCTGGATTGTTGGCAGCAGCAGGGGGAGCAACCACAAACGCAACAGCAGGGAGAACAGCTGCATTGTTGACCGCAGCAGGGAGAACAGCTGCATTGTTGATCGCAGCAGGGGGAGCAGCAGCAGCAGCAGGGGCAACAGCCACACTTTTTGCAGCAGCAGCAGGGGCAACAGCCACACTTTTTGCAGCAGCAGCCCTTCTTGCAGCATGGGGAGCAGCCACACTTGCAGCAGCAGCCCTTCTTGCAGCATGGGGAGCAGCCACACTTGCAGCAGCAGGGTGAGCAGCCACATTTGGAGCACTGGGTCATGTTGGCAAGGGAGAGCAGAGCAAAGACAGATCTAAAAGGAATCAAAGGAGGCTGTATTGATCAACCTGGACAATTTCAGACACACCGTTCCTTGTCCCCGTGATTGGTTGTTGATGAAGGCACGAGACGCTGGGCGGCGTGCGAATTAAAAATAACGAAACAGTAAAAAAACAAGGGTGGTGGTGGTGGTGGGGAAAAAGCTGTCTCTTAAACTGAGAAGTAAAGCTATGATGGTACACCTCATGTTTATTACTTTGCAGGAAGATTCTTTGGACCAGGAGTATTCCAACTAGCTTCTCTGGAATAGAATGCAGCTATTTTTCTATCACTAGAGCTCTGCCTCTTATGGTTAATCAAGGAATGCTCCTTGTGTAGTTTACATTATTGTTGCCCTGACCTAAAGTCTGGGAATGTAGATGTTAAGGGGATCCAGATTCACTTGGAAAGATTCTGCAGGTGAATTGTAGGACATTTTGCACCATTATTTTAGAAGTCCTTGGTTCTAATGAAATGAAAGAAGCTCCCTCAATTGTCATAATTTCAGGTGCAAGTTTATCTACTTGAGAAGAAACCACAGCAAAAAGGCAGATAAGACATCCAGAAATTTGAGTTTCCCTGCTCTAGCTTGAAGAAGTGAAAGAACTTACCTTGTTTAGAAGGAAGAGAGGTGTGGATATGGAATCCAGGTGTGAATGAAGAAGAGTTTGATGGACCTCTTTATATAGGTGTACTGATTTTTCCATGAGCAATGAGCACACCAACAGATGTTGGGATTTTTATGATGGCTGAGTGTCACCTTCCTTGACATTATTTTTGACTACCATCATTTCCTCGACTTATGAAAAAAGTGTATGATTAATCCAGATCCAAGCGTGATTTAAATAACCACTTTTAAGATGCAGTACTTAGAAACAGCTAATGTGTGGTTATGTTATCATGAAGCACTTAAGTATTTTAATGTGAAGACCTCTTGATTTCCCATCTGACA
Source organism: Vipera berus (assembly GCF_964194415.1). NCBI lineage: Eukaryota > Metazoa > Chordata > Lepidosauria > Squamata > Viperidae > Vipera > Vipera berus. The sequence continues at coordinate 8,845,329 of NC_138219.1, forward strand.
CTGCATCACCAACACTTATTTTCAAAAAAATTTTATACGACTTTTTTAAGCTTAAAAAAGAAAGGAAGAAACATATGTAGAAATGTTGAACGTGGCAAAATAAAAGAGTAAGTTCACCCAGTTCTGTACTCCATCTTTGATCATAAAGTTCCACTTAATCAATCTCATGCCGCCAGTATGGTTCAAATCAGAAGAAAGGAAGAATTTATCTAGTATCTAGTTGCTGAGCTGTTTCTATGTCAGCCTAATCATGACATTTAAAGGGACGCAGTGGCTCAGTGGGTTAGGATGCTGAGCTTGTCGATCAGAAGGTCGGCAGTTTGGCGGGTCGAATCCCGAGTACCGCATAACAGAGTGAGCGCCTGTTATTCGTCCCAGCTTCTGCCAACCTAGCAGTTCGAAAGCACGTAAAAACGCAAGTAGAAAAATAGGGACCACTCCGGTGGGAAGGTAACGGCGTTCTGTGCGCCTTTGGCGTCTAGTCCTGCCGGCCACATGACCACGGAGACGTCCTCGGACAAGCGCTGGCTCTTCGGCTTTGAAACGGAGATGAGCACCGGCCCCTAGAGTCGGAAATGACTAATACGTGTGTGCGGGGGAACCTTTACCTTTAATCATGACATAGGAAGTTTGAGGAATGTCATAGTTTCCTCTAATCAACTGCAGAAGAGTGTGAGCAGGAGTTTCGGGGAGAAGAAATTGGGTTATCTGTCAGGTATGAAGAACTGGGGCCACACATTAAGTGCCAGTTAAGATGACTTATTACTCACGCCTACACACACAAGTGCGTAGTCAACTAATGGTCAGCACTTAAATTGGCACGAGACAAGACTCCACAAAATTCAAGAACTAGACTTAAACCACTTGTAAGTAGTATGTAACAACTCTAGGCTGGTTTACTCACTCACTCTATGCTCCAGGCTCTGCCTACTTTTTTTTACATTGTCTTTGGGGAGCTGTGTTGGGGAAGTTAAGCTGAAAGTTTTGGTCTGTTCCTTTTTTTGTTGTTGTTGAAATTCTTAGCCCCATTATTTATTTATTAAATTTATAGCTGCCCACCTCACTCTGAGGCTTACTGCTAAAATCATCAGTATAAAAAGTATGAATTGCAAAGGCAAGCAGCAGAAAAGGTGAGATCTGTACAGGGCCATGGCTATCCTCATTTAATCTGCCAAGCACCTGCAATGTTAAGTGTCCCCGTTACGATCCCAAGTTAACTGGCCGAGCCAGGTTTTAACGCCCTTCCAGATGGACGAAAGGGGACAGACAGACAGACTTCACTTCGGGTGGGGAGATATTCCACAGTGTGTGGGGGACACGGCGGAAAGGGTCTCTTTCCAGACCCCCACCAGCTGAAATTCTTTGACTGACAAAGCCGGGATTGTCTAAGAATGACACAGGACACACTGCTTAGAGAGGAGGGAATTTTTTTTTATTAAAGAGTTTTACAAAAACAAGATTTTACAATACATCCCAAAATCCCACCCACCCCAAACCACCCCCCTTCCCCCCCCCACTTCCCAGAGCTAAATACAGTACAGGGTATAGTTATAATAATCATATTCTAGCTAAAGATTATCCATAATATAAAATTAACCAAGTTCATAATGTACTTTAACTCCCCTTTAACATAACTACAAACAAAGTACCAATAACAATATCCCACTAAGATCTACTCATAAGCTAAATGGAACTTTTTAGTCCCATATTTGTTCTGAATATAATCTATCCATCTCCTCCAAACTGAAATATATCTTTCTTGTGAATGATCTTAGAGAGGAGGGAATTTGAGAGCATAAAGGACAGCAGTCGAAAGTAGCTACAATTTGGGGGTTCGAGGCTGGTAATATTTATAGGAAAAGTGATCCTTTGGGAATTGTGAATGCTTCTAAGCTGCCCAACGTTGCCTCTAGGTGAGATGGAGAGCAAACAAGTCTAATAAATAGATGTTCTCTTTGAAATGCTTGTTTTGTGGATGTGTGGTTTCAGTGGAAATGTCCTTATATGATTTTTGTTGAGTATATAGATCTTTTCCTTTTGGGGTGTGCCTATGTGTTGAGTTTGGGCACCAAGTTTGTATGCTCAGGAAAGTTCTGTATCTTAAAGGGATTCTCTCTGTTTTGTTATTCTTTGGCAGCCACATGGTTTATATCACTTTCAGCCTAGTTGTCAACATCTGAAAGAAGTTTAAGCGATCCTTGTGACATTGTGTTATCTTTGTGTGCAACAGTTTCTTCTGGTTTCGGCTATTTTGGAGGTCATGTTGATGATTAAAGGGTTCAAAGGGAATGCATGCATAAAATTATTCCTACATCTGGTTTTCCCCCAACACTCTTTAATTTTTGTCTCTATCAATGATCTGTTTATCAACTATACATATGGCAGGGAGCTGAAGCGATTAAGCAAACACCAGAGGTCAAAATAAACATTTCAGTTATCTTGACGGAATTGAACCTTATACCAAATTCGACAGGATAATGTTACAGGGAAAATGCAAGGTAAATAAGATTAAAATAATAATCCATTAGTGGATGTCTGGATAGATAAAATTTAATAAATAGGTGAAGAAGAGTGGAGACGTGGATCGGACCCAGTGTAGTGAGTTGAACTAGAACATTGGCCCCCAACCTTTTGGGCACCAGGGACTAGTTCCATGGAGAGAGCATTTTTTTGTGTTTTTTACCAGTCTACTATAGAGAGCGTCCTCTCGTACGGTATTGTGGTTTGGTATGCTGGTCTGACAGCCGCGGACAGGAAAGCACTACAGATGGTGGTGAGCACAGCACAAGACATGGTGGGCTGTCCCCTGACACCACTGGATGACCTCGCCAGGGCTCGTTGCCTTGGAAGAGTGAGGAAGATTCTCAGGGATGACTCACACCCTGGACAGTATCTCTTGACTATCTTACCATCCGGTAGGAGATATAGGAGTATAGCCAGCTGTAGCAACAGGCTGAAAAATAGCTTTTATCCGTGGGCTGTTAGGCTTTTAAATGGGATATAATCTCTGTGAATTTATGCAGAATTGACTTGGGAAGCCGGTGTGTGGTGTAGTTGGTTCACATGGTGTGGTAGGATGGAGGGTTTGTTGTCACTGTGTGTTGGGGGGAGAGAGCAGGGCGGGGGGAGGCTCAGCTAATCTCAATGTACACATGTTGTACTTTGACAGTAAAGGTTTATGTATTTATTTGTGTGCTGTCTGTATTCAGCAGATGGGCTTCGCTTGTTTGCAAAGACCTGTTTTTGGCATGCTGCGGACCACTGCAATAGCTTAAGGGACTGTATTTAAATCGCAAAATAAAATACTTCTTTTGGAATCCAAATTTCTACCATTGTACCTGGAGAACAGGTCAAAGTTTGACAGCACAACTGGAAAGAGAAATGGAGAAGCTGAAACTCCTTCAGAGAAGTACAGTATCAATAGGATGCTAAGACATCTGGGATGTAAATGCTTTCACGAACAGTTGAAGGAGCTGGGCGTGTTAAGCAGGTAATAGATAACTTCTCCATGCTGTGAACTAGGCCTGCTTCTGCTTCATTTCCGCCTCTGCTTTGGTTAAGACAACTCAGCTTTATATATCCAAAGAAGCATGCCATAATTTGCACTGCAACAGAGTCGTGCATGTTATGTTGCTGGGTGGGAAGGAAGAGATAATAAAAGTAATCCTGTGCTGGTAGTGCTTGACTTATTACCGCAATCAAGACCAGAATTTCAGTTGCTAAGCCAGCCAATGGTTAAGAGAGTTGTACCCAATATTATGGCCTAACTGAATGGCTGCAGTTGTTAAGTGAATCACAGAGTAGTTAAGCAAATCCAGCTTCTCCCATTGGCTTTGTTTGTCTGAAACTGGCTAGGAAGCTCACATATGGGGATTACATGAACCTGAAACTGTTGTAAATGCCTGCTGGTTGCCAAGAGCCCGAAATCTGATCACGTGACCATGGGAATGCTGCACCATTGTAAGTGTGAAAAGTGGTCTTACACCACTTCTTTCAGTGCCAATGAAACTTTGAACAGTCATTAAACAAATGATTGTAACTTGGTGGTCGACCTATAAAACCACGTAAGAAATTGCTCTGAATTCTGGAGAGCATGTTGATATTTCTCTTAGTCTTACAGGAAGCTTGCCCACATTTTATTTGGCCGGTTACTGTGTGGAATTGAACTGCTAGATGAGGAGGACTTTGACTACTACGACATCTGAAAGATTTCTTGAGTTGTTCGGATGACCCAAATAACCAGTACAATTTGCCTTAGGAGAAGTCTCAAGGAATGGATTGAAGGCGATTTGGATTATAAATTTCAGAGGTCTTAATGGACCAATTTTGTTTTGCTGCTTATCTTTTCTGGTCTAATTGGAAGGAAGTTGGGTTACGAATCCAAGAGAACACAAACAGAGACATGAGAACAAGAATATGCATGAGTACTTTTTATTCCATGGTGAATATCTCCATACGGGGGAAAGAAAACGAATAGAACAGTAGAATAACAGAATAAAAAGAGCTGGAAGGGAACTTGGAGGTCTTCTAGTCCAACCCCTCTGCTCAAGCAGGAGACCCTATATCATTTCCGACAAATATTTGTCCTGGAATTGATCTAGGAATGGCTTAGACAACGGCTTAGAGTATCAGGCAGGATTTTCAGAACGGAAGCAAGCGGGAGCCTTGAAGAGGATAATCAGAAGGAGGGGAGAGGGGCAGCAGATGTTACATCCCTGCCTATCTTGCTTTGAGTGCTCTCCTTAATGCTCTTCAGCATTTGCACTGCTTGGGACAGCAGCAGCTGCAGCCGCAGCCGCCCTTGCATCCACAGCCGCAGCCGCCCTTGCATCCACAGCCGCAGCCGCCCTTGCATCCACAGCCGCAGCCGCCCTTGCATCCACAGCCGCAGCTACTCTTGCATCCACAGCCACAGCCGCAGCCACCCTTGCAGCCACAACCACAGCCACAGCAGCCACAGCATTTTCCACAGCAGCTTTGGGGACAACAGGTCTGCTGGCAGCAGCAGGGGGAGCAGCAGCATTGCTGGCAGCAGCAGGGGGAACAACCGCATTTGGAGCAGCAAGTCATGGTGGTGATGGAGGGTGAAGCGGGAGAAAGACCTGGAAGGAATCAAGTGATACTACATTAACAAACTGGAGCCATCTGAGATATATTGAATATATCTAGGTGGAGTCCCGGTAGCTCTGCAGGCAGTTCTTTAACCATGAAGCCTGTTTTGTCTGCAGAGAAGACTTCCAGAGCTCGATTGTGCAAATATATTTTCCTTTAATCTTTAAGAATGTTGAAGGAGCTTACCTTATTTAAAAGGAAGGTAATGGTGTGGATGTGAATCCCGGTGTGAATAGCCAAGTGTCCGATATGCCTTTTTATATAGTCTGCACAACCTTTCATGAGCAATGTACAGACTGAAGAATGATGGGTATGTTATGATGGCTCAGCATCAGCTTCCATGAAATTACAACATGGCGTTCTGTTCCTTGACTATTCATTTCCTTTATTAAGCAGAAAAGTCTATGATTAAGGAAGATCTAAAGGATCTCTTAAATGATCTCTTTTAAAATGGATTGTGTGGACGAATGGCTAATGAGTGAGTTTCCTACTACCATGACACAGTTTAGGACTTGTTGTTCCCCATTTGACTTAGCACCGCTGGTACTCGTTTTCAAGTGGAATTTTTTTCTGGTCGACGTTTTCAGCTTAAAATAAAGAAGCGAGAAAGATGTACATGGAAAAATTAAAAACAGAACAAATTCACCCAGCTCTGCAGTATACTATGTTCTGTAGAAGAGCAGATAGAGCTGGGGGCGGCAGAATTAAACTTGTCATCAGCTTAGAATCATTATGTTCCTCAAAACAATCGTCCACCCCCTCTTGAATTCCCTTGACCTCTATCTGGTGCCGATTCAGATTTGCACTTTCGTTGACTAGGTTCTTGTAATGAGGTTTGAGGAATAAACGCTTCTTCTTTACAGCTTAATGTATGGTCCTGATCCTTCACACCTGACATATTCCATGCATCTATTTGTAATTGTTCAGCCCCAAACTCTCATCTGTCACCAGGGTTGCTCAAAGTAGGAAGTCAGGGAGAGTTTTTAGTCTTTTCTTTAACATTTAGTCTGTAACTAGGTATGTAAAACAAAGGAGGAATGTTTGAGAGACTTCTTCTCCCTGCGGTAAAAGTGTGCACTCAGTAAGAAATTGGTGGAATGGGGAACAAAGTTGTAAATTTCTTGGAGGTGAAATTGGAAGATGTTCAGCTGAAATACAGGGACGCGGTGGCTCAGTGGGTTAGGACGCTGAGCTTGTCGATCAGAAGGTCGGCAGTTTGGCGGGTCGAATCCTGAGTGCCGCATAACAGAGTGAGCCCCTGTTACGCGTCCCAGCTTCTGCCAACCTAGCAGTTCGAAAGCAGGTAAAAATGCAAGTAGAAAAATAGGGACCACTCCGGTGGGAAGGTAACAGCGTTCTGTGCGCCTTTGGCGTCTAGTAATGCCGGCCACATGACCACGGAGACGTCCTCGGCCAAGCGCTGGCTCTTCGGCTTTGAAACGGAGATGAGCACCGGCCCCTAGAGTCGGAAACGACTAGCACTAGCATGTGCGGGGGAATCTTTACCTTTACCTTTTTAAGCTGAAATACAGTCTCAGTTCTGGCTTTCTAAATCCCAAGAATGCATTATTTTATTTGTACTGCTGGTGTCTGAAGAAAAAAAAAGGCTAGTGAGCTATTTTGTGGGGCAGAATATTATGTTTCTCTATAATGCCAACATGCCACCTTGAGTTTAAAGCAAAGAAAACCCAGGAACTATTTTAATGAATGACTAATGTATGGGATTCTTTATTCCATGAAAAAACTAAATATTTTAGGATCAGAAAATGTAGTTATTTCATAGCTGAGTTTAATTTGTTTCTCAGTGGCCCAACCATTTTAGTTGGATTTTTAAAATATGTTAATAAATAAGATAAACACTGGCTGAGATTTAAAGATAATTGCATTTTTAAAAAATTGTACGGTCTAGCCGATCTGTCATTTATGTCTCAATTATAAGCCAGAATTACTTTTTAAATACCTTTTAGTCACCACTTCTTTCTTACTTAGACAACTCATAAGTAAGGTGTCATGCGCTTCCTTGAGAAGTGTGATGAACAGTAATGTAATTTGATTATGTTTGGGAGAAAGTGGGTAAAACAAACTCAGACTCAAGTACAAAAAAAGTGTGACCATTTTCTAATCACAAGCTATGGTGCTTAAATGCGACGGACTAAAGAGTATGTTAAATCAATGTCCACCAACTTATCTACTATTTAATAATCTTTTTATTGCTTCTTGGACGTAAACCTAGAATAAAGAAGACATTTCCTGACAGTTAGAACAATTAATCAGTGGAACAACCTGCCTCCAGAAGTCGTGAGTGCTCCAACGCTGGAAGTTTTTAAGAAGTGACTGGACAACCATTTGTCTGAAATGGGATAGAGTTTGTGCCTGAGCAGGGGGTTGGACTACAAGACCTCCAAGGTCCCTTCCATCATCATCATCATCATCATCATCATCATCATCATCATCATCATCATCATTATTATCCCCCCCCAATGATTTTCTTGCCTGCCACTTGGTTAAGTGTAGCTTTTCATGACCTATAGTTATACATCGTGATTCAAATTAATTATACTCTAATTCTCTCATGCCCTGTATTGTAGGTCTTGCATGTCTATATTTTAGATTATGAATTGTAAAACAGGCCAGGAGGAATATATGAAAGAATGATAGTTCCTTCTGAAGTGGACTGGAGGTAGATTGATCATAAGTCTCTTAATTGTAGCTCAGTTGCTCTGACTCTGCCATTTCTCTCTAGCTAGAAAATATAAGAATAGTATTTTGAATGTTAAATCCTATATATATATATATATATATATATATATATATATATATATATATATATATGTAAATTATTCAAATTGCTTGACAAATACTTCACACACACACACACACACACACACACACACACACACACACACAGAGGTTTGAATCTCAGAAGGGTATGGCTGACTGATGAGAACAAATAAGTTTGAAATGATCATATCGGTCTCACTTTATTCTTTGTTAGCAAGCCAAAAAATTTACACAAATATGAGCTGCCACTGCTGTGGCTACTACTGCCTGTAGATGGCCTTGGGCTAGGCTGAAACAGGAAATAAGATTTGTCCCGTGTCTGGGACTAAGCAAGTGTATTCTGAATGCTTAACAAACATTTAACAAAAACACACACACACATATATATATATACACACACACACATAAAATCAATGTTGTACATACTCAGTGCTTTTTTTGTAAAAGAAAAAGGTGCCGGAACTCACATACATCACACAACCCGCCTTGCCTACCCTACAAGGTTCCATCCAAAAAAGGTGCCGGAACTCCGTTCTGAGCGTTCTATGAGAAAAAAAGCCCTGTACATACAAGTAAAAGAGTAATAAAACGACAAACGGAACTTGATTTAGAGACGATAAAGTTGGCTCATCTGTCTTTGAGTGACTAAAATCATTACTAGGCTCTGTAGGGAGGGAAGATGAGCGAGACGTGTAATTAACCGGGGAAGGCAAAGAAAGTGACAACTTTAATTGGACATGATGACTTCAAGTGATAAATCAGAAGGCTTTGGAAGCCAAATTGTTAAATCACTCTTCTATTAACAGCTGTCGCACTGGAATTCTCCAGCGCTATCTCATAGCTTTGTGCTAGCCTTGCTTCATTGGAAGACCACACTGTTGGAAAGAGACACAGTAACGGAGATTAAAGCAGCATTGTGCAGGAGTATACGGGGTGGAGGAAATACCCTTGGACTCCAGCCTTTGTGGGCCATCTCCTTGTCCCAAGAAGAATTAAGAAGAGCCAGCCTGGTCTCCAGCTCTTGATTTCTGCCGTCATTGTTGGCTTCATTTTTAGCAGAGCCATCATCAGTTCACTGTTTCTTCCCGGGGGGGGGGGGTTGCTCAAGAATTCACATCCTTCACGTTTTACCATTTTCTCATTTGAGTATTCAGTTCATTATCATTAAATAGCTATGTGTTGCAAATGATTAAAGTAATCATGGCATAAGATTATCAGAGCTCATTAAACTACTTGGAATATCGTTTATCTTATTTATCAGATTGATGATGATGATGATGATGATGCTATCCATGTCCAACTGTTGGCGATTCTACAGGCCAGATCTCTCCACATCTTCCAATCTTGCACTACCTCTTTGAGTTGTTCTATGTTCTAGCTGGCGTCAGCTTTGATGGTGTCCTTCCACCGTATTCTTGGCAGCCTGGTTTTCTTTTACCGCTGTGAGGTTTTGCCGACATAAACACCTACCACAAAATAGCTAGGGACTATTACATGGCTATTCTGCAACTGTTCATCTTAAAAAACAACAACAGGATCTCGGTGTAATTTAATTCACATTTTTATCCCCATCAAACGATCAATGATTGGGTTGTACCTTTGGTTTTGGTTATATTTACAGATCCTTCACTTCACGTAACTAAATGATTGAATATAATATTCAGAAAGGACTCATTATCTAGGTGTTACAAGTTAAGACAATTCATTTCTCCAGTTTTAAAGAGCTGGTTGAGATACGGATTCAAGGAGTGGACACTAAGGCTTCCAAGGAGAGAGTGGCTTATTTGGCGTGGTAGCACTTTTACAAGTTCCACTAGAAGTATCTCAAAGAAGAAACTGAGGCATGTTCTCTAGCATCCCAGCGTTCGACATATGGAATATTAATTACCTTTGATTTAAGATTCAGGTTGAAAGTTGGATGCAATTTTCCTAACAGAACAATTTGGCAGTGGAGACAAGAGAGGCAGTGGGGTTTCTTGGAATGGTCTGATGTGGGACAGCCATCCTTTGGGAAAGTGTAATTTGGATTCCTGCAGTTGGAAAAGGGTTGGATTTGAAGACCTAAATTGCCTATTCCAAGTTTATGAGTTTGGAATTGTAGTACGAGAGCACAAACTATAAATTCACTAAAGGGTTTTGTGCAGAAGAATACATGAATATAGTGTCTGAACTGAGATAGGAGCTTCTCTGGTCAGTTTATTTATTTATTTATTTATTTTAATTCCATTTATATCTCGCCCTTCTCCGAAGACTCAGGGCGGCTTACAAGCTTAGCAGTAGCCTTCATTCTATGTATATTTTATTTATTTTAATTCCATTTATATCCCGCCCTTCTCCGAAGACTCAGGGCGGCTTACAAGCTTAGCAGTAGCCTTCATTCTATGTATATTTTATTTATTTTAATCCCATTTATATCCCGCCCTTCTCCGAAGACTCAGGGCGGCTTACAAGCTTAGCAGTAGCCTTCATTCTATGTATATTTTATTTATTTTAATCCCATTTATATCCCGCCCTTCTCCGAAGACTCAGGGCGGCTTACAAGCTTAGCAGTAGCCTTCATTCTATGTATATGCCTGCTTATTAGGGCTTTCACACACACCCCCAAGCGGCATTATTACAAAGTCAGCTTAATTGCCCCCAACAATCTGGGTCCTCATTTTACCTACCTCGGGAGGATGGAAGGCTGAGTCAACCTTGAGCCTGGTGGGACTCGAACCTGCACTATATAGTTATAGCTTGCTTATGATCAAAATAAACAACTAGACAAAATCCTCACCTCCAGGCCACCCATTGTCTTGGTTTTTATCTTTTCTATTTAATTCTTCTAATTTTAATTCTCTTGTAGTACTCTTTTAAAAAATTTATTATCTATATTGTAGGCAACCCAGTTGATTTTTATGGGCAATTTATAAAAGATTTCATAAATAAATAAATGATATAAACTGTAACCGAACTGAGATGTTCTTGGTACTCTCTGAGCTTGGTTGTTTTCTTGCAGATGTTTCAATACTCAAATTCGGTAACATCCTCTGAACTAGTTTAGTGTAATTGAAGTATCAAGCCATTGGGGTTCATCCAGGAAATTATGACGAAAGCAAATAATATTTGAGATATGTGAATGCAGCTTGTGTCTCAGAACAGATTATGAAAAATCATGCTCAACATTTTGATACACGCAAAGAAGATTCATTCTGTAAAATATTTACCCCCCCTTCTCTCCAACTGAAATGAACCAACCACACTCATCACTTGCTTGATTTCAGAATTTAATTATAGTTGTTAAAGTACAAGTCAGAAGATACAACAGAATCCAAATACCAAGAAGAAGAAAAAAATGAAAAAGCCCCTTTTTCCTGTAGAATAGGCTAAAACTGATTTCGTTACTTATCTTCAAAAAAACGTTTACATTATAGACTCCTCCATTATACATAGGAAGTAGGTACAACGCTTAGGCATTTCACTAGGCAGGTGGGCCCAGGGTTATCATCAGTAGGTTTTCTTTAAAATTGTTGATAATGAGATTGGTATTTCCAGGTGCTGAGATGACAGACGGCAAGTAAGTTTCTCTTCTTGTGGTTAGACTGGCAGTTCTTGGAGAATTTGTTTTCAGATCTGCAGCTCTCAGTTGCATTATTTGGGTGAGCAGCAGGTGGAACTGCAGCAGCAACGGGGACAGCGACAATTGGTCTGACGGCGGCAGGGATAGCAGCAAGGTTGGATCTGTTGACAGCAGGGGCAGCCACAGCAGGGGCAGCAAGACTGGGGGCAGCAGCAGGGGCAGCAGCCACATCTGCAGCACCGGGACTGGGAACAACGGTACGGGAAGCATCCACATTTGGAACAGCGGCGAGAGCAACAGCATGGGGAGCATCTGCACCTAGAGCAGCGGGACTGAGGACAACAGCAGGGACAGCAGCCGCACCTAGAGCAGCGGGACTGAGGACAACAGCAAGGGGAACATCCACACCTGGAGCAGCGGGACTGAGGACAGCAGCAAGGGGAACATCCACATTTGGAGCATCGGGATTGAGGACAGCAGCAAGGGATACATCCACATTTGGAGCAGCGGGATTGAGGACAGCAACATGGGTTACATCCACATTTAGCACAGGGGGACTGTGAACAGCAGCAGGGGGAACATCCACACTTGGAACAGCGGGACTGAGGACAGCAGCAAGGGGAACATCCACATTTGGAGCATCGGGATTGAGGACAGCAGCAAGGGATACATCCACATTTGGAGCAGCGGGATTGAGGACAGCAACATGGGTTACATCCACATTTAGCACAGGGGGACTGTGAACAGCAGCAGGGGGAACATCCACACTTGGAACAGCGGGACTGAGGACAGCAGCAAGGGGAACATCCACATTTGGAGCATCGGGATTGAGGACAGCAGCAAGGGATACATCCACATTTGGAGCAGCGGGATTGAGGACAGCAACATGGGTTACATCCACATTTAGCACAGGGGGACTGTGAACAGCAGCAGGGGGAACATCCACACTTGGAACAGCGGGACTGAGGACAGCAGCAAGGGGAACATCCACATTTGGAGCATCGGGATTGAGGACAGCAGCAAGGGATACATCCACATTTGGAGCAGCGGGATTGAGGACAGCAACATGGGTTACATCCACATTTAGCACAGGGGGATTGGGAACAACGGCAAGGAGAATACCCACATTTGGAGCAGCGGGATTGAGGACAGCAACATGGGATACATCCACATTTAGCACAGGGTGATTGGGAACAACGGCAAGGAGAATACCCACACTTGGAGCAGCGGGATTGAGGACAGCAGCAAGGGATACATCCACACTTGGAGCAGCGGGATTGAGGACAGCAGCAAGGGATACATCCACATTTGGAGCAGCGGGACTGAGGACAGCAACATGGGATACATCCACATTTAGCACAGGGAGATTGTGAACAACGACAAGGAGAATACCCACACTTGGAGCAGCGGGACTGAGGACAGCAACATGGGATACATCCACATTTAGCACAGGGGGATTGGGAACAACGGCAAGGAGAATACCCACACTTGGAACAGCGGGACTGAGGACAGCAACATGGGATACATCCACATTTAGCACAGGGAGATTGTGAACAACGACAAGGAGAATACCCACACTTGGAACAGCGGGACTGAGGACAGCAGCAGGGGATACATCCACATTTAGCACAGGGGGACTGGGAACAGCTGCAGGGGCAACATCCACACTTGGAGCAGCGGGATTGAGGACAGCAGCAGGGTATACATCCACATTTAGCGCAGGGGGATTGAGGACAGGAACATGGGCTACATCCACATTTAGCGCAGGGTGACTGTGAACAGCTGCAGGGAGAACATCCACACTTGGAACAGCGGGATTGAGGACAGCAGCAGGGGATACAACCACACTTGGAGCAGCGGGATTGAGGACAGGAACACGGTGTACATCCACATTTAGCGCAGGGTTTCTGGGAACAGCAGCAAGGGGAACATCCACACTTGGAACAGCGGGATTGAGGACAGCAGCAGGGGATACATCCACACTTGGAGCAGCGGGATTGAGGACAGGAACACGGTGTACATCCACATTTAGCGCAGGGTTTCTGGGAACAGCAGCAAGGGGAACATCCACACTTGGAGCAGCGGGATTGAGGACAGCAGCAGGGTATACATCCACATTTAGCGCAGGGGGATTGAGGACAGGAACATGGTGTACATCCGCATTTAGCGCAGGGTGACTGGGAACAGCAGCAAGGGGAACATCCACACTTGGAGCAGAGGGTCTTTGAGCAACAGCAGGGTGAACAGCTGCACTTAGACTTTGAGGAAGAAGACGCTTTAGGACAGCCACAGGGGGAGGACCCGCACTTGGAACACTTAGTGGTAGAAGACGTTTTCGAGCAGCAGCAAGGGGAGCACCCGCACTTGGCACATTTAGGACTTTTGGTTCCCGAAGACATTTTGTTGTAATGAACTGAAAAAATAATAAAGTTCTTGTTAACAAAGATAGCATTCGTATGCATGCATCATTATACGTAGGTTTCTGTCTTAATTTGCCCAGATGAATTATTTGACATTTTGTTCATTATGTTTTAGTCCTACAAAATGAGCACTTTTATTTTTGTATTGAGCAGCTACGCTCTTCAGGTAAATAAAAACTGACCAAAGTGTTCAGCATGCTATGGCAAATTTTAGCATGCAGTTTTAAATCTTAGAATGTGTGCATCTGAAGGTGAGAATTTATCTCCAGATTTGAAATCTGGGTGTTTGATATTTTACTATCCCCAAATCTTTTAAGTAACAATAAAATGGACCTGTTGAAAATATCACATGCCAGTTATGGGGTTAATGCCATATCTCTTTTGCTGCTGAAACTACGATCAGACACCACTCCTGTCAGTTATAACACATAACTTGGGGTGTACTGCTGAATATAGTAACCCAAAGTCCCTTTAATACAAGAAACCAATTACATCTAAATCTAGAATGCTAAATAGCCAACATTTAAATACTCACTACTCAAGGATTCACAAAATAGCTGGTAAACATTTGACTTTAGAGTAACATTTTAGCAGCAAATATAAGTCTCAAAACATGGTAGCTAAAGAAGAGAAGCTGATGGATCTCGTTCTGCAAGAAGTTCCAGATGAGTCACCCGTTAATTCGGGTAGCAGAACGGACTTCCACGAAGCAGTTTACCTCTGTCTGAATCCTTGTTAAATAAGGAATTGAATTCAACTTACCTTGTTTAGCACTGAACGTGTAAGCACACTGGAGATGAAAGTCAACGAATGAACTACTCAGGGACTGAAGGTGTTTTTATATAGCTCCACAGAACCTGCCCCTAACAGATGATGCACCATAGAAGAACGGGAAAATTCGAACCACATGTCTGTGCTATGCCATCTACCTATCCCATGTCTTTTTGGATTTTCTGGTTCTTCATTAGAAGAGAATTTTCCTACAGTATATAATTAGAGGCATCTGAGGTTCATCGTATTATAATTTTTACACCGCAGACAAGCCAGAGGGCACCTGAAGTAGATTCTTTCCTAAATAAGAACATGAGAAGGGAGAGAATGAGAACGGTTCCTTGCTGGGATCCATGTGGGTCAAATGTCATGGTCATTATTGCTCATTAACACATAATGGCTTTTGCCCTTTGGCATATCCATATGACTTTGCTTGCTAGAGTTCTTCCCCCCCTCTCCCCTTAATTGTTGCAATTAGGAATGCATATGCATATTTATGTTTTCTGTCTGTCCATTTCTTTTGGGGGTAATGTCAGTGTTCAGGTGACTCCATTAGATGTCGGTATGTGATCCGATCCATGTATTCAACAGATCATCCAAGACTTTGTTCCAGAATTCCCTTTCTGTTGGAAATCAAGTAGAGCCTTTTCATTGCTTGCCTCCACTAGTTGGATATGGTGTTCCTAAAAGAATAAGAGTTGGTTTCCTTGGACCTGCTTTTTTGGAGAAGGTGCTTTGGAAGAAGCAATAATATTGATATATTAGACCTTTCTCTTCATGCTGTTTTTGAAATACATAAAGTTAAAGATTAAGGTTTCCCTTGTCCCGTCATTTCTGGGCATAGTATTTAATTGTTTTTTAACTTTTGTATTTCGTTTTTATATTTATTGCCCTGTACACCACCCTGAGTCCTTCGGGAGAAGGGCGGTATAAAAATATAATAAATAAATAAATAAATAAATAAATAAATAAATAAATAAATAAATAAATAAATAAATAAATAAATTAATTAATTAATTAATTAATTAATTTCCGACTCTAGGGGACGGTGCTTATCTCTGCTTTTTAGCTGAAGGAGCCAGCGTTGTCCAAAGACATTTCCATGGTCATGAGGACTACATGCCAAGGTGCACAGAACGCTGTTACTTTCCCACCAAAGTGGTGCCTATTTATCTATTTGCATTTGCATGGTTTCGAACTCTTCGGTGGGCAGGAGCTGAGGCCAGTAACGGGAGCTCACCCTGTCATGTGGCACTTGGGTCTTGAACCCCAGCGATCAACTATCCAGCTAATAAGCTCATCATCTTTAACAGCTGAGACACTGCGCCCCTTTGGAATAAATATTTGGTCCATTTTAGGTTGAAAACAATCAAAAACTCCACAGAAAAAAAAAGAGACTGGATTATGTTCTGGCCTCAGGGCTATAGAGGGAACCTCGTTTGCTCTGCCTCGTGTGCAAAAATTTTTGCTTTGTTGCCTGGCTGTATTCCAATTAGGGTGGAAAAATGCCTTGAAAGCAACAGCTGATAGTCAGAGTCAGCCACACTGGACCTCCAGTAGTGACTCAGAAATTGTGTTCCTATGATATGTCACCTGGTGGGAGTGTCATGAGGACAAATTAGGAAGAAAGAAAAAGTGTGCCTCCGTCCATGAGAACAGAAGACAAATTATAATTCTGAAGTGGGGAAAAGGATGACCTTCAGCGGTGTGATGGGGAATCAACAGAGAGGAACTCTTAGCTACCGTTTCTCATTGACGAAGTCCTTGAAGAGAAATTGATTCTTAATCATCTAACTACCATCTCAGGGGGTGTGAAGTTTGTGATGATCTCAAGGTAGCTTTGCTCGCCCGTTTTGCGTGGACCATTTTGAAAGTCGGGTATCCGATGGATATGGAAGTGTTCTCTTGTAGCAATTCATTTTAAGAAGAACACTCCAAAATGAACATCTTTGTTTTCCATTGTGGGACAAAAATAAAAACATGCCTTCACCAAGTAAGATGGCTGTTTTTTTAACTTCCTGCGCGAGTTCTTTTACTTCCTGCAGAATTTGAATCGTGTTAATTACAGAACAACCTGTCTATTGCCTATAGCTTTGCTTTCCTCACAGCAGAAAGAATTCTTCCAAGGATTGTGGCCAAACGTGATCCTCTCTTTGCTATTGTTGTGAGAAGTCCTGCTTTTCTAAATATCCCGCTGTTCCCAGGATCGGATGTTCTCCCTGTTGCTATTCCTGTATCTTTCACCCCTCCCCACTTCTGTCTTTTCACACTGCTAATATTCACAGCAGATTAGCAGTTCACCCACTCTGGTTTTGCTGTGTAGTCACCTGCTTGAGAGTTTACAAAACTATCTGGGTTCTTAATCCTGTATATTTCTCTCCACATTAATCTCTTTTAACTTATATTAAAACTCGTGCACTGATCTCTAGAGACTTCTAGAGGATTTGTACAAAAGGAACAAAAGTAGGATTGAGTCCGCCTCAGGCATATTGTGTAAATATATACAGCACACAAACACATAACAAGAAAAGTAATAGAAACATTTAGAGAGGGGAAATTAAAAAAGAATAGTTTTTTTTTAGTGCGACCTAATGGTATTGGGGTTGGGGCAATGTTTGTAAACTATACAGAGTTGCCTCTAGGCAAGATGGGCAGCAAACGAGTCTAATAAATAATAAACAACTAAATAAGGTTCCATCTCCTTTATTAAGTATGATACATAGTTAACGAATGGGCAAAATTTTAGCTTTACTTCCCCAAACTGAAGAAAGGAAAGAGCCGGTACTATGAATGCAGTTGACAATTTCTTAATCGTATTTTATTATTCTTTCTGCGTTAGCAATATGTTGTAGAGCAAGGTGAAAAGCAGACTGGTGTCACAAATAAGTGTGCACCCTTGTTAGCATTTATGAAACAATTTTGAGTGGTTTAATGCCTTTGCACATACATCGTGTGGGCATAAGCATGTGTGGATCCAATCTGATTTGAAGCACCATTTGATATTCTCAATTGAGTCAATTAAGGGAATTTCCTGAATCAGGTTAGGGGGGGAAAAAGGAGAGGGGTTGGCTCATGCATAAAAGATTTTCCAAATCATTGAACTGATGCAGAGGAATTCCTATTTGTTCTCATTTGATGATCTGATTCAGAAAGGTGATTTGATCTGGGGAATGTCCACTCTGAAGTTTTTCAGAGACTTAGCATGTAATCCTCACATGAACCCTGCAGCCAAGGTCAGCAAGGTTGGCTCAGGACAGACATACACAGATGTCAGCATCATGTGTTGTGATGACAATATTTGCCTAGGGGACTCCAGCGCTGGGACAGGAGTCAACGCTTTAGCCTTGCCTCCGAGGAGTGGAAAGTTTTATTGGATTACGAGGTGGCGATTCCAGCAAATAGGCTTCGGGATAGGTTAAAAATGGGCAATCCTTTTGCGACTGAGACGACATTAATAATGACTAGTTGGCAGTCCAATCCTCACCTATATAAATGAGTAATTTCAATCAGAAACTGCTTTGCTTAATGACCAAGTTGCCAGTTCCAATTTTGTTCATTAAATGAGGAGTACTTGTATGAGCCTTCCCCATCACTCTCCAGAGGTTCCAGTCAAGAAGAAACAGTTCTAAATCCTAAAGTATGCAACCAGTACACATTTGTAAGATGCGGCAGAGATTTGGGCCTTCCTTCTGACATAAGGTAAAGGTAAAGGTTCCCCCGCACGTGCGTGCTAGTCGTTTCCGACTCTAGGGGCCAGTGCTTATCTCCGTTTCAAAGCCGAAGAGCCAGCGCTTGTCTGAGGACGTCTCCGTGGTCATGTGGCCAGCATGACTAGACGCCAAAGGCGCACGGAACGCTGTTCCCTTCCCACCGGAGTGGTCCCTATTTTTCTACTTGCATTTTTACGTGCTTTCGAACTGCTAGGTTGGCAGAAGCTGGGACGAGCAACAGGCGCTCACTTTGCTACGCGGCACTCGGGATTTGACCCGCCAAACTGCTGACCTTCTGATTGACAAGCTCAGCGTCCTAACCCACTGAGCCACCGTGTCCCTTTCCTTCTGACATAGTCTGTGCTATTATTCCTTGTAATAATATTAGTAGCCATAGAGGTTACTATGAAAGAGGAACTCACGAATCATTGTCTAAGAAGTAACCTAGATGTCTGTAAATGTTCATCTTTGCATCATCTTCCACTTCTAGCTGACTCACCATAAAGTCAGGGGGAAAAAAGATGTTATTGTCTTGTAGATAATTAAAGGCTACCTTGGAATAACCGCAATGTAATTCTAATGCTAACCTGGAAGGAATTTTTGTTGTTTAAGATAATAGATGTGCTGAGCAAAAACATATGATTGGCTGTCCCGATTCAGTGTGACAGATGACCCCAGCTTCCCCACAACCCATCCACTCATCTTGCCTTCTTGACTATCTCAGCTACCCTCTGAATGATTGTTGCCTGGATTAGCCTACCCTGTTGTATGCCACAACCAAGTGAGAGAGTCTGTTTGCACAACAAGGTCACCAATTTTCTAAATGTAGGCGGTCAATAGTAACACACAAGAACTAAAGTCTGTGTAACACAGAGGGCCCCACTAATCCTGCTCCCTCATCTAACCTTTGTACACAGTAACTCAGCACAAATTGGTTGTGGTTTGGGTGTTGTTACTCCTGTTTACAGTCCTCCCAACCTACGGGAGACAAGTGAGAAGGTTGCCACTTCCTAACTACTAATGGGTGCAGGGGGACACTTTATAGATTTGTGACAGTTTCCCATCCTTACACGTTACTGTAGGAGTAGTGGATCTCTTTCTGGGTGTATAACAATTGAACGATTACAGCAATATTATGCCCAGAAATATTCCTTTCCATTTGTGACCCGTTAACACTATGGCTAATGAATAAAAGGCAAAGGTTTCCACTGTCCGGTCATGTCCGAATTCTAAGAGGGCAGTGTTCATTTCTGATACTTAGCCGAGAGAGCCGGCATTGTCCATTTTCAGTCATGCAATCTGGGATCAACAGAACGTTGTATTTTGCATCTTTTGCTAGCCCAAAGGCATTCACTGGGTTCACCGATCAGTCATAAATATTCTGTGTCTTCAGCTATCCCTTAACTTTTAATTAACGAAGGAGGAAGTAATAAATGATGGATTAGCAAACTCGTTGTAAATACTTTGCCCAAATTATGACTGTGTACAACTTTCAAACTATAATCTTTCACATGCCTTCCTGGTTCAGTCTGATTGAATTACTGCAGGATAATTTTGGTATGCCTTTTAATCTTCTAGAAGAGGGAGACTTTTTAAAAGCTGATCCGGATGAAACCAACTCATGAGCCGAAGAGATGACGTTATGGATGATCATGAATGTTGATTGTTTAATGACAACCTCATTGCTTCATATATGTCTAGTTCAGTGCTTTTTTTGTAAAAGAAAAAGGTGCCGGAACTCACACGTGTCATACAACCCGCCTTGCCTACCCTACAAGGTTCCATCCAAAAAAGGTGCCGGAACTTCGTTCTGAGCGTTCTATGACAAAAAAAGCCCTGGTCTAGTTTTAATCATTCAAGACACTTTTTAAAAATTAGAGATGTTTTAAGGTCAGGAATAGGACCTGGAGGAAAACTGCACCAAGAGTTAGCGAATACTTTGCCAAACCACAATAAGGCCTCATTTCTTAAAGGAAAGGTGTGTGAAGTGATATAAAACTCCTACCCCTTTCAATAGGACCTTATTTACAAATCTAATATAGTCTCCAGGACTGCAGAAATAATAATAATAATAATAATAATAATAATAATAATAATAATAATAATAATAATAATAATAATAATAATAATAATAATAATAATAATAATAATAATAATAATAATAATAATAATAATAATAATAATTTGGAAGGGACCTTGGAGGTCATCTAGTCCAACCCCCTGCTCAGGCAGGAAACCCTATACCATTTCAGACAAATGGCTGGCCAGTCTCTTCTTAAAAACTTCCAGTGTTGGAGCATTCACCACTTCTGGAGGCAGGTTGTTCCACTGGTTAGTTGTTCTAACTGTCAGGAAGTTTCTCCTTAGTTCTAGGTTGCTTCTCTCCTTGACTAGTTTCCATCCGTTGCTTCTTGTCCTGCCTTCAGGTACTTTGCAGAAGAGCTTGACTCCCTCTTCTTTGGGGCAGCCCCTGAGATATTGGATCACTGCTATCATGTCCCCCCTCATTCTTCTCTTCATTAAACTAGACATACCCAATTCCAGCAACCGTTCCCTATATGTTTTAGCCTCCAGCCCCCTAATCATCTTGGTTGCTCTTCTCTGTACTCTTTCTAGAGTCTCGACATCTTTTTTACATCGTGGTGACCAAAACTGGATGCAGTATTCCAGGTGTGGCCTTACCAAGGCATTGTAAAGTGGTATTAACACTTCATAATGCTAGATGGGCATTGGAGGGGCTGTAATGTAGCTTCTCAAACCAAATGCATTCCAAATATAGAATATTTTGAATCTCATGATTTTCTTGAAGATCCATCCATCACAAAAAAGCTCCCCCTGTAGGAGCAATAGTACTTAGCAGAGAATTACTAGAGATGTGAAGGGGGATCAAAGGTTTACTACTCCACGATACAATAAAGAGTTGGCATTCCCCTTGAAAAATTAATGTGGATCTCTTCAGTGAAATGAAAACGTCAGCAAGAGGACAAGTGAGAACATTACATCAAGCTAGTTAAGGATCATCTTGACATTTTCTTCTCTCTCTTTTGGCATAGTTTTTAGTTTTCAAGAAATTAGTCATACACAAGTAAATATTGCAATAATTTGAACTTTATTTGCAAAAGAATCGAAGGAAAAAAGGTTCTAGCTTAAGGAGAAGAGAATGAAAATTATACATTTCTCTATTCTACGCAATCAGGTCATCCGCTCTTGATGAATAGAGCTTCTTCCCCCAAAAAATAAAAAGAAGATTTTGAAGAGTTTTAGAAGAGGAGTTGTAAAGCTTCAGCTTGTTTCTCAGCAGACAGGAAAAGAAAAGGCTGTCCAACGAATCTTCGAATGGGTGCCGGTGGTGCTGTGTTGATTTTATTGCGGCTGTAGAGTTCAATGGCCACAGCCACAGCAGCCACAACATGAACCTCTACGCGTGGACGTGCAGTAAATGGGCATGCAATACATCGGTGCACATCCGTAGGACGGCATGCAACCTGGGTAGCATGACTGATTGCCACCGCAGGGCATGCACAAAATAACAGTGGATCTACGACCGCTGTTCCCGCAGCAGCTGCAACAGTCACAGGAGCCCATGGCGAGAGACAGAAGGCTGGAATAAAATTAAAAAACAGGAAAGTGTTCACAAAGATGATACTTTTCTGGGATTCAGTTCTAGAGAAGTAAGCAACTTTTCTCATCCATTGGAGTGATTCAAGAGTACCCAGCTATGCTAATCTAGCTACCATTGTAGTGTTCCAGAAGAGACGGTAGGGTTAGCTAACGAGCAAAGTCTTAATTGCAGTCGCCTTACTACAAGGGAGGAAAGATTAGAGCAGAGATGCCTCTATATTGAACAACAAAAATAATGCCAGATTTGTTACGACTTACGTTGTGTAGTAGTAGTAGATGGAGGCGTGTAGGTTTAAGGAACTCGGTTCTGGGATATGGGCCTTTTATACAACTCCATGTAGTTTTTCCGGAGGAAATGAGACGTCACGACAAAAATGGGGAACTCTTCATTATCTTCCGCCAATATAGCTGTCTTTGTTTGATGAGGTGTCTCTTTTATTTTTACGATTAAGTTACAAAAATGAACTATTAAGGTTAATAACAGTGTTTTTTGTGTCTACCTAGCACCAGAAGGCAGTTGGAAATTGCAGTGAAGAATGTTGATCTCCACAGGCTTACAAGCAGGATTCGCTCCCTTATCTCTTCATGAGGTTGTTCCTTGGGTTTCATTGGATTAAAGGTTTTCCATTTTTTATCACACACCCTAAAAAATAAAATTCCACGAAGGCCATTTAGGCCAATTATACTGATTAAGGAAGACGAACTACCTTTGGGCAAGGGAGATCTAGGTGACAGTGTGGAGGAGGAATCTGTTGTCAAATTGTACGACTCTCCATTTTCAAATCTGAAGACTCTTGTCCGACAGGAAGGAGCAACTGAAGATCTCCCCAGATTTTAAATGGTCTGACTTGCAGTTTGATTTCCAAAATGAAATCAATTCTTTTAGAGCCCTCCATTCGTTGTTTTTTTTAAAAAAAGCATTTGAATTTTCACAGATTTCATCAATCATAGCCTTTTCTTTTAATGTATTCTATATCGTTCTTTCTGCTAATATTCAGTTTAAAAACACAATATATCGATGAGGAAGAAATGTCTCATGATCTGTGCCAATATTCTCTTTATAGGGTTAGAAATATATCCTTCAGATAGTAGGGTTAGTACTACCATAGTACTAACCAGCTTTTTCAGGTAGTGGTGGTTAAAAGGTAAAGGTAAAGGTTCCCCCGCACATGCGTGCTAGTCGTTTCCAACTCTAGGGGCCGGTGCTCATCTCCGTTTCAAAGCCGAAGAGCCAGCGCTTGTCCGAGGACGTCTCCGTGGTCATGTGGCCGGCATGCCTAGACGCCAAAGGCGCACGGAACGCTGTTACCTTCCCACCGCGGTGGTCTCTATTTTTCTACTTGCATTTTTATGTGCTTTCGAACTGCTAGGTTGGCAGAAGCTGGGACGAGTAACAGGCGCTCAACTCTGTTACGCGGCACTCGGGATTCGACCCGCCAAACTGCCAACCTTCTGATCGACAAGCTCAGCATCCTAACCCACTGAGCCACCACATCCCTTGTGGTGGTTAGCCAGGTACAAAGTCTAGATTGTAAATGTCTAGGTTCACAAATCAAGTTTCATGAATGTTATCTTCACCAACACAGCAGTGGGTTAGAAGAAGTGGGAAAGATCATACAATAATTTTCTGGCCATGAGCAATTCTTATGTATCCCATTTGATGCTATGCTCAGTGTTGTACTATTGTGTTCCATGTAATTTGTTCCACAAGAAACTTAGTGTAACAACGCATCCTCCAAATGTAACCCAGGGTGTGTTGATTTAATGAAATCCACTGAAACAATGCAGAGCTGTTTGGAATGTTTATTGTCTACCATCTATTATATAATCAAGAGGGGGAAAAACACAGCCGGAGAGATAGTCATGAGAGTAATATTTCAAAATCTGAACAGAGCTTTTTTTTTTTTTAGGGGTGGGGGTTGTAGAAAAGGAAGGGAAGGAAGAAGCGAGAAAGAACTAGGGAGAATTAATGGAGGGGCAGAGTTCTAAAAACTGAATGCATTTAGCTAAGAAGCACAAGGAGGTCAAGCGCCGTGGAATGACGATGGCGTTTTCTTGAATGGTTGGGTTGTGTAGTTCGGTTGTCCTACTGCCGTGTCCTTTGCAATTCTTTAGGAAAAGCACTGTTTGGGATAGCAGGATCCGGAACCACAGCAAGATGAACCGCAAGATCTGCAAGACCCGCAGGATCCACCACAAGACCCACAACAGCAGCAGGGAGAACAAGAGCAGCAAGGGGAGCAGCCACAGCCACAGCCGCACCCACAGCCGCACCCACACCCGCATGACTGTTTATTGCAACAGGGTCCACAAACACAGCAGCATTTGGGACAGCACCCACAAGCGCCACAGGGGGAACAAGAACAGGGGGAACAGCAAGGGACACAACAGCAGGGTTCCCCACAGGAGGAGCAGCAGGGCCCACAACCACAGCAGGGGCCACAAGAGCAGGAGGGGACACAACAGCAGGGAGAGCAACCACAGATGGGGCAGCAGGCCATCTTTGCGATGAGTTGTGAAGGTCTGGCTGAAAAGAAACGAGAGAAGGTTAGAGGCACTCTCTTCAGAAGAGCGATGGGCCATAGTTCCGGAGCCACAGTCTCCACACATTAAAATGTCTACTTGTAAACGAGGAACGTAGGAGGAAAATTACGGAACTTACTAGCTCCAAAGAGCATCACCTATCAATTTGGATGACTTGGAAAGTAGTTCAGTCTTGTCTATGACTATTTCAGAACTGAGGAAAGACCACGGAGAAATGAGACGGTGATCCTTTCAAGTTGTTGAGTTTCTCCAGTGCAGCTGGTTTGCTGCTGAGTGATCCAGATGCACGATAAAACAGGTTTCTGGCATGTTCTGAAAGCTGCCTGTTTTTCATCTCTTCTCCCTGTTCAACCTCGACAGTTGCTTCATTTTCAATTGGAGAGGCAACAAACTCAGTTTGGGATCACTCACCAGCTTATGCTCCAAGACTGAATTGTAGCCTCTCCTTTGGAAGCTGGTTTATGACATCCAACAAGACCTATTTTTAACAAGTACATATAGAAATGGATTCTATATATTCTTGCTTTTTCCTCCCAATCTTAGCTTAAACCATCAGCTACAGGGGAAAAAAAATGAAACGGGAGAGAAAGCTATAAAGTGAAATAGCTTTTTAAAAAGAAAATCCAGGAATGGTCTGGCTTATATCAACAAAGGACCACTTACCTTGCAGGTGGTGGAAATGGCTAGGAGAGTTAATCCAGCTGAGTGAATGAAGAGTTTGGGGAACGGGGGGACTTTTTATAGAGCTCCGTGCACCCTACACTTGGGAAATGAGACACTAACAAGGAATGGTGATCTCTTTATTAACCACAAAGCCAAATGGTCATCCAAGACGTCATTTTTCTTACTCAGTGTGTGTCTGTGCTTTATGCAGCGTTCAAGTCTATAATTCTCACCTAACATCAAAGTGACTTAAAGGATTAGGAGAAGGAGACAACGGGGGGCAGGCGTGAAAAAGACAGAACAATGGAGGAGAAGCGAAGGACAAGAAGGAGAAAGGGTGAACATCGAGCAGTCTTTCCATTGTGACCATGTCACAAGGGCCTGGATGATTTAAAAAACAACAACCAGAAGTATTCTGAGCACCAGGTTGATAGTGGGAAGTTACACGAGAACTAACGCACGGAAATAACTTCTAATTATAGTGTTACCCTTAAACCCCCGAGGAAGGGCCCCAAACTAAAAGAAGAATGGCAATTCTATGTTTGCTTGGCATCTGTAATCAGGAGGTCACACTAGGAAATGCAGCGGATGAATCAAATGCCGTGGCTGAGTCATCAAATCATACCTGAGATGGACAAATCGGTCCTTGTTGCTTTGTCTCAGCTCTTCATGTTTTGCTTTTCTTCTTTTGTTAAAAAATAAATAAATAAACACTTAACACATTCTGGGCTTACAACTCTTCTAACAGGATCTCCCTACAATGTTTTCCCACCAGCACTTTGGAGTGGACTTTCCCCTCATAGCCATTGTGCCCCCTACACTTTTGGTTGGATAAAGGCACATCATAAAATCCAGGACACTGAGATAATGCAAAGGAGACACTGAGATAATACAAAGGAGATGATGGCGTTGTGCAATGTTGGTTTGGCATCGGCTTAGTAATGTGCTTTGGACTATGAAGTCCCAAAGGTGCTTTTCCAAAAAGCAACTGGACTTTCTTGGTTTTTTTTCCCCCTTGAAAACATTTTGCTTCTCCGGAGAAAATTCCTGGCCAAGAGTCTCAAAGCATTGCACAGCTCTTGACCTTTCCTCGGACCATACCTAGAAATCGAATTAGTTCAGTTCCTCATGGACTCTTTCAGATTTCTAATCAAAATGAAAAAAAAATGTAGTGTGCATAGCATTCCAGACAACCTGTCCTACATTCTTCTTGGATATTGTGTTTTATCAATGCATTCCATGACCATGAATTATGGACATTTGGTTTGCTGAGTTTTTTTTCTTCTTAAGAATGTTTCCCACTTCAGTGAATGTTGCTCTGAGTCCACCAGTTCATTTCTCAGGAGCCTCATTGGGAGTTCATAGTCCCCAGGGCAGAGTTCCTCGATCTGTTTTGCTTACGCCTGATTTTGCTTATGCTAATGAAGGGTTAAGACAACGAAGAGTCAAGTCAATTATGGGTCAAGTCAATGAAGAGGCATGAGGTCCATAACGAGGCCTTCAACCATGGGGTCCTCATGATGTGTTGAAATTTGTTTCGAGTTTAGGGCTCACAATTGAAGAGCAAATTTCCTTGTGCCTCTGGACTTGGAATTACAGCATTGCTAAGCGAAGATGGTGTTAATCATACACTTCTAGAAAAATGTGCTTTAATGAGAAATGGAATTGAGTCAAAAAACCAGGTGGAAGGAAACATTTTTTGAATGAGTGAAGAACCTGCCATTCCATGGCATTGTCTCACTTCCTGGGGGAAGGTTGAGGATGGAGTATAAAAGGTGCCCCCTTGTTCCCAGAAGAACATCATAACCTTCCTTGGTGTACCTTGTTAGCAAGCAACACTTCCAGCAGGTAAGTTGACTTTGATTGGTCATCCTGAAGATGATAAAATCTTGAGCTTCAGATAGGAAGCTTGCTACAATAGAATAGGGACCCTTTGTAAGTCTGTACCATTTGCTGAACAGAGGAACATATAGTTTGGTGTTTTCTAAATGGTTGGAGACAACAGATGAAGCCATCCGGAATTCAGAATCTCGGGCTCAAATAGCTGTTTGTTAGAATCGGCAGACATATCAAGCTTACATCTTATCATTATTGATTGGACAAGATGACAAAACCTACTGTTTGATGGGAGGATATCTTAAGACCCTGATGTTGAAAGAAAAAACTCCTGGGACGTTCTTGCTTATGAGAAATATCTCACAGGCTTCTTCTGAAAATAGGATTATGGCCTAATCACCTGGAGAAGTAGTGGCTGCCCTTCGATGGATGAATTCAAGCGGAAGCTGGACAACTCTCTGTCTAAGTTATTCTTAATTTGGAATCTGGTATACCTGAGTGGCCAGTTCCAATTCTAGGAGACTATGGTTCTCTGATTTTTATGGCCAAAGCTTGATCTCGTGACATGACTGATTTCCTTTTTCTTGTAAAAATAAAGCATTTGCTTTTAGCATGCTAACAATAAGGGGTGGAGAAGGGAAAAGTGGATATGGGGTACTTAGGCAGTAGATTGACTTAGAAGTCATCACACGCCGTGGATCTTAAAGAAGAATTGTCTCAAGATTTCAGAGCAGCTGCTGATCCCAATCCTCCTCCTGTTGTGCTAGATCGTTCCTTTTTGTTTTGCAGAAATGGGCAACACAGGATCTGGTGGTGGCGGTGGCGGCGGCGGCTGCGGCTGCGGCTGCGGCAACGGTGACGGTGGCGGGGACGCACACGTCATCTGTATGCCGACTGGAGGCTGTGGTCCTAGTTGCTGTGCTCCATGCTGTGCTCCGTGCTGCGCGCCGTGCTGTTCTCCTTGCTGCTGCGCGCCGTGCTGTTCTCCTTGCTGCTGCGCACCGTGCTGCTCACCCTGCTGCTGTGGTCAATCCGCCTGCTGTTCCCAGTGCTGTAAACAGTGCAAGTGAAGTTGACGTCATCTCCCAGGACTTTTGAATTGCTGTGCCATGAAGAAATAATATATGCTGCTCTGCTTTGGGTCTGGAAAGGATGGCTGGCCCAGAACAGTCATGTCTGCTGCGCTGGGTTTAGCCTCTACCTCCTTCGTGCATTGCTGTCTCACTTTTGCCTCTTTCTGGCTCTTATAATCTCCCTTTCCTGCTCTCTATTCCTACCACAATCCCACTGTCATTACTAGTGTTATTTCCCTCCATTATCGCTATAACCTTTTCTCGAAGATGTTAACCCAAGCATACTTCTGTATGCGTTGCACCCTTTGCTGTTATTTCCTCAATCTTCCCTCCCAGAATGCTAACTTATTTCATAATGAATAAGCCAATTGGAATAAAGGGGGAAATCTGGAATGTAATTGCACATCTGCCCTCTGTCAGGTTTAACACCTGGAAGGAACATGATCATTTCCCGTCTTGATTCTCTTTAGGGCATCTGCCTTGCCAAGTGACATACCAGAAACTTTGCACCTGTCTCCTTGTTTTCTTCCACTAATTGCAGGAAAAGTTCCTGAAGGAAGGCTTTGGACAGGAATTTCCTCCCCCCCCCCACTTATCCAAATCATTTCTCTCCGTTGCCCATTAATTTCTGATTTCAGCTGAATAGATCTGGCAGGAGCCCAAAACTGTCCCATAATCAGAATTAGGCAGATTTTAATTTGAACAGGTGAACCTGCCTCTAATATTCCAATTTAAGACTTGGGGTGTCAGGATTGCCTGACATCTCACCTTTCCCCCTCTTTCTTTCCAATCTGTTTTGTAATCTGATCTTGCTTGTATACATATTGTTTGGGTAAAGTGGCTTAATAAAGGCATCGCCTTCTGGAATATGAAGGCAATGAATATCTGGCAGTTTTGACTCTGTGTTTGTGTAGAATGCAATGGCTGATGGTCGGGAGAGGAACTGAGTTATTGGCTGGGCTGTCCAGTTACAAGGCAGAACAGCCAGGAAGTACAAATTCTGATTGGCTGAGCTCCCAGGAACAGGGGGCTGTCATTGGTTGGATCCAGAGGAATGAGCAATGGTTGATGGCTCGGAAGCTGCAGCGCAGCATCCCCGACTTTAAGAGATCATACAGTGATGATGCATACATTGTCACTGGTAGGGACTGCTTTACCATATTATTCTAACAGTAAATGTAGGTGTTGGTATGGCTATTTACCTTGACTTCTTTATGTATTTTTCTTCGGAAAGAAGATGCTATTGCCATCTCTAAAATTCCTTGTTTTTATTTTTGTGGGACAAACCAAGTGGCAAAGAAGTCGGGACATTTTAAAGGGATCAGAATTGGTGTGAAGTTGCCAACTACGTATCTGAAATCTTCCTTCTCTCGGTCTACTACCAACCGAATGAAAACCTTCCAAGTGGTCAAATCTATTTATTAGAAGAATTGAGGAAACAATATATTGTATTTAGAATACCATCATAGGCTTGGACCAATGAAACTAGACCCTGTCCAGAATACATTTCTTCCTGTCTGTTTTCTGCCCATGGATGTATTATTAAGATGGTTGGAAATCTCTTTTGATATTCTTCAGATCTTCGGAAACCTTTAGTTAGATTCTTAACGTTTATGTCCTCCAAAGATATTGGGATTATGGCTCTCAAAATAATGCCAATTATATTCTATTTTGACCCAAGAGTTCGAATGGTAATATATTTGGAAGGTCACCAAGATGACCTAGAATATATTTGTGCTGTGTTTCTTCTCCTCTGTTGATAGCAGACTGATCTTGCTGGAAATATAGCAAGGATCTGGGCCATGTGGATGATGCTCTATTACGGTAATTTCTTTCTGCAGTTATGAGCGGTGATCAAACAGCAACCTAACCAAATCAGGAAGTAGAGACTTATTAGAAGGAATTGATAAAAAATAGAGCTGAGATGATTAGTTTGTGGCTTGCTGCTGATTTGCAGCTTCTGCTGCTTCTTACCATCTCATCCTGGCCCTGTCATTTTTG
Organism: Vipera berus; assembly: GCF_964194415.1. NCBI lineage: Eukaryota > Metazoa > Chordata > Lepidosauria > Squamata > Viperidae > Vipera > Vipera berus. The sequence goes on from NC_138219.1 coordinate 8,875,420, forward strand.
TTCCAAATAAGAATACACAACGAGAAAGTTGTTAAAGTCTGAAAAAAAAGGTGAACATGGATGAAAAAGAAAACCAGTGAATGTTATTGTTTGTTTCAACCCTGAGAATGTATTGCATCTGTTGGTGGTTTATTGATTAGAATCAATTCCAGGATTTAAAGAACACACGAATTGAATGATTTTGAAGAACATCGGATTTCCAAGAGTAGAAACCTGCTGAAATCAGAAGGTTGAAAACCAGGTGTGTGTGTGTGTGTGTGTGTGTGTGTGTGTGTGTGAAGTAGTCTTGAGATATAGTCTAATTTTAATGATAGGTGTCAGTTTGAGATTTGATGTAACCTTTAGGATTTAATCACTGTGTGGCAGGGACTGTTTTTTTTTTAATGCCAGCTCAGAATTTGAAAGTTGCCCATTTGACTTGAGAAAACCAAAGGCCTTGCGTGGAATCATCTGCTGAAACTGGGTGGGAAAAAAAAGATCATCCTGAACATTTAAAACGTTGATTAATTCCCAAAAGAAATATTTTAATTCTTTTTTGGGGAATTAATTCTCTCGTTCCCACCGAAACTCTCCTTCCCCATCCAAGCCATCCTGATAAAAAAGGACTCGAAATCAAATACACATTTGTGCAGTTTAATGCTTGCTGCTGACCAAAGCATCAAAGAGGCTAGCGCGTACAAATCCTATATCAAGCAGGGTATAAGAAGCAGGGGAATTTCAATGCCAATCCAAGAAAAGAACTTTTTTTTTTTTGCGTAAGCAGGAAGTCGGAGCAGGAACGAATTGCTGGCGTGCAGGTGCCTTGCCTTGCATGGTTTCCTCCACATTTTGCTCTCCTACTTCTTCATCTCTTGTAGTGGCTGCTTCAGCTGTTGGGGAGGAAATGGAGTGGGCTGCTTGAGCTGTTGAGGTTGTTGGAGCTGGGGAGTGGAATAAACTATGGGGGACTGCTTCTGGCTCTGGGTGAGGGGGTTCTGTTCCTGCACCACCGGTATGGTCATAACTGTGAAAGATGGATTGTTTCTTTCACCGCAGTAACTTCGGTCATCATGGCAGGAGCTTCTTCCTCTGTTACAAGAATTGTCATGAGAGCATCCTCTATCGTGGCGGGAGCACATCCTGATGTCTGTTGGTTAACAATTCTGTGGCAAAGCAAGAAACGATAAATACATCTGCTGTGAAGGCCCAGCCCATCATTCCCAAACTTTAGCAACACAGTAAATGTTTTTTTTTCCTGGGATCCCACCTGCATTTTAAACTGAGTTCAGTGTCTGATCTTTTTTAATTTTCAAGTCTTCCAATCCGGTCGCCCTTGGAAATGCAATTGTTGTTTTTTTTTTACAAGGGACCTTGGTAAAAAAAACAACACCCTGTTGTCTTGGAAGAAAGTGAGAACTTTTTACAAGTGTCCACACTCAGGCTGTCTACAATTATTGCATGTTTGCTCTTACACGCTCGTGAATGTATCTCGAAGACAGGAAAAAGATGGCGTACCAATAAAGGAGAATATTTATAGCTCGGGTGTCATGAAATGAGGGGTCCTTGGTGGTCTCTGAGCTTGGCATTTTTCTTGCAGACATTTCATGATCCGAATTAGGTAACCTTATCAGTGCTAACAATGGTTTCCGCTGCTAGCTGTTTTCTATTGCACTTCGATTCACACTGTAAACAGCTCAAAGCCATGAGATTGGGGCAGGAAGCAAGCATTTTCATAAAATAAGACAGTTTATACTATCTAATTCTCTACTCCCTTCTTCCCAGTCTCTTCAGGTATCTAAAGGCAAAGGTGGGAAAGAACAAATGGTCCCTCAAACCATAATGCAGAATTACCAGCAGAGTAACCCTGACGATAAATAATTCCTTGCAAATGTTGGTGCCTACTAACCTGCTCAAATTCCATACCTTTATATCAAGTGCAAACTAGAATAATTTCTCCTGTCCGTAGCACACATCTACTTCTCTATTGCCAGTTTGCCAGTTCTTAAGATGGTTAATAAATCTTGCTCGTTGTAATCTGATATCCAATATTCTGAGTTTTCGAAAGCCCTAGGTTTCTATCCCTAAACCAGCTCATTTTGCAAGAAAGAATCTTGACCAAAAACAAACACCCATCTTTTTTCTCGTCAATCCCAGCCATAAGAAGACAAAGCTTTGGTAGACTTACCCAAACTGCAGCGGGGAAGCTTGCAATGATGGAATACCGCAAATGTGTGCTTAGATGCTTGCGCTGAGGCATTTTTATATGGTTCCTTTGGCTTCCTTCAAAGGAAGTGCCCAATTCATGACCCAATAAGCGGAAGGAATGGGCTGTGTGTTGCAACTGGAATCTTCATCCATCACAACGGCCTGCGCAACGTAATTGCCTTATGTCAAGGATTCCATATATCAAGGCTCAGAAATGTTGGCCAACATTGAGGAGAATGAAAAATGGGCGCCCAACACGACAGGTGGTTTTCATGAGTTGGTGTGACTGGATTCCTTAAAGATTCCTCAAAACACAGGAAGAGTGTGGCAATTTCCACATACCCACTTTCCCCAAAGTAATGTCTATTTAATCCAAGTAGCTACGATAGTTTGTAAATTAGCCAGAGGAAGTAGAGGTTTGCAATATACATGGCATGAAAGAAATTAAGAAAGCATTTTGGACAAATCTTTTTTTGAGGAAAGTACTCAAGGAAAAGCAAAATTCTGGGGATGGTTTGTATGGAGGAAGAGGAGACCAAAAGGATGGAAATGAAATGCAAGGATACAAAATAGATTCATTAAAGAAAGAAGAGAAACAAGGAAGGGTTACTGGATGTTTTGCTCTTTCTAGTAAAACCCACAATGTTACAATGTTTATGGAAATCCACCATGGATTTATTTGCTAGTCGTGCATGTAAACACTTTGGAAAACCTACAAACTCTTCTTGGTTGTTGAGGAACAGCCGATGGCAACTTTTGGGTAATGAGAGCGAGGACTCTATTTTGAAGAATAGATTTTGGTGTGGACTCTGAATCATCAGGAGCTCTTGGGTTCATTTAGAAAGGGTGGTAGGGTTTGCTCTGTAGGTTTAACTAGATCCCTTTAGATCCCCTGTATGGGATTCACATGGCAGTCCAACTTGACCATGGTCATAACAGCACACTTCCCCTATGTTCTCATGACAGGCAATATCCAAACAAACACAGGGCTAAACAGCACAAGACTGATCACAAACCACAATGATTCCACGTACTTTGTGATGGCATCTTGCAAACAATGTGGACGTTGCAATTGACACCACGAAGTACTCAACCTCACTCCAATAGAGCTGAGCCTAGTGAGCAAAATGATGTTGAGGGATGGCATACAAAAGCAAAAACTGATTTAGTCTCCTTTTTCAAGATCCAAAGCACATTGCATTTGATGGCTCTGAGACCCCAGATTCGGTCCACTTTGCTTTGCTCCTTAAACGATGATGTTGAGAAGCATCCTCAAGAAGAGGATCTTGTCGTTTTCAACAAATCTGGGCCAATTTTTCTGATTACAAGCAGGCCACTGCTTCTCCTAAATCACGGCTTGCTTGTGCCGGTGTTGAATATCGTGGCAAAGTTTGGGGTCCAAAACTGTGCTGGGCCAGAAGAAAAATTGGAGTGGGAAATTAGGCTACAGGTGATTCAGAAGACTCTCTTTATGGTCCTTTAACCTCTTCACAGAATAGAGGAATTTGTTAGCAAAATCAGGACATTGTAGGCTGAGATGTCAACATTTTAAAGCAATGGTAAATCACATACCAGTGTGGGCATGCAAGCACAAACTAAGGATCTTGCACAATTGTATGTATTACAGATAATTGTGCTAACGATCTGGGTCTGTTCCAATAATGTCAGATGCCAAGAATGTTGCTTCAGTAGCATCATGGAGACACGTGATCTTGATTGATGCTAGGTTTATGTTTGTAGCTGGCTGGTCTAAAACCAATTGCCTCTTGGCCTCTACTAGCAGGTTAGGATCCCAACTCTTATCAGCATCAACAATAGGTGGGGTCCCTCCTCCTATTCTTATCAGGGGGAATAAAAGTATAATTTAATTCAGTCACCAAAGTTGTGGCTTCTCCCTATTCAAATCCTTAGTGGCAGATGCCAACTTTTAGATCATTCAACGAATGAAGAGATGAAAGATCATGTGTCCATGGAAGCGCATCAACTGGGTACCCAGGCTTTGCTAAGATGTGGCTTACTTAACTATGGCTTATTGGTTGCAGCCCCCAAGAAGGCTAGGTTCTCACAAAATCTGGCTCGCCAGATTTATTGCAAGGAAAAATAAATTAGGCCTTCTTTGATACTTCTTACCCCTTTCTGAATTTCTCTTGATTCAAAGAATCAAGACGGCTGGGAAAACATTCATAAGATTCAAATGGAATGTCTGCCTCTCCTGCATTATTTACTGAATACTTATTATGGTCCTCAGGCCCTGGCCAAATTTATTACAGATGTGCTCACAACAGACTAGTCTTCTTTGCAAGTTGCTGGTTTCACACAAAATCCAAAGTAAAAATCAAACCTCCAAGATTGGTGGTTGAGTGGCCTCTGGGTGGGTTGTCAGAATGCATATGAATAGTTCTTCCTAGACAGGACCAAATATCATAGATGTTTGGTGAAGACTTGCCCAGTTCCTCCCACTCCTGGTCCTTCCTGCTTGCCTCCTCAGCAAGGTGATACCATACCTTGTTTTCCCAGGGATGCTGTTTAGACATGCACCACTGGAGGGAGCAGAAGACCAAGGAAAACCATCAGGCAAACAGAGACTTCTAGTTGTGCTTCAAGTGGGTAATTTCCTCACAACAAAATCCAGTTAGTTTGGGATTCAGCAATTGTTCAAACCCAGAAGATGTTTTTATTTAACAACAAATAGATTAAACATATTGTGAGAATATTTATTATATGGTCTCCTGGAGAGAAAGAACACAATGGATGGGTTTACTTGGACTGTGAAACCATCCATGGGCACATAGAAATAAATCATATTTGCACACCATTCAAAAGAGAAGAAGGAAACCTAAAAATGATGAGCACGCATCCTCTACAGCAGCCAGCAACCAGATAAGCAGGGATTAAGTCCAGACAAACAAGCAGAAAAGAATAATCTAATCAAAGAACTACTAAGGAGAAAACCATAACCCCACCGATACTGGCAAGGAAAGCTACTGTATATACAGTAAGTAGGGACCAAACCTCACTTCACTAGCACTGATGATGTTAGATAGTTGGGTAATGAAATGTCTGCAGGCAAACAACCAGATTTGCCACAAACTGGGTTTGGTTTATCTGAAGCTTGGCTAGTTGAAATGTTAACTTATTTTGTTGCCCTTAAGTAAAGCCCCACATGGGAAAAGTAGATGAGTAATCCTGCAGACTTTTGCTGCCAGATCATTGCTGAAACTTATCCATGAGTAATAGGCAGCAACGCCATCCATCGTTAAAGCCTAAATGATGGCATAAATATAATTACTGCCCTTGGATGTGATTGCAGTTGTCACTCATGGCCTTAGAGGCACATCCAATGAGGTCAGAATCCCAAACAAGGCTCCTTAGTTTGTCTAATTCAGCATTTCTCCTTGCCAGTCCAAACAGGGAGACACCATATCTTATTGGAATGGGGGTGGAGACCTTTGCTGTGGTAGAACTGGAGTTCCAAGAAGAAACTCTGGAATCGTATCTTGAAAGATTTTAGCTGCCTTCTTTTAGGACAAAGTTTTAGGAGACACTGGCAATTAATGCTGCTCGTCTTGTGCACAGCTCTCCGTTTGCCAGTTTCATAAAAGTTTTTCTCCAAACTAATGTCCCTAGAGGACTAGGGATTGAGAAGGATTGCCAGGGATTGTGTGATGACTCTGGACAAAATGCTCCCTGGGAGAAAGCTAAACTGCAAAGTATATTTAGATATATTTAAACTTTCTGTTGTTAGTTGCGAAGTCGTGTCCGACCCATCGCGACCCTATGGACCACGTTCCTCCAGGCTTTCCTGTCCTCTACCATCTTCTGGAGTCCATTTAAGCTCACGCCTACTGCTTCAGTAATTTAAACTTTAGATATATTTAAAAATATCTGAAGTTCCCACTTTTTCCACCAACTTTTGCTTTTCTTCAGACTCCATCCATCCATCTATCCATCCATCCATCCATCCATCCATTTTTGTATGCTTCTGAGAGTAGAAATCAATATTATCATCAACATGTTACATGTTTTGGGGACTGAAGTCCTGAATCTCTGCAAAGCAACTGAAACCCAGGTTTGTTGTCTAGAGGACAAATCTGTGAACAAAAATGTTTAGATTTTTCCTGCCAATTCCTTTTTTAAGCTCCTCAAAGGGATTTCAAAGCTCACTTAAAAGTGGAGAAAATGAAAATGGCAAGCATCATTATTACTACGTTTTATCATTTTGGAAATTTAGGCATATGGCGCTGAGAGGTGCATGACTGAACGATACGCATTTGAAGGTGGGATCAGAGGGACCAGAAAAAAAAACAATGTTTCCAAACTTGTGTGGGAAAAAGGTAGACATGGGAGACAATTGTCAGCACTGAAGGCATGCGATAAGAAGACAACCGTGTGCTCATTCTGTAAGAAGCTTTATTTTCTCCAAAGTGTGAAAATGGAGAAGCAAGCAAGATATTCAGTGGGTGTTGCCATTAATTCCCATCCACCACAGAGCTGCACAAACCCTCAAGTTTTAAAATGCTCCAATATACATAGGCAAAAATGAAACAGTGATGAAGAACATGAAATACAGCACACCATAAGTACATTGGCTGAGCAAGACGTGGTAGGAACAAGAGGTACACTTACCAAGGTTCCTTCCCACCAAGAACACAATATTACTTTATTTTATGTTGGGTGGCAGTGAGCAAACCTGTTTTGTTTGCCCGATGCAGGGTGGAACAACAATGGGACATTTTGTCTGGGAGGAACCAATAGAAGAGCCTCCAGCAATGACAACAGATGCCCCTCCAGATCCCCCTCCACTGCAACAGTCAGATCCACCACTGCTTCCTCCAGTCACTATAACAGCTTTTGCACCTGATCCTCCTCCTGTTCCACATGCTCCACCAGACCCTCCCCCAATGACTTTAACATCCCCTATGCTTCCTCCACTTCCAGAGGATCCTCCACCTATAACCTTCACACCCCCTGACCCACCATCATCACACACACTGCCACTTCCGCCTCCAATGACCTTCACTCCTCCTGACCCTCCACAGCATCCACTCCCGCTTCCAGTTACAACAGTGGTCTGGCCTCCTGATCCGGTTCCACACCAGCCGGACCCACCGCCACTTCCACCACCTATGATCTTCACTCCTCCTGATCCTGATCCTCCACAGCATCCACTACCACTTCCGGTTACAACAGTGGTCTGGCCCCCTGATCCAGTTCCACAGCAGCCGGACCCACCGCCACTTCCACCACCTATGATCTTCACTCCTCCTGATCCTGATCCTCCACAGCATCCACTACCACTTCCGGTTACAACAGTGGTCTGGCCCCCTGATCCAGTTCCACAGCAGCCGGACCCACCGCCACTTCCACCACCTATGATCTTCACTCCTCCTGATCCTGATCCTCCACAACATCCACTACTACCCCCAGTTACAACAGTGGTCTGGCCCCCTGATCCACCACCACCAGTTCCACAGCAGACAGACCCACTGCCACTTCCACCACCAATGACCTTCACTCCTCCTGATCCTCCACAGCATCCACCACCACCCCCAGTTACAACAGTGGTCTGGCCCCCTGATCCAGTTCCACAGCAGCCGGACCCACCGCCACTTCCACCACCAATGACCTTCACTCCTCCTGATCCTCCACAGCATCCGCTACCACCCCCAGTTATAACAGTGGTGTGCCCCCCTGATCCACCACAGCAAATTCCTCCACCGCTGCCACCTCCAATGAGGGGAACCTTCTGCTGGCAAATCCCACCCCCATGTCCTCCTCCAATGCAACATCCAGAAGATTGGCCGCCTGGTACTACGACGACTCCAGTAGAACTTCCACCACAGCAGCCGGAGCTTGGGATCTGTTGGATGCCACCACAACAGGATGATCCTTGGCTTCCAGATACCACCATCACATGTCTTGATCCACCTCTACAGCAGCAACATCTACAGCAACACACAGAGCCTCCGCTGCCTCTTCTTCTATGGCAGGAACCACTGGATCCACCACCAGTACCACAGCAACCACTAGATTGGATTTGTTGGCTCATCGTTTCTGGAAGTGAGTGGTGTTGGTTGATGAATGTTCACCTACATGAAAACAACGTAGGTTATCATACAGCTTCTGTTTCTTGATGGCTCTGTTCTTATGAATAAATGCCAGGCTATAGGAAAAAGAATTCCCTTCAAATAAAAAAAAATGGGCCTCTTAAGGAGGTCAAATTTGTAAATTGTTCTCCTTTAAGTTTGTTTAAATTGCTCACCTTTTCTGTCTTATTTCACTTTTTCAAGGAAGGAAATTGTGTTGTGCAAACCTTTCCCAGAAATAAGTTGAAATAGGCTTCCATTCAGTTCTGAAGATTTGGCTCACATTGACCATCCTCTAAGTTACGTTGCTAGTTTACAGCATGGCAGCATCAAAATACCCAGATCGTATTTCTAAAGGCACATCACATGGCTACTACTGCCAAGAACTGTCTGTGTCCTCATGCAGACATGAGGTTTTGGTGGAAAAAACTTGGAAGACAATTTCATCACTTGCTAATTTAAAGAATCTCTGAGGATAAATTTGAGGGAGTGGCAAAATAATTTGCCTAACTATAACCATTTAGATGTCAGAGAAATAAAAGAATTCCCCCCCCCTTCTAACATACAATCAGACAATGCTAATCTCATGCTCCTGAAAGGAGGAAGTACACCCAGTCGTCTGGCTACATCCCAAACCCAGCCTTAGCCACGAGTTATCAAGATCAGCGAAGAGATGGAAGAAATGTTAACAGAATCATTCTTGGCGTTTTGTCTCGTACTAGGATGATGAACCATCCTCCAGAAGAGTTGGAACTCCAACTGCCAACATTGGTTGGTCTAATGGAAGTTGGACTCCAACAGTGTTTGAGGAAACCCAGTTTCCTTCTCCATTCTAGAAGAATTTCTTCACTGTCCAGAGAGTCTTACATTGAGACATCGTTCAGTTTTCCAAACCAACCATTTCAAGAGCTAGCATCTGTCATAGATGTTCCTCCAGTCATCCATGCAGCACCAAGGAAAAAAAGAATTGGGTATCTTTGAGCTTGGTCTTACCTTCTTGGCCAAATGAGCAAGATGAAGGAATCCCAACGGAGTGTTTTTATGACCGAAGAGACTGAGGACCTTTTTATATCATCTGCTTAGCCTCTCCTACGGGAAATGAGACACCCCCAATCATGGTGAGTGACTTAGTTAGCATGTCTAACAGCTAGCCTCATGAAAGCGTAGCAAGTCATATGAGATCAATATCTCTCGTTTCCATCACTACGTAGTTTAGGAAGCACAAACAATTTAATGACCTGTTCCACCTAACAGATTAATTCCGGAAGTGCTGGATTGTTCAGGGGCCCCTCCCATCAAGGGGGCTTCTGATGAACTCAAGATTCAACTTTTTTTTTGGAGTGGGGTTTTAAGTAATTAGGATGAATCATTCTGGTTGTGTGTGTGTGTGTGTCTCTCTCTGTGTGTGTGTGTGTGTGTGTGTGTGTGTCTGTGTGTGTTTTGGCCAAATTGATTTTTTTTCAAGTGCTTCTTTATCTACTCAATTGCTTTTTATTTTCCTACTAAGCTGTTGCAACAGTTGGAAAGGAAAGATATGCAAAACTGCTATTCAAAACAGAAGACATTCTAATTGCATGCAATCCAAAAAGAGACGTTTGGAACAATTGTTTTTTTAGAAGTTGAGATGAAGGAATGTGAAATTTAACTTGTGTAATTCCACCCAGCTTTTTCTTTTACCAGTTTTGCATTTCTCATTGTCCCATTTCTATATCAATGTATGAAGAACGCTTTTGTACAAGTACACAAGTTCAACAAGTGGATGTCTGCATTTTTCCAAATAAATAAAATTTTATCTATATATTTAATATGCTTGCTGTGATGCTTTCTGAACCATTTACACAGCTGTATGAACATTTTCTAATATACGCTAGTTTGTGGGGTATTTTTGAGAAACACATTTCCCTTAAATTAATCCATTTTATATGCTCTTTTTTAAAAAAATTAGATTTTTATAGAATTTTTCCTCCAAAAGTTGTGAGCTGGATCAAACTTCCCTCCATGTTCACCTTTGCATATAGTCTTTAGATGAAATGAATTTCTTTGGCTGTAACTGTTGGTGGTGGGGGCTTCCCGATACTCCCATGTAACACCTCTACTCCGTGAGCTGCATTGGCTTCCGGTTGTCCTCTGGGTAAGATTCAAGGTGCTGGTTACGACCTATAAAGCCCTAAATGGCATGGGTCCGGGTTACTTACGGGAGCATCTGCTGCTGGCATCGACTTCCCTCCGCCCTGTGCGCTCCCACAGAGAGGGCCTCCTTAGGGTGCCGTCGGTCAAAGAGTGTCGACTGGCGGCCCCCAGGGGGAGGGCGTTCTCTGTGGGCGCGCCAGACCTTTGGAACCGCTTACCGGTGGAGCTCCAGACGGCTCCCGACCTTCGCTCCTTCCGACGTGACCTAAAAACATATTTATTTGAACAAGCCGGCCTGGTCTGATGGGTTTAGGGGTATTTTAACATTTTGTATTAATCTATTTAAATGGGCTATTGTATTTAATATTTCTTTTAATTTTTATATATTGTATTTTATTGTATTGCCCTGTACACCGCCCTGAGTCCTTCGGGAGAAGGGCGGTATAAAAATTAAATTATTATTATTATTATTATTATTATTATTATTATTATTATTATTATTATTATTATTATTATTATTATTATTATTATTATTATTATTATTATTATTATTATTATTATTTCATTTGCTTTTAAAAAAAGAACTTATCCAAATTTACATTTTTTCCCCCAAGTCAGGGTGAGAATGATGTCAAGATTAAATAAATAATAGAGGAGTCAGAGAAAAGAAAGCTACCAGATTTGATAACCGATACTTTGATACTTCTTCAGTTGCTTGGGGAGTAGTTGGGTTAAAAAAATACAGTGAGGGCAAAAAGGCAGATGATCGACCATATTTATTTTTGGATTTCTGTGCTATTTGTATGCTTTTTTTATTTTAATCATGGCTTTCCCGACCTTTCTCCTTTGCCAAAGTGTTATAAAAATATTTTTAGAATGTAAGAATAACACTTTGGCATGCTTATCAGTCAGACTTTGATTATGGGATGACTTGTCTCATGACCTAAGATGCACCATATGCCTGAGACAGCATCTTGTGTCACTTGGCAGGCAGTTCCAGAGATTAAAAGACAATAAACTATCAAGAAAGAGCAATGGCCTAGCCTTTTTTTTTTTTGCACAGGGCTCTTGGCTTGAAATCTTGGAGAAGCCCTGATGGACTGTATGGGCAACAGGACTTTCTTGTTTTTCTTTGAAAATGTTTTGCTTCTCATCCAAGAAGCTTCTTTAGGTTCTGACTGAATGGTGGAGAATGGATTTATATTCTTTACAGACATCTGGTCATTTGCATTCTTTTAGAGAGTCGTTGAGGCCACTTTGAGGTTTATGTATGTCCTCAGGGTCACCTGAGTAGTGCAAATGTGTGTGTAGCCTTCTTGGAACCGCTGTCCTGAGATGTGTTCACTTGTCCTCTAATCCATCATGACAACTGCTAAAATTTGTGTTCGATTGTTTTTCTGCCTTTTCATGTTGTTTTTGCACCAGGAACTGCTCCTGGTCTGCCTTCTTTTAAACATATTTATTGTTAATTTTCTGGGTCTGATCCAATTTGACTAAGGAAAATATAACACTCCTCTTGGATGCTAAAGTCTTGCTCATTCCTGTTTGACAATGTCAAATTCCAAATAACATGATCCTCAAATAAGCTTTATTGTCTGCCAGATATTAGCAGGGATAGAAATATACATGGCTAGAGAATATGATCAAATCCTCCCCATCAGGGAGGTATTAATTATCACAGTATTTTGCACCATTGCGCATCGAGAGTGCTACTGAACATACAACATACGGAGAAGAGAGAGCTTGCAGTACGGACAGAAAATGAGAATTGTGACATGCAGGCAAGATTTTTTTTTGTGTGTGTAACACTATGTGGTGGGGAATGGAACCTGCCAAGAGACTGTAGCTATCACTTCTGGAGTGGGGGACATTGGGTAACTTGTTTTGTTTGACCTATACATGGGGGCAAAATAATGGATTGCTTGGTTTGCATGCAACCTGCACCCGCTACTCCTGTAATGCCACTCACAGAGATCTGGCCACTGCTGCTGCTGCCACCACCACTACCACCATCACAAGGGACAATAATGGTTTTCCCACCACCAATACTACCACCACTGGAACCTCCTCTTGTAGGGCTTCCTGGTCTTGAACCACTGCCACTACTCTTTCTAACACATGGGACAATAATGGTTTGACCTCCACCAGAACCTCCTTTTATGGGGCTCCCTGGTCTTGAACCACTGCCACTACCTCTTCTAGAGCATGGGACAATAATGGTTTGACCTCCACCAGAACCTCCTTTTATGGGGCTCCCTGGTCTTGAACCACTGCCACTACCTCTTCTAGAGCATGGGACAATAATGGTTTGACCTCCACCAGAACCTCCTTTTATGGGGCTCCCTGGTCTTGAACCACTGCCACTACCTCTTCTAGAGCATGGGACAATAATGGTTTGACCTCCACCAGAACCTCCTTTTATGGGGCTCCCTGGTCTTGAACCACTGCCACTACCCCTTCTAGAGCATGGGACAATAATGGTTTGACCTCCACCAGAACCTCCTTTTATGGGGCTCCCTGGTCTTGAACCACTGCCACTACCCCTTCTAGAGCATGGGACAATAATGGTTTGACCTCCACCAGAACCTCCTTTTATGGGGCTCCCTGGTCTTGAACCACTGCCACTACCCCTTCTAGAGCATGGGACAATAATGGTTTGACCTCCACTGGAACCTCCTTTTATGGGGCTCCCTGGTCTTGAACCACTGCCACTACCCTTTCTACCACATGGGACAATAATGGTTTGACCTCCACCAATGCTACATCCTATGGGGCTCCCTGATCTTGAGCGACTACCACTACCCCTTCTGCCACCACTGGAACCCCTTCTTGTGGGTCTTCCTGATCTTTGACCACTGCCGATACCCTTGCAGCCACATGGAACAATAATGGTTTGACCTCCACCAATGCTACATCCTATGGGGCTCCCTGATCTTGAACGACTACCACTACCCCTTCTGCCACCACTGGAGCTTCTTCTTATGGGGCTCACTGATCTTTGACCACCACCGATACCCTTGCAGCCACATGGAACAATAATGGTTTGACCACCACCAATGCTGCGTCCTCTGGGGCTCCCTGATCTTGAGCGACTACCACTACCCCTTCTGCCACCACTGGAGCTTCTTCTTATGGGGCTCACTGATCTTTGACAACCACCGATACCCTTGCAGCCACATGGAACAATAATGGTTTGACCACCACCAATGCTGCGTCCTCTGGGGCTCCCTGATCTTGAGCGACTACCACTACCCCTTCTGCCACCACTGGAGCTTCTTCTGATTGGACCTCCTTGTCTTTGACCGCTACCACTACCCTTGCAATCACATGGAATAATAATGGTTGGACTTCCACCACTGCTGCCTCCTATAGGGCTCCCTGATCTGCTACCACTACCTCTTCTACCACCACTGAACCCCCCAGAAATTACCTTCACACCACATGATCCTCCTTTGCTTCCACTTCCCCACCTCCACTCTCCAGGACATATAACTCCTCCAGCACATTTCTGCTGACCCATCCCACTTCCAGGGCTCCCCAAGGTCCCTCCTCCAATGCAGCATTGAGAAGACTGTCCACCTCCAGGTGATATAATGATTTGGCCAGATCCTCCACCACTGGAGCCTCTTCTTCCTCTGCAACACCATCCATCTCCACCACTGCTGCCTGGGACGACGACGATGGTTTGGCCAGAGCTTCCTCTACGGCCACTACCACAGCAGACGGAGCCCTGAGTTTGCTGGATGGGAGACACACAGCGAACACAACTTTGTCCTCTTCCTTTACAGCAGCAAAATGACCTTCCTTGACTTGTACAGCTACACACGCAAACTCCTCCACTGCTACAGCAAGAGCACACACTTTGTTGCCAAGAAGCCATTTTTCTGGATCTGATGGATGATGTTTACCACCTTGTTTGTTGTGATGGGTTTAGCTCTGAAAAAAGAATATTATATTATTCAGAAGCTGGTGTTGGTACAAAACTCCAATTCAAGAATGATTGGATCCAAAATGATGACATGTCCTTCAACCTTTAGCATAGTTGTTTTGGATAGTTGGAGTGACCCGGCATTTATCTTCCTTATCTGGATTTCCTTCTAGTGTGCATCTGTTTCCTCATTTTGGTTACCCTCAAGCAATTCTCAGTTGCATCAAACTCCATTATCCAAATCACCTCTTGGGTAACCCTTAGCCAACATTTACATTGAGCTATACTTTCATTGTTTAACTGAATCAAAATTTCTTCAATAGATCAAGTGACCCTAGATAGATACAAAAGTTGACTTACCTTCTTCTGCCGCAGTGATGCAGTTGAATGATTGGAGCTTTGGGGTCTGGAAATCCTTTTATATTGTCCTTTGAAGCCTGTCCTACAGGAAATGAGACACCCCCAGGAATGAGAGGTTTCTTGTTTTATTCTTTGTCTAACAACCACCCAGGCTAAACTGTACCACATGTAAAGATTTACATCTCTTGTTTTAAATGTTCATTAATTGGTGATCATCTTTTCATCAAGAGACTGACCACAGTCATGTTAATCTACTACAAAATGTTTGTGGTCATGGAAGTGTGCTTTTCGCAGGTAAAACTGGTTTTGAAGTCCACCAGGGTGTAGCTGGAGTTTACGGAGGACAATTTCTGGAGAATAGGAATGGATCTCTGTAACTTTTTGTGTGAAGTCCCATAATGTATCATTTCCAATCTCTGAAGATGTCCACAACAACAACAAAAAAATAGTTTTATCCTGCTCACTACCTGAAGAGGTAGAATATTGATGTCAACATCTGGCTCTCCAGATATTATACCCCAACTCCCGTTGACCATAGCATGGATAATTGTTTAGGATTTGGGGAGCTGCAATTCAACAAGAATGTACAAGCTACCCTTTGTTGTTCCTCCATCAGCATCATCCAGGAAGCTCTACCTTAACATGGAGGAGACATATTTTATCCTCCATCATACTAGAACATGTTTGGTTCTCCAAGATTATGAAATCATCAGGGTCACTCCACAGTCCTTGGAACTACTCTAAGATGAATGAATTGCTAAGCAATGGAAAGACATGCTTCTACTCAAGTGGATAGGAAGCTAAGAAGAGGAGGAAAAGGTCTGCTTAAAAGAAGAGGCCATAGATCCATGTTGTAATCCATCAGTTGATATCTTCAGGACTGTTGGAGTTCAGAGGGTGATAACTGCCAGGATTACACACTCAGTACTGAATAAGGGTCCATAGAGAAGTCCATAGAGAAAGTTGAGTTATTCCTTGTCCGGTTGACCTACACAATTCACTCCTTTGCCGTGCCCTTCTAATATCAACAACTCGATCCTTCCTCTAGGTGTTTGAGACTCAAACCTCTGGATAGCTGTAGGAGATCTGCACCAACCCCCCCCCCAAATCACCCCATCCATGCATAGACAAACCAAGCCAGAAGTTCTCTTTGATGGAACATGTCCCAGTTAGGCTGATGCTAACTCAAATGACAGAGAATTAAGAAATCAAATCTTTCGGAGCCATGACATTATTATGTTACTCTGGCATTTACATTGGGAACGTTTGCAAGAGTGCCATTTCTTTAGACAAAATATTTACCATTAACTAATTTGGATACTTGAACACTTCAAAAGTCCAAAATAAGTTTTTATAGAAAAATCAAAGTGACACCAATGGAAAGAGGTGAACATCTGAATTGGGCACAAGGAGAGGAGATGGAGTATTTTCCCTTTTGAGAAACTGTCCTGATTTTCCCAATTTTCTACCTGGCAATGCTATTTTGGGGCCGTCTGACATACTGGAGGAATTTGCTTCTGTATATTTTTCTGCACGTGTCTTGCTTGCTTGTCCATACATTATTGTGGTTTCTCCTCGCATAATGGTGGACTACATGGATCTACAACTGCCAGAAAGAGGTTTCTCAATAGTTTGATAAGATGAAATCATTAATCAGTGGAGTTGAGGACCACATGAGTCAACGGTCAGAAACCTGCATAGCTTTCATCAGGAAATGGCTAAATTCATGAAGGACACGTCTGTTTAAGGCTATCAGTCTTGAAGACTTGAAGTTCTTATATCTTTAAATGTCACTTGAATGGAATTGATAGCAGGGCACGTTTATGTGACCACTTCCTGTTTGCAAAAACCTTTTAGAGGCATCCAACTGGTCATTAGGATCACAGGTCAGCACAAAAGTAATTTTTAATTTTGTGGGATCAGAGATTCCATTTCAAGGCAGCATTATTTAAAATATTTCTCTCTTTCTCCCCGACTTTCGGCAGTGTCTGTAAATTAACGCAGCTGTATGAAAGACATAGTAAAAGTTGGAAGAAAGAAGCAGGGTTTTAATTGCCAAGCACCAAGATTAGATTGGCAAGGCAACAGTAATTCTTTGATTTATTGCTGTTCTGAGATGTTTATGTAGCTCTTGAGTGTCTCTTCCTCTCTCTGGTGTAGAACCCCAACACCAGGACAGGATCTCTGTCTCCCATGCCAAGAAAAAGCAAACGGAACAGTTATTTTGGGTATCCCAAGTTCTTTCAAGACTTGTTTCCGTGATAATGAGGTCTGATGAAACGTCGTTTTTCTGAGTCGATTCAGACTGATGGAAGAGCCTGGAATCCATCAAATGAAGTGAATGCATCTGAATTACCTTGGAGCAATTCAAAGATCTTCTTAGGCTGCAGAGGTGGTCTGGATTGGTCTCAATGAGTTGGGTTTGGAGATCTGTTCCAGATCAGGTTTTTTTTGGGGGGGGGGCGGAGTTGAATTGGATTAATTTTTGGAATTGATCAGACCCCCCCCAAAGTTGACTTAAGTCTCACCCCTGTAATGATTACATGCCAATTTGTCCACAAGCAGCTAAAAGAATTTCCTGATTGGTATTCTGCGGATTTGTCCTTTCATGCGTTTCAGTCTTAGCGTCAATCCATAGCTGAAGCATTCAGTCACTTGGTCCCCAAGATCCAGGCATAACTTGCTAGCTTCTTCTCCAGGTGACTCACTGGCACTTCTTTCCAAACCATGTTATCATGGGTCATTGGATTCTCCCAGGATAGACATCCTTTGCGAAGGATCCAGTTACTCAACAGTAATTGAGTAACATCTCAATTAACATCTGTTGTCTTTTAGCCTTGAATTGTTTTTTTTTAATTTTTAAAATAACAGTTGTCTTTTATATGTTAACTTTTTTACTATCTTGTACGTCGCCCAGAGCTATTATTTTTTTTTGTGAGACAGGCAGCCATGTGAATTTGATGAAATAAATGAATAAAAGTTCAAAACCTTAAACCAATCTCCTCCTGGTTTTTTTATTTTTTATTTACCTTACATAAGCTTTTTAGTCGCAAACAGTGCTAAGAAGCATATATCCCAATAAACGTAAATCGGATTAAAACATACAAGTGAAAAAAAGTATCATAAAAGTATATCTTAACAACAAAATATCACACATACACACACGACAGAGCATGATTTATTTCCTTCCTTCCTTCCTTCCTTCCTTCCTTCCTTCCTTCCTTCCTCATATCCCAATTTCTCCCATTTCAATGTTTACATACCGGAGACATTCTGAGCCAAGGTCAAAAGATTTTTAGCAAAAGTAAACGATGGGCCTTTGAAAGTCATTTGTCTAACACTTTAATGAACTTGCGCAATGTTGTCATCACTGCATCTTCTCCACCCTCCCTCTCTTTTCTTCTTTTTATATCCCAAGGCAATATACGAGCAAGCACTTGAATCACAAATCAGGCTGGAGGCCAACTGTATCATCCCGCGTCTGAATGTGCGGTAGAAAAAAAAATTAACCATTGTTTTCCCTCTCTTGAACCGCAACTTTCATGTGCTGCTCAGTTGGCCCAGCTTGCAATGTATTCTCTTTTTTCCTTATCAGTTTTAATTAGGAACTCAAATTTGCCTGAACAGGAGTAGCTGCTTTGTAAAATTTTGGTGCTGGGAACTCACCATCACTAAACGTTACAGAGGCTTCTAAGCCATTGGGTTAGACTAAGGAAAGAGAAGAATCTCAATTCTGACATAAAACTTCTTGTTCAGGGACAGTCTGGTCCTGAAGGGGGAGATAACACCCCACCCCACCCCCCAAAAAAACCACCCCATCTTGTCACCTTCAGTTTGTGAGCTGTGGCAGTAAATGTATATTCTAGAAGGAGTGAAGTAATAGTTAATATTAGTCACTTGTTGAGATAAATGGGGCATAGTACCCTCCCCTCCGTGTGACTAGGGGGTCCCACGTCAAGTTGTAGATCACATCGTGATTGGCTGTAAGCTGAAGGTAAGTACCGGTCCAGTATCTGATATTTTTTTTTATAAATGATGCTGCGCTTCAGTGGTTGGATGGCCTAGATGTTGATAGTTGAACTTAGACCTTTTTAACATTTACATTTTATTGTGCTTTACTAATCTAGGTGCAATGTTAATATACGTTGCTAGTCCACGTAGGATATGCCATATGCTAAATAAATAATAAATACTTGTTGAGATGCGTGGGTATAAAACTCCAATTAATCAATCAATCTAATCACCTGCTTCACTCTGGGGCTTGATCCAGGTCACCTTCAATGACTTCCTCATCCTCCTACTTCTGAAATCTTTGAGCTCAACACCGCATCCTGCTTATGTCCTTACAGTTTAATATTACTATGGAAAGCAGATCACAGGTTCAGCCAATGGAGACAAATTCTGGGAGAAAGCTTGTTTCGTGCTGAGCTTCTACATCTTCTCCCTTTTTTTCCCTACCCTAAACTGCATTTCCTTCTTTTGATGGTGACTCTTTAAAAATATCTGTAAAAACTAAACTAATATAAATATATATGTTTAAATGAATTAGGCAACCTGCCCCGGGGAGTTGGGTGGTTTAAGAAGAGGTATCTTCAGGACAATGGTTGAGTTCACCAGAAGAGCAAGAGCCAGAACTTTGTATCCCCCTCAACATCTGAAGAGGTAAAAGGAGAAGAAGAAGAAGAAGAAGAAGAAGAAGAAGAAGAAGAAGAAGAAGAAGAAGAAGAAGAAGAAGAAGAAGAAGAAGAAGAAGAAGAAGAAGAAGAAGAAGAAGAAGAAGAAGAAGAAGAAGAAGAAGAAGAAGAAGAAGAAGAAGAAGAAGAAGAAGAAGAAGAAGAAGAAGAAGAAGAAGAAGAAGAAGAAGAAGACGCTGCTGCCTGCTGCCCTTCCTTTCCCCCCTTTTATTTATTTATTTATTTATTTAATTAAATTTTTATACCGCCCTTCTCCCGAAGGACTCAGTACACCCCAATTTGGAAGACAAAAACAGCAACTTTTCTGAACTGACCCATCTCTACTCTTTTTTAAAATCACAGGTGCTAATTGCAGGAGCACCAAGGAAAATCACCCAGGGTGCTATTAATAATATAATGTCACTCCTCCTCTCTCCATACTTGGCAAATGTTTTCCAGGTTCCTCCCCAGCAGTGCCCTCCTCTCTGTGGCATGTTGCAACAATGCCCAAAGTCTTTTCTTTTTGCTTTGTCTTCTCATACCCACATTCCCTCACCGGCTGCCCCCCCAAATGAAGCCCAAACCAATTGAGTCCCAGCATTAAGCAAAAACCTTCCCCTGGAATTACAACTCTGTCCCAAATCTGCCTCGTTTAACATGAGGCGCACGTATCTTAATCTTTGAATATTTTTTTGAAAACATTTTTGAAGCCCACTCCCAAAATACTATTGGGAAGGAGAAGCAACAACTCTACGAGCTAGTTTCCTAAGTGAAATCTTATCTGCTTCATAGTTATGCTACTAAAAGTGGAACCACGTCCAACAGACTTTGATGAATGGGTTTGTACCCTAAACTGACTCAGTTGGCTGCGTTAGCATCCCGCCCTCACATGCTGAAGAACTAATCCAGATGAAAAGCATCCAGTCCTGAAAAACTCCATCCAACCTTCCTTAAATCAGTCTAGATATCTGTCTACTATATCAGTGATAGCAACCAAGAATCTGGTTCAACGGGGTGTGCCAGATCCATAACTGGCTTTTGGCATGTGATAGTCTTCATTGTTAGCATACTTTGATAATAATCCTTTTGACAGATTGTCACAGCTGGTAACATTGTCATGTGACGGAGATGTCTATGAAGACTAAGTGTGCCAAATTACTTTAATAGTAGGTGGGCCACGCATCTCCCGTAGCTTTCTGAAGACATTGTTGCCTTGGTTCCCTTTGAACTTACGCAATTTGTCAACACATATTGATCCAATGCAAGGCTATGACCAGCATACTAATGCTCAATTTCCATTACTTTCTCCACTGCCAGGGTGGGAATTGGCACTGAAAGACATCATTGGAGGCACATTGGCTTCATCAAATGTGAGAAGATTATTTTTGCTACAGCCAACTGACATGGTTATTCTTTGATGAAAAATGGTAACTACCTTCTCACGAGATACTTCCACCCTTGTGTACATGGCATCTATTAATTGGACATATTAAAGGCAAAAGGAGAAGGGAATGGCAGAGGATGAGATGGTTAGATAGTGTCATCAACATAATGAACATGAATTTGGACAGGGCAGGAAAGGGGAGCTTGGCGTGCTATTTTCCATGGGATTGCGAAGAGTCAGACACAACTTAGTGACTGAACAAAAATAATTGGACCTAGTTCAGGAGTGACAAGTTATAAATTGAAGAGTTGGAGGGAAGGAAAGAAAGGTTTGCTCTTGAGATTTTCTAAGACCCCCACTCTAGGTCCTTGGCTCAGGAGGCTTTCTTTGTGGGTAGACAACTTCAGGAATGTTGGAAAACAAATTTGAAAGGAGCCAAAAAGCAAAGAGGAGTTGGTTGATTATAGTATTATATTATAGTATTAGGAGGCTCACCCAAGAGGTGTGGCCCTACACCCAATTGCATTGAAGAAAAAGAGTTCATTCAAGCAGGTGTTTATTCTTCACAATAATTACCAACCTTTCAGAGATTTACTGCATTCTGTACCATCTTGATTTTGAGAACTGGCTTTTCAAAGTCACCTCCTTCGCAGCCTACACAAATCGTAGGAGGCATTCTTCCAGAGCAGTTTAGTCTAGTCTACAGGCCTGTAATGCATCAACCCAGATCCAACGTTGCTTAGTTTCATGGTCCAGGCAAGGTTAGTCAGAGTCTGCTACAGGTTGAAAACGCTGAAATCTCCTAATCTAGCCACCGACTAATCCATCTTCTGGCAGAGTTTGTTTTGCGAAAGACCTGTATGTGGGAATGACCTTGGAGACTGGGCCCAGAGACACTTAGAGAATGTCAAATCAGATAACAGTTAGCATAGCCCACAGCTACATAATGGGCAGAGAAAGACTCAGAAGACATCTTCTATAGTTTCTCAGACTGTAAAGGAGATGGCAGGAGAATTGTACTTTCGATTTGCAAGATTCAGTTAATGCACCTTTACAATAAGGGAGAATTAGACCATCTGGGTGCGTTTCCTGTCTGGTCCACTTGCTAAGGCTGACAAGACATCAGCAATTATTCAAGCAATTCACATAATTGTTAAAAAATGAACGTGGCATTCTCTTTGTGGAATACCACAGAGGAAAAAGCTGGAGGGAGCAGACAAAAGGGCTTGCTACTGAACTTGTAGTCTAGAATTCATTTGCTTGATATCCTTGTGGACCTGACGAAACTTTACAATACCATAATCTCTTCTTTTTATCCATTTTGAATATCTTCACCAACTTGTCCTTACACTTCTAAAGAGCTCGATTTCCAGAGCTAGGCTCAATGGGATTGGTTAGGTTGTAACTCAGAGGGTTGTGTGAGTCCAACAAAATGTAGAATTCATTTCCTACATTTATATTTATATATCAGTTTTGATTTTCTGGTGTTTTGTGAATAACAAACAATAGAAGGCAGTATTTGCAAGAATTTGAAACATTTTTGGCTCAGGATGAGATGATAAGTTTGGCCCTTAGAGGGCAGATCTTTTACTCTTTTGCCATAACTAACCACAGTACTGTTTTCTCCCCCTGGGTGCAGTTGCAAATTGTGGCCACCAGAAGGCAGATTCTTCATTCCTTGCTATTGTTTTATTTTTCCAAGTGCAATAGCAAAGTAAGTCCACAAGAGGGCAAAATACATTAATCTTTCAAAATAAAGGTAAAGGTAAAGGTTCCCCCGCACATGCGTGCTAGTCGTTTCCGACTCTCTTTTTTTCCTCTGACAACAGTTGCAAACTGTGGCCACCAGGAGGCAGACTCTTCATTTCTTGCTATTGTTTCATTTCTCCAAGTGCAATAGCAAAGTAAGTCCATCAGAGGGCAATATACTTCAATCTTTTGGAATACAATAGTCTTTTTCCTTCCTCTGGGTGCAGTTTCAAAGTCTGGCTGTCAGAGAGAAGACTATTTTCTTAACATATAATAATTCCCTGGATGTTTTCTCTCTCTAGGTGGTATGGCAGTATGCGGCCACTAGGGGACAGACTTTTAATTCTTTGGAATAGTTCTAAAATGTTCTTTCTGGGTGCAGTGGCAAAGTATGGCCACTGGGAGGCAGAAATTTCAGTTCTCTTTTTATATGGATGCAGCTGTACTGGGCCCAGAGAAAGAGAGACAATTGCTTTAAATAATGTTATTTAATCTCTTTTTCCCCTTGCAGAACTTTCTCTAAAATATTAACAATTCCCCCCAAATTAAAAAAATGTAGTTTTAAAATATGACTTTATTATTTTAGCTGTTCAGCTGATTTTACTTATAGTCAGTGTTTTTATGTGGTTTTCCAAAAACAAACAGGGCGGATGGAGGAATTCCTTCAAAGTTTTTCACGTCCTCTTAATTTGGCATCAGCTGCTGATTTGATCTGTCATTCCAGTCATTTGACAGCCCCCAAGTGAAGAAATTGGTTCACTTCTCAAGTTCTCAATTTGGTTCACCAGTTCCTCAATGTCACCACTAGGGGACAGTCAAAGCCATTTCCCCCCCTAAGCTAGAGGTCTCTCTCTTTTACGTAGTATGCTGTTAAAAGAACTAGTGTAGTTCTTAAGTCTTAAAGGGGTTTCCAAACTTGGCAACTTTAAGACTTGTGGACTTCAAGACATGTGGACTTCAACTCCCAGAATTCATCATGGCTGGCTGAGGAATTCTGAGAGTTGAAGTCCACACGTCTTAAAGTTGCCAAGTTTGGAAACTCCTGCTATAGCTTGTCAACTCAAAGCATCCCAAGGTGTCCAAAACAATTGTTATGGATGGAATGAATTGACCGATGCTGATCCTTGTTCCTCTTCTCATTTTTACAGTGTTCTCCAAATGAGAAAAAAGTGGTCAAAGAGGATCTTTCACTTCAATTTTTGAGATTCCTTAGGGCCTGTTGGCGGCGTTGAGCTAGGGATGGTGCTAGCAATTCTTTGAACATTAGAAGAACCGGATCTGCGTGAATTCTGATAAGACGCTGATGCTTATGCACTTGAACCTGTAGGACAGGAATTTGCTTCTCCCTCTTTTGCAGTTTTCAGACTGGGAATTGGCCCCTTGGGGAGTTTCTCCTGAAAAAAAACATGAATATTTATTTGAAGTGGTTCTTGTTTTAAATTCTGCAGATTTCCCCCTGAAGCAGGATGGCGCTTGCTGATGGAACAAACTCATGAGAAATTGATTCTATCTAGGAAAAGATGAATGTCCTCATCCACAATGGGTGGAGAGCAATGTTGCTTAATTAGATTGATAAAATAAACGGATTACTCTTATACAGTACAATAAGGAATTACCAGTGACAATGAGCAAGAACAGTTCTCTTTTTTTTTGGAAAAAATAATAACCCAGACATGTCTTATGATAAGAAGATGGAGAAAGTATCTGAGATAAACCATGACCTGCCTTTTTCCATTCTCAGAAGAATCTGTCTTCTCATGTTTCAAAAATAATTTGCCGCACCCTTAGCATGACTTTCACATTTTCCTGGGGAAGATCCAGAGCCTAGAAAATTTCTCCAGCGTCTTTGAGCCAACTCAAAGAACACAAGACCTTGTTCTTCTCTTCCAAGTCATTCCAAGAGCTTGAGGTGAAAGATGGAAGATCTGACATGGGAAGAAACTCTGAAGCAATCCTACTAAGAAAATAGGATTATGTTTCTTCTTGAACCTTCTTTTGATGCAGCTTCCAATTTTGCCGCATGCATTGTTTTTAGGTGAGATGAAGGTCCACCAGGAATGGTGAAGAATAAAGTCTTGGAGAAGGGTAGATTTCTAAGCCGTTATCAACGCCCAACCAGCTTATCAGAGTGGAATGTAATTTACTATTAATGTCGTGGGTGCTAAATATATGGAAATACCATCTGCGTGAGGAAAATGTTCAAGGCTAAAATAGAAATATATATTATATATATATATATGCAAACTGAACATAGCATGGTTGGTGAGGAGGCATAGTGGAAGCATGTTTTTAATAAGATATCATAAGGTGCTACTGTGTACATATTTTTGAGGAAAGGAAATTCCATCCTTTCAAGGCTAACATTAAAGGCTCTTTATAACTGGTTACTTACTATTTTAATGACCTTAAATAATAGTTCCATGGAGTCTCCTGTGTAGGAACGTGGGACAGTGATAATAGGGTTGAGAGGTTACATTCTCCACTACAGTTTTCGAAGCAGGAAAATTAGACGTTCAGATTGAGCAAGGACTGGGTATGTGCAGTGTAAACACAAGGATTGGTATGGTGTTTTTTTTTTGAGTCACGTTGGAGATGTGTGATTGAATTTGCTCCCCCAGAATATCTGGTTGCAATGAAAATGAATATTTCATATATTATTAGAATATTAGTTCTCTCCCCACTTCCCCGCCAAGCAATTAATGAATAGGATAAAAGAAGTCTGGAACTTTTTAGAAGTTTAACTCAGTTTATTATTGGAAGAGAATTAAAATTGTTTTTAAAAAAAACATTTTGCATAAAATAAACATGTGAGCTTTGTTTCAAAGACTAAGAATATTAGTTATAATCCCTAAAAGTTTTTTTTTTTTACAAACTGAGCATCCTTTAGGAGATTAGTTCATTTCCTCCAACTTATCGCATCCTTCTGAAAGAAATTCCAAACCTGTTTGGTATAATGTTATCTAGATTTGTGTACCTTGGAGTAAGTCTTGTGTGGAACTGAATGGGAGGGTCCCTAGAATGACAAGTTTACTCAGAAGCTTTGTTGGGTCAATGCGATAGATCTGAAAAACCAACTTTCAGATCCTTTCAGTATCAGATCTGATTAGTTGCCAATTAACCACACGTCATGGCAAATTGATCATCGCCACTGCTGAAGATTGTGAGGAGATAGTGGTTCTCTAAGACACAATGAATTCTGAGGTCTTCTACTACTTGATGCTTGCAACTTTTTCTCATTAGTAAGAGTCCTTAATGTCGACCCACCTCATTGTTCTATATATAATACCACATAGAGTCTTAGTGGTCCTTATAATCTGATGCAACCCTCGGGAGAAATTTTTGAGGACATCCTCAAACATGGAGGTCAAGAAGCTGTCCTAGATCGGCTAATGGAAACTTCTCCATCAGACATTGTATGCTGCCCGCTTCTACCATCACTTTTATTCTCTAATCTCTGAAAATAATTGTGAACCTCTGACGGACCTCACTCCCATCAACGTTGAAGAAGACATCATGGTGAGATCACATGAGAGTAACCCCATGGTGGGGTAGTGGTGCAAGAGCCAAGCATTCCTGCCCATAGGAGAACAGACCGTCTACAAGTTCTGCAGAACTTTGAAAGGCCAAACATCTTAATTGATTCGGCCCTTGGACTGATACAGAAGTTATTTTGAAATGCTACAAAGTGCTATCTTTGAGGCAAAATGTACAGATGACCTACATTTGGATAAATTCATGGAAACTAGGTTTACTAGAAAACATCTCAGCCATTGGTAGCAACAAGATCCTGCAGCAATCCTTTGATCCGCCAAAAGCTGTTAAACTAGAGTACTCAGCATTCCTCATTGACCATAAATCTGGGGAGTTTTCTATTTCCCCTCTGTTATCAAACTGGGAAAGTTCTGAGAGAAGTTGTAACATTACAAACAAAATGGTGGTGGGTCAGAACTCATCTCAAGACTTATTTGTCAGTTGCTTTTCTGGCACACCACATTCCCATGCAATAACCAGACAGTAAAAGGACAAGCGATGCTACTTTGGAATCTATGGAGTCAAAAATCTTGATTGCCTGGGCTTTAAACCTAAATGAGACCCCAAGATAGGAGAAGAAACAGTCTACAACTTCTAAACCACTGAAAGAAGAACTTAGATAAATGTCTCATCTGATCCATAGGTACGGTGGATGGTGTGTTTTTCATCCTGGATGCACCCTCACTTTTTATATATACAAATAGTTATAAAAATACCAGCTGTCTTTACAGCGCCATGTCCACTGAAAGTTTAGCAAGATGATTGTCCACAGAAGGTTTAGTAAAATGATTGGGAATGCATGGCATATAAGGCATTGCGGTATTTTGCCAGACGGGATTGTTGTGACAATGCGATGCTTCGGGGTGTCATTGACCGGCTGTACATCTCAGCCCAGGGTCGAGGGGGACGTCGGACATCGGGCAGAGGACGTTTGGTGCTGCTGGTGGTAGTAGCAAGGGCAGTTGAGGGCATCTTGCTGTCACACAGGGCCTTGGTGTCACTACCAGTGATGGCCTCAGATTCTGGAGGACACGAACTCAGAGTTTCTATCTTACAGGCTTCTGGAAAAACTTTAAGGATGGGTCCTGGAAGCTCAACTTCAATAGGAGGGGGCTGGATAATTATTTTCATCTCTGGACCCTGGGAGATGCAGGACGAAGTGTCCATCAGTCCACATATTGTGGTGCAAGTCTTGGCCTTTGGAATTAGAGCTTTGACTTCACCCTCGTCACCATTGGTGATGGCCTTTTGGTCACTGCCAGTGAGGGCGTTGTTATCGGAGCAAGAGTTGTAGACTTCCACAATACACTCTTCCGCAGCTACCTCAAGGACTGGACCAGGAATGGTGACTTCGATGGGCGGAGGGTGGATCACCACTTTGTTTGAAGGCCCTTGTGTTAAGCAGTAGGCTGAGCTGTTGAGCCCCGATGGGACGGAGGATGAGCGAGTTAGACGTTGTGGAGTGAAGGAGCAATCAGAGACCGATGTTGAACGAGGCAATGCAGGGCGTTGGGCGCCACCAGTGATACAGTTGGTTGAGCTTTTGATGAGACATTCATTGGGGTAGCTGGTGAGGACTGCGCCTGGGATGGTGATGCAGACTGGCGGAGGCTGAATCACCACTTGCGAATCGGGACATGTGGTCGTACAACAGGGAGTATCTCCACCAGAAAGGGCAACCAAGCCTGAGGTTTTGGTGACAAGGGCCGTGGAGCCCGACTCACAGCTCACCTCACAGCCGTTAGTGAGGCATGAAGTCTGGCTTTCCACCAGGCATTGGTTTGGAGAGGTCTTGAGGCTCAGTCCAGGTAAGGTCAGGACCAGGGGAGGTGGATGGACCACCACTTTGGCATCTGGGCAGGAGGTGACGCAAGGGTTGGTGACACATTTCACGCCTGAGCCAGACATTCTTGCTGGGAGGATGAGTCTGGGAAGGAGACAGAAAGGAGACGAGCAAAATTATCTGGGCGTTCAGCAGCCACATACGGTGAGA
The DNA here is from genome assembly GCF_964194415.1 of Vipera berus. NCBI lineage: Eukaryota > Metazoa > Chordata > Lepidosauria > Squamata > Viperidae > Vipera > Vipera berus. The sequence continues at coordinate 8,903,438 of NC_138219.1, forward strand.
GATGGGCAGGTGGACCTCACCTTTTTTCTGAGAACATTCACTTCGTAAAAGGTCAACCACTGTTTCTCTCTAGTTAATCTAGTAAAACTGGTTGAAAATATCATTTGTTCTTATTTGGGAAAAAGATTCTCCTTCCTTCCTTCCTTCCTTCCTTCCTTCCTTCCTTCCTTCCTTCCTTCCTTCCTTCCTTCCTCTCCTTTCCCCCTCTTTTCCTATATAACTCAGGTCAGGAATGTTCTCAAAACCTCCGCTCTTCTGACAGAATGTCCCACAACTAGCCTCCCTCCTTGTTCCATTATCTATTTTCCTGCCAACACCTTCAATCCACTCTCATTCAGCTCCGGTTGCCTGTCTGAGAAGCCAGATTGACAGGGGCCACAACTGTGGCAAAGCAGCTAAAATTCTCTTCTCATTTTAAGAAAACTCACCTTAGCCAGGTGGTGTGTGTGCGCACAGCTATTTCACAAGCTTTATAGTTTGCAAGAGAATGTGGACACTCCCTGTTTTATTTTTCCCTCCCCCATTTAACGACGTCCTTGAACTGGATTCAGGAAGCCAAACAGCTCCAGATTTGCTCAGAGATAAGAGATCAGCAGAAACGCTAAACTGGTGAGGAAGGAAAATTCAGTGTAGGGTAGGGTGGGTGATCTTGGAAGGAGGAAATCAGCTCAGCAAAGGGATGAGCAATAGGTCTTTCCAAATTCAAGTTTCTTTGCGGAGTGAGTTACAGTCAGATAAATCCTTTTCCCAATGTTGCTCATACCTGGGATGAAAGCACCGGTTTCCTTCTTCCCAAACTGGGTAATATATTCTGAATGGTTGAACCAAGGAGAGTGCTGGAAACATATAAATATAAATATCTAATGCTCCAGAGGAAATTAAAGACATTTGTCAATGTTCCCATCTTGGATGGAGACAGCTCTTCCAAAATGGTCTCAAGAAGAGGCATGTTCTCTTCTATGCTAAAGAAGATGGCACGGATCTTCTAAGAAAACTCTTCTTGGACCCAGTTCTTTAAGAGAGATTTAAGGCTCTTGTGTAAAAATGATTCCATCCATCCATCCATTCATCCATCCATCCATCCATCCATCCATCCATCCATCCATCCATCCATCCATCCAATTTCCGGATAAATTCATTTGAGTTTTCTTTTATTCTTAGGGGTGCCAACCGTACCTCTCCCTTCATTTTTCTCCTTTCTCAAGTTCATTTTGGCTTCTAAGCTTCTAGATTTTTAGCACTTAATATGGCTGATAAATGTCAGAAAGGGAGAAAAAAAGAGTCTATGATTGAATGTCAATTTTGGTTGGAATCTGTCTGAAGGAGTTTTCTACCTGGGTCATGAGAAAGAATCAAAGTCAAAATCTCACCTTGGCCATGTGGATATGGGTCTGGATTTAGATACCTGATGGATTTGGTGATGCATCAAACAGTGGTTATAGCCTTATAGCCCTTTCATAAAGTAGTTATACTTTCTCTGTCGGGAACATGCTCAGATGGGCTAAGAAATGAAAGACTCTTCTATTTGCATTGATGGGACTTCTAGGAGTTTAAATAACCAGGGAGGAGCAACTATGAGGAGGCACCAAAGAGGTTGAGTTTCCCAAGATGAAGCTGGTGGTCTGGTTGTGATGGATGGATGGGCCCATAGATATGTTTTCATAGAGTTCATATCTTAGGAACAACGAATTGTCAGGGATAAACCGGAGAGGAACCAGACCTGGTCATCAAAAGAAGCTTCTTGTGGTTCTCCAAAGATGGAGGAGAAAGCTAAAATGAGAAGGAACCTCATGTTGAGATCTCCCATGCGCTCCTTTCTTAGCAAGACCTTCTCAACTAAGTAGCACCTACCTGTTGTGTCACCTGTGCGTGCCGACAACAAGGAACAGGTATGTCAAAGGCATTCTGCTAACAATGGGAGAGGTTCACAATGGGAGTTTTATCTGAATCATCTCCACTGGAAGGGAAGGTGGCAATTACCAACAAAGATGTCTATCTATATGCCAGAAGGGGTTTGCACAGATGAAATCTTTGTGTAAAGAGTTTACTTTGGGGAAATGAATACATCAAAGAACAATTTCTGGCAAATTTGAAGCCAAGCCTTGCTCCCCAACATTTTGTGGAATTTTTATGTGGAAGATCCCACCATCCAGTCAGAGCTGAAGAAGCTTCTTGGATGAGAAGCCAAAACAAAGAAAAAACATGAAAGTCTAGTTCAAACATATTAGGGGAAGTTAGGAATCAAAATGATAGCAGATATACTTTTTCAATCATTAGCTTTTTAAGAAAATCACCTGTTATAGCTCGGACTACTTAGCACACACTCCCCAACTAATGGGAGAAAAAACAGCAGTTTGAAATTCCCCTCCGCTACTAGTCCCCACCCCAAATTAAGCAAACATATTTTTTTTCCCAAATGCTCTGTTTGTAAAATAGGAATTCTAAGCAACGTGGGTTTTTTTCCCCTCTTAAAGATACAACTGACTAATTCTGAAGTCATTATTTTACGGAGAGGGAGAGGTTGTTGGCTGACCAAGAGGAGCAGTGGAATTAAATTAAAAAGGGGTGTGGAGGCTGTTGCCAAATTACTTAGGTTGCTAAATGTCAGCATTTAAAGAACTGGTTTTGACAGGTCCCTGACAGTGTTGCTTTCATCTCTGAAAATAAAGGGCTTGTGAGTTGAAGGACGCCACAGACGAAAGAGAGCTGAAATATAGGGCAGAATTTTTCTATTGCCACTTTAGGATTTGAAACAGAGAATGGAGGAAGACTTGGAGTCCAGGGATATTCGTGGAAACCTGATTATTGCTCTGATTTTAATTTTTCCATTTTTAGGTACTAATTAATCCCCTACACTGCTGGTCACTCAGAACTTTAGAGGTCTTCATTTGAATTAGACCTATATTTCACAGAACATAAAGTAACGAGGTTGGAAGGGTCCTTAAAGGTCTTCTAGTCCAACCTCCTTATACCATCCTGGACAATCTCTTCTTGAAAATCTCCAGTGATGAAGCACCCACAATTTCTGGAGGCAAGTCGTTCCACCGGTTAATTGTTTTATGCTCTATTTTTTTTATTTGAAATCCAGAGGCATGAATTTAGATCTCTCTCTCTCTCTCTCTCTCTCTGTCTTTCAAATTCTGTCCATCTGCTTAGATTTTTAAAGGAGAAATTTTAACTGGCTCCTCAGACGTTGAGTTCATTTTAAAGGTTAAAAGATAAATGAAATTAGTTTTCTATGGTAGGGAGACGTAGCATGGGATTTAGAGTACTCGAGCACCAAACTATAATAAACTGTTAAGAATGCGGACAACTTTATGCACAAATAGCTCTTCTAAAGAATAGGTTGTTTGAAATAAAACAAACAAACAAACTGGATTTGGGAGGAAAAGAGGATTATCTCAAGGAACCAATAGGAAATGAAGTTTAAACAGTGGAGAGAGTAAAAAAAGGAAGCTTTTAAAGATGTACAGGATGATTCCAATTTTACCAATGTGAAATTGGAGGAGAAAGCAGAGAAGGAAAAACAACACGAGAGCTTCCAGTAATGGAAAACTGGCGCATTTTTTTCACCCGCATGAAAATAAGGAACAAAATCGGGAGGAAAGCGGAGAGAGAATGAATTTGAAAATCTGAGGAATTTAAAACAATCCCATCTTTGAAAGAAAGTGGAAGATCATAAGAAGAAGAAAAAAAGGCAAAGAAAATGTGAGTGTCAGCAACGCAAACCGGCCTCCGGTACAAAACGAGAGAGAGGAATATTAAAATAAAAAATTTAAAAAAAGAGTAAACTGAAAAATAGAAATAGAATTCAAAAAGAGTAAATGGTAGCAGCCAGTTAAAAACAAGCGCTCTTCCTTACAGTCAAATAATCTCTAAAGAAGTCAAAAACGCGAATGTAAGAACATAAAAACACTCCGGTACAAAATGGGAGGGGGAAAAAATATTAAAATAATTTAATAGTTGGTTCTTCACTCTGTCTCCTCACAGTAATCCCAGTCAGACTTACCTGCTTCCCTCCAAGCCTGGATCCTGGATCCCAAGAATCTGTTTTAGAGAGCCTCTGAGCTTTTTATAACAATCTCTAGACAGCCCTGGAGGGGATGAGGCGGCTTTCTCAAGATGAAGATCTTAATTAGATCCCAACCAATCCATCTTCCCCATATAGCATACAGTCTAATGGTCAGAACTGGGGCTACAACTCACCATCCTAACTTGGACGTATGACCTGAACTTTTGCACTGTCCACGTGGCTGTTTTTATAGACCGGCAAAGGGACATCCCATCCCATCCCATGGGGTTTCTTATTAGCCTAAGCTCAACTCCAAAACCTGGCTTGTAGCACGTTATATGGGCTGCTGCTTTGGGGAAACTGTGGCGTGCTGAAACGTACTTCACCACTTCTCCTTTCCTCCTTTCAGAGTATCCCCTGAGTCAAAAGCTTTCCCCAGCACCTCCCTGGTCCAACCCAAAATTTCCATAACCGCATCTGAGAGACGGTTGAGGTGATGTAAGGATAACATCAACCTGACTTGAAATCTCGGTGCTGTTTTCACAAGCCTACATGAGTCGACGCTGCCTTAATGAGGCCACCTCTTAATACATCCAAAACCCCATTGCACCCCTCCCCCCCCTTTTTTTTTAAAAAAAAATAGAGAATAAGATGAGGATGATCAGATTCTAGAGGAACTGAAAGTAGGTGACATCTTAATCAGAATAGAGCTGAATGGGATCTTGGAGGTCTTCTAGTCCAACCCCCTGCTCAAGCAGGGGACCTTATACCATTTCAGACAGGTGGCTGTCCTTGAAAAACTCCAACGATGAAGCACCCACAACTTCTGGAGGCAAGCTGTTCCACTGGCTAATTGTTCTCACTGTTTGGAAATTTCTCCTTAATACCAGGTTGCTTCTCTCTTTGATGTAGCTTCCCTATATTGTTTCTTGTCCTGCCTTCTGGGGCTTTGGAAAATAAGGTGACCCCCTCTTCTTTGTGGCAGCCCCCCAAATACTGGAATACTATCATATTCCTAGTCCTTTTTGCTAGACTGGCCATACCCAAATCCTGCAACCGTTCTTCATATGTTTTAGTCTCCATGCATTTGATCATGAGAAGATAGATTTGGACATATTGTTAATTTCAGCAGGGGAGGAACGGTTGCAAGGAATTCCTCTTCTAAGTCTTGCCATAGGCCAGTAGAAAGGTCCAGAAGATGGGTTTTGAGGAGAAGGAAGGAATGTCAAGGATTGAGCCTCTACATGTAGCCCAAACCCATTAAATTATCACACTGCATCCTATAGACGCCCATGGGTGTTTGATTTAATTTAGGCACTCGGAGGGTGGAGCGTAGCTGAGAGGTGTGTATAGCAAGAGGATTTACAGTGATGAGTTATACCACATTGTGGTATAATTATGTCTGCTTGATGTTCGGTCAGCTGACCGAACCCTTGAGGACCATCTACCATACCTTTGGTGTAACACATAGCTAGGACAGGCACTTGGGCTGGACACAAGATTTCTCCCAGCCTTTGGGAAGGTTAGTGATGGGCCAAGGATCAGTGCAAATCAAAAACCCATGGTTAGCTGGGTCTGGATGACACACAAAGCCCTAAACTCGGGTTTCCAATCTGGGGATTAACGTGTAGGCCGTGTCAAATCTGAACAAGGCACCCTGTTCTTGGTTGAACATATGGAAGATACCAAACTGTAGAAGTGAGGAACAACAATCGGAATCAGAAGCTACAAATTAGAGACTGAAATTTAATCAGGACACAGGACGTTGGTGCCTTAGAAAAAAGAAATCTAAATTGGCAGGAAAGGGGATATCTGGCTAGGTAACTGTACGGGGGAACTGGAGCCTGGAATTGCTCACAAGCCCAAGTTGAGTCAGGGTGTGTGTGTGTGTGTGTGTGTGTGTGTGTGTGTGTGAAGTGGCTGCTTTAAAAAAGCTGCAATTTTAAACTGTGTCAGTATATAGTGGACTTTGGAAAGTCATAGGGGACCGTTCCAATCTATATTGGTCAAATTCCACTTTGAGAAATGCATTTGGGGAGCACATGAGAAGAGAACCTGAAGCAGCAATTAAACCTAGAAAGAGAAAAGAGAGAAATGGATGGGACAGGATGATTTATTTTATATATATTTATATTTATTATATTTGTATACCGCCCTTCTCCCGAGGGACTCAGGGCGGTGAACAGGGCACATATAAATAGAAAATACAAAAATTAAAAAAGAATTAAATAATCGCCCAGATAAAACAATAGCAATATAAAAACCCATTAAAAAACCCTAACATCCCCCATCAGGCCAGGCCAGCTTGTTCAAATAAATGGGTCTTCAGACCGCGCCGGAAGGAGCGAAGGTCCGGTGCCGTCCGGAGCTCGACCGGCAGCTGGTTCCATAAAGCCGGAGCGCCCACAGAGAAGACCCTCCCCCTGGGAGCCACCAGCCGACATTCTCTGACCGGAGGCACCCTGAGGAGGCCCTCTCTGTGGGAACGCACAGGGCGGAGGGAAGTTGATGCCGGCAGCAGGTGGTCCCTGAGGTACTCCGGACCCATGCCATGTAGGGACTTAAAGACCATTACCATGATGGTCCTGGAGAGGGGAGAATGGCCCCAAATAAAGATGGGAAACGTTCTCTATCACCCAAGTGGGTTAGCTATGGAATGACGGATGAATGAGGGGGCCCTTGGTGCTCTCTGAGCTTGGTTGTTTTGTTGCAGACATTTTATTACCCAACTAGGTAACCTCCTCAGTGCAAGAAGGGAGTGGGGTTTGCTGACGAATATAATGAAATTGTCTATAAGAAAACAACCAAACTCAAAGAGCACCAAGAGACCCCCTCACTTCAATCCTGAGTTACAATTGTTCTCTTTTATTGGTAACGGATTTCTGAGGCTAACTTTCTAACAGAGCCATTCCAGATTGGGATTTGTGTAGAGAAAAGTTCCTGCTGACCTCAAATGCTCTTGGAGACAGTCCGGTGTGCAATGAATTATAATGATATATTTCCCTGGGCCCCTCCCTCTTTTCGTTGAATGCATTGCAAACTTCTTTCCATTCACCTACTGACTCTACCCTTTGTCAGAGAAAGCAGGGAAGAGATTGGCTAACTATTATCCCATCGAGGCAAAGAGGAAAAGTGAGTTGAAGCAAATGATTTAGGAGGGGCCGTTCCAAAGTCATCTATCAACTGGACAAGATGACAGATGAGATTTCTCCATGTCTAGAGTGGTACAACTATGAGGAAGGAAGAACTAGTTGAGGAGAAATTAGGACTTCCTAATTAGTTCTCGGATGGCTTGGTGGCCTTCCATTCAACGTTGGCAATTAAACCTTAATACTGTTGATTTTTCATTTAGGTCTAGTGTGCTGTGGTACAACCATGAAGAAGGAAGAATTACTTGAGAAATTAGGACTTCCTAATTAGGAGGTCCATCCAAGTTCTCGGATGTCTTGGTGGCCTTCCATTCAATGTCTAAGGTTGGCAATTAAGCCATAACACTGTTGATTTTTCATTTAGTTCTGGTGTGCTGTGTAAACTCAACCATCATGACCTCTAAACCATGACTGGACACTTAGCCTCTTTCTCAAACCCATTTCAGAAAACACTTCCCAGAAAAGACTCTTTGTGATGCTCTCAGCAAGCTTAGCTCTGCCTTAATTACTTCTTCGCCGCCAGCAAACCTGCTTTGAAAAGGCAGCAGATCCTTTTTGAGATAACCAAGTCTTTCAAGAAGAAGTACCTTGAGTTTACTCAACTTCTCACTGAGATTGATGGGCGAATGACGCCCTCTAAAGGAAGCAGGGCAGAAGACATGGCACAGGTGTTCAAGAGTGGCAGCAGCTGGCACATATCTGCCAAGGTTTCACCCATGAGATGATATATCAGTCCAAGAAGGCTTGATGGGTAGATGGGCTCTCTGCAGAATGATTTTCTTACACTGTGGGTTCATCTTCAGAATTCTCCATTGAATTTTGAGATCAGAGCTTCGGTGGTTGGCCTTAGCTTATCACCTCCCCTCTTTTTGCATATTGCCCCTTTAGCATCACTGATTGATAAGGAAGAGCTAAAACTCTTTTTCTCAATGACAGTGGGTGGATAACTTGGTGAGATGGGACCATGTTTCTAATCAAAATCCAGTTAAGTAGGTCCCTGCATGTTTTTGTCCTGAATATTATAGTGTCTCTTATACTTGACCACTCTTCTATATCTTCAATGATTTATATATCCGATTGCTCTACAGCTTCTCTTTGGTTTATTGTACTATTTTGTTCTACAAGCATATCCATTCTCTAGTTTGAAAGGGCACGTAGTTCCAAGGACCCTCAAGAACATCTCTCAAAGCACTTTCCAAAGTTCTTATCCTGGATCAAATATTATTTCTGGGATGTTTGTGACTCACAAACACCATACAATGTTCCTGTTCTGGAATAAATTTTACAACTCAGCTCCAGAGTTGTAGTGTGGAAATATTAGCATTTGAAGGTTTCATTCTGAGGGAATATGACTCTTCGAGGTTAGATTTCTGAAACAATTCCTGAAGTCACTTTAAGGGTTAAATCAAAGCGTATCACTTCAGATGGTTTTTAGGATTAAGTTATATCAATAATAAACTTGAGGGGAGGAATATTTCCAGAATAAAAGATTACAAAGTGAAAATAACGGACCCTCTGTAGTTGGATAGGCTTAAAATAGCCTATACTTACATTCCTGTGATCTTGATGTTAATTTTCCAACCTTGAATAATAGTTCGGTTAATTGAATTCCTTCATTTAACTTTAGCTGAGCGACCTGAATGATATTATCTCTGTTTCTTAGACAAAAGCATCATTTTGATGTTCCTTCTGGGCAACTCCTTGATATTCTGGTTTAAATGTTCTCCTGACTCAGAATCCTAAAGAAGGGAAATTCTTCTCTGAATGAAGCTTGTGTGTTGAAACCCCACCCAAAGCAGCTGAGTTTAAAGCAGCTAGTCCTCACATTTAATTTCATTGAAGTTAATCCCAAACCCAGAAACGTTGAGAGCAAAATTAGGGTAACATTTAAATCAGTGTTTCCCATCCTGGCCCAATTGAAGATGTGCGGACTTCAACTCCTAGAATTCCCAGCCAATTTCTCATTGTGTTAAGGGTTGGGGAAGGAAGGAAGGAAGGAAGGAAGGAAGGAAGGAAGGAAGGAAGGAAAGAAGGAAGGAAGGAAGGAAGGAAGGAAGGAAGGAAGGAAGGAAGGAAGGAAATAGAAGGCAGAGTATTAGGTATGTTCACCAAGTTAAGTTCTTTATACAGGTGGGATAAAGAAAATCTAATAATAATAAAGAAAACTCTTTAAAAGAAATCTGGAAGTAGACACGTGGAACTCTGGACTTCAGAAATATTAACCACCAAGACTTTTAGCTGAATTTATTTGGGATTGCTTTAGGTTATGAAAGGAATCCAGGTTTTTTTTTTCTTTCTAACATTCCTTGAATTTTCATCAGTTACAGCCAGGCATTAGATGGGAAAGCCATCCTGGATCGGTAGAGAGTCGCAAGAGCCGATTCGTATCTAGAGCTCGGCTCCAATTCTAGGTTGGACAGATCTTCATCAATGAAGTCAGAAAGCACCGCTCGTCCTCCTACCCCCGTCCCTGCACATGCACAGGGGTTATGCTGTGTAATCTGCAGAGGTTGGTTGGGGCAGAAGAGGGCAGGACCCGGGATGGTCAATACGAAGGGTGGTGGCCGTATTTCCACCGTGGAAGGCGGACATGATGCGTAGCAGGGGGATCGCCTGTCCATTTCAGCAGATGGAGGTGACTCTACAAGGAAAGAAACCAAGGACAAGAAAAGGACCATCAGAAGGGGCATAGCTGATTGGACCTTTCTGAAGGAGGCTAAGAGCAGCTATTGGTGAATGAGGGTCTCTCTGCCTAAGGTAAACGTGCTAGTCGTTTCCGACTCTAGGGGCCGGTGCTCATCTCCGTTTCAAAGCTGAAGAGCCAGCGCTTGTCCGAGGATGTCTCCGTGGTCACGTGGCTGGCATGACTGGAGGCCAAAGGCGCACGGAATGCTGTTACCTTCCCACCGGAGTGGTCCCTATTTTTCTCCTTGCATTTTTACGTGCTTTCGAACTGTTAGGTTGGCAGAAGCTGGGACGAGTAACAGGCGCTCGCTCTGCTACGCGGCACTCGGGATTCGACCCGCCAAACTGCCGACCTTCTGATCAACAAGCTCAGCGTCCTAACCCAGTGAGCCACCGCGTCCCTAATCTACCCCTAAAAGATTATTTTAACATGACATGCAAAATTCTAGAAAGATAGTCATACATATTAAGAATGATACTAATTTTTCTAATTTAATGGTTACCTGATTAAATTAACAATTTCAGCTCTGACTTCAGCTTCCTGCTTCCCAGAAATAAAATCGGCCCCAAACTTTATTTTTAGAAGCTCTCTTTTAAGTCTTACCTGGTTGTCTAGGTGAGGAGGTATCTCAAGAAGAAGCTTCAAGCAGCCTCGTGTGCCCTGTGCATTTTTATAGCACTTTGAGGGCAGGAATTGAGAATATTTTCCCCCTCCCAAACACGACAGTGTGAGTTGACGCCTTACTGTGGTTTAATGTCATCTTTGCTCCACCAAATTACTTTTAATTATTCGCTTTTCTGGTTGTGAAGGCGGGATTGTCATAATCTTTGATAAGAGCATTCAGATTCTCTATAATTCTTTTCAAAAAGGAGGAAGGGTGTTCTCAAAAGCCATCTTGTTATGTTGGGTGGGATACATCTTAGCTGTGTCCTGTTATTGAGAGGGGGAAGCGGAAATGCTAGTCGTCTTCTTCTTCTTCTTCTTCTTCTTCTTCTTCTTCTTCTTCTTCTTCTTCTTCTTCTTCTTCTTCTTCTTCTTCTTCTTCTTCTTCTTCTTCTTCTTCTTCTTCTTCTTCTTCTTCTTCTTCTTCTTCTTCCCCTGCCACGTGCCTATTGAGGACAGTGACATAGATTCTCTGCTTGATATAAGATGCCTTGGGCAAGGAATTAAGACTTATACAATGACACGTGAAGGGCAATAAACATCTTAATGAGGGCTTCCTGTGTATCTCCTCTGAATATCTTCTCCTGGGAGATTCTCTAACCACAAATTGGCATAGCTCTTCCTTCTTTCCTTGATTGAGAAACATTGATAGCTGGTTTGAAATAGCTACTGTTGACATACCTAAGCAGAAATGGAAGACATTCATTTCTCTGGGTTTGGCTTCCTAAAACCCACCAGAGCTGGCCTCCTAAAACCAACAAGCAGATCTTAGGATGAATGCTGTTTCAGAGGAAGGGGAATATACTAAAATTATAGTTGTGTGGCCCTGAATATTAGATACAAATGGGCAGTCTTCTTTGATCTGGAGAGCATCAATCAGGGTAAAATCTGTGTAGTACAGCAGGAGGGATGAAGGAGTTAGATTAGGAAAACGTATGTCTCTATGAAAGCTTCCTGAATGATTCTGGATCAGTCACAGTCTCTTGAGCCTCCCTACCTCACAGGGTTGTTGCTACAGAGAAAAACTGGAGAGTAATATGTAGCTCTGGAGGAGAGATGGCACATCAAACTAAGAAAGAAAGGAATATAGATTCTTAAACATGGCAAATATTGGATCTCACTTCCATCAACTCAGAAGAGAGGCAGATAGAATTAGGGTTTAATGAAAGGATTGTCTTCTCATAAATGGACACTGGTGGATGGACATGAACACCAAGATCACCATTTTGAGAATGAAGACGCTCTCTCTGGGAGACCCCTTTTGTGGCAGGATCTGCAAGATGTCCTCCAAAGCCCCAAAGTGCCCACACTGGTTCTAAAATTTTTGATTTGGGAAGGGTATATTGGTTCTCTGTCCTGTGCAAGTTTGCTGAAGGTAGACTTTCAAAATGCAAGAGAAATAACCAGTCTCCTCCACATGTTACGACAGCGAGGAAGAATAGGTGGAGTCTTCTTCGCCTTCAGGAGGGTTTGAGGTGGCTGAAGTTGGCATAACAGGGAGATGTGGACCTAGATACAAAGCGTGCAGCTGTTTTCTTAGATAAGGTTGATTATTCCACCCAACTATAAATCTAGCAGCGTGATCCAGAAATCTGGCAGGCTGCTCAACTTGGCCTATCTCTTAAGGTTCTCACTGATAGGGAGTATCAAATCTTACACATCTGTTGAACTCCTCAAAGTTGGGTGTATCCCGGGATTTGCTCATTTGGGATTCAACTGGGTCATTTCCCCTGCCCTGAACCTCTTTTGTTCAAAGCCAACTCTAATCAGTGTCTGATTCATTCAGAGTGGTGCTCCAATTTGAGAAAGGTGTGGAGATAGCCTTTGTATTTGACAGGCGAGGGAGATAATTTAAGATGGCTTTTATAGATTTATTTTTTTTAAAAAAACCAAACCCTACCCTCCAGTTGGGGACAGATTGTGGTTGCGTAAAGCCACACAGAGCAGGTTGTTTCTACCGAGAAGAAGTTGCTCTGGGTTTGCGAGGCAGAATCCTACATTCAACGGTTGATCTTGCTTTCTGTTATGAAAACAGGTCAGCATTAGCATAGTTAGAATAAATTTCAACTTAGTAGAATGCTGAGAAAAGTTATTCTATCTTAACCTTCCTTCTCTGTTTTAACCATCCTTTAAACTATTCTTCACTACTGGCAGCCCTATAAAGGTAGACCAGACCAAGAAACCGATACTAAATAGGTCTAAAATTATACAGGTAGTCCTTGACTTACAATTCACTGAGTGACCATTCAAAGTTACGACAGCACTGAAAAAGTGAGCTAGGACCATTTATCACACTTATGACCATTGCAGCGTCCCCCAGGGTCATGTGATTTATATTCGGATGCTTAGGAACTGATGAACAGAGATAGTAACAGAATCTTGCTTATTTGTCCTTCGAGGCCATTCCCGGAGCCCTCTAAATCTACTTTTAACTCCAGAATTGACCATCTCTAGTTGTTGCCAACCACAAATGACGTCTTCTTCGTAGGTTTGCCCTCCCTGCTTTGAAGGTAGTGTCCAAAATGGTGTGGAGCATTAGTAAATTATTTAATTTAACTAACTGCAAAGCGGATGGGAAGCTCAGGATCCCAAATCATCTGCTTTTCAAATTTTTTTTTTATTAAAGAGTTTTACAAAAACAAAATTTTACAATATATCCCCAAATCCCCCCCACCCCAAACCCGCCCACTTCCCCCCCACTTTCCAGAGCTAAATACAGGATTATAGTTATAATAATCATATTCTAAATAAAAATTATGCATAATATACAATTAACCAAATTCATAATGTGCTTTAACTCCCCTTTAACATAACTACATACAAAGTACCAATAACAATATCCCACTAAAATCTACTCATAAGCTAAATGGAACTTTTTGGTCCCATATTTGTTCTGAATATAATCCCAAGAAGTTGTCTAACATGTATCCTAATTTACAGTCTAAATGTTGGAGATGTGGTAGTTTAGAAGCCACCTATTTTCACATGTGGTGGACTTGTAGAAATATAAAAGCTTTTTGGATTAAAATTTGGTGGAACATTCAAAAGATTTTTAAGAGAAAGATAAAAGTTTTCTCCGCAATTGTTTTTATTGGGTATTGTTGTAGATTGTGATGTTAAAGAAACTAATTTGATGTTGAATATGATAACAGCAGCACGGTTACTGGTGGGACAATATTGGAAGAAGGATAGTTTGCCTACTATAGAAGAATGGGTGTTTAAAGTTTCGAATCTTGCAGAAATGTCTAAGATTTCTGCTTACTTGAAAGATCGTTCACAGGAAAGATATATTTCAGTTTGGAGGAGATGGATAGATTATATTCAGAACAAATATCTGCTCTTCAATTTTGTTGAATTTGCAGACCAGGTTGGGCGTCTTCAAGAAATAGGACCAAGAGATCTCTAACAAATGCAGAGGCATCTGATAATTAAGAACAACTGGAGTAGGCATGACATGTCTGGGATGGTACCCAAGGTGTTTACGCAGCTGTGCATAACTGAGATACCCCAGTATTTAAAGTATTAAGGCTAAAAATTCATTACTCTTCTTGGGTAACCTCGTAGGGTGGAGTCCTTATTATCCTGAACCTGGAAGAATAGGTGAGCAAGCACACAAGCCAGCAATTGTTTACTAGTGTTGCATTGATAATCAATCACAGGTGATTTCTTCATCCTAATTTCTTTTCAGGTGTCAATGGTTGGCATTGAGCCCGGTGGTGAGTCATGCTCAGCTGTTGGTGGACCAAGAGGTATAAGACGTTTGACACTCAGCACCTTCCTTCAGCACCTCTCTGGAGTCTTTTGATCCTTCCATTGAGAAGAACGAGGTAAGTCAGAGCAGGTGTCTTTTACCCTAAGATCAAGGGTGATCTGAATGAAGAGCAGGTGATGTCTTTGAGATGGGTTCCATAACTTCACTTCTCTTGCACCTTCTTCATGTCTTTGGGTTCTGAGGATCCTGCAATGTTCCCAGTTAGGAGATGTTTAGAAGCAGATTTAGCCAATGGCTACACTTCACTGAAATGATTGGATGGATGCTTTAGTTTGCATCTCACTTTTCCCCACAGCAGCAAAAGAAGTCTTCTGTCCTTTCTTCACGTTTCTAGAGTTTTAGGACCGTGAGGAACCAAGGTAAGATAGATGCTCAAGCTGGACCATTCACCATCACAATAAAGACAGTAAGGCTTTTGAAGAACCTCAAGTATTGGTCCAACTATGATCCTCCAGATCTTGTTGGAAGGGACTCCCTTCATCCTTGGCCAAATTGAGGGGAGATGGACTCCAATATCTGGACTAGATGGCGGGTAAACAAAGGAGGACAATTCTATTCCTGAATTAAGTGAATTAATTCTGAAATTGGATAATGCATATTCCACAGAACTTCTGACTTTCCCTGTCTTCATTAGTATTCTTTCTACCAACTGCATCAGCATGGAAACTCTTCTCCATTGGTCCTCATCTGAGAGAAACTTCTGCTGAATTAAGCACTTGCCTCTCTCTCTTCTTTTCCAGAGCAACAGTCCTCCCACTATGATGTCCGAGTGCTATGCCAGCTGTCCGGCCTCGACTGTCACAATTCAGCCGCCTCCTTTTGTCCTAAATATTCCAGGACCAGCATTATACTGCCCTGACCAAGTCTTTGGCATTGAACAACACAATCCATGTGCAGGCTTTGGTGGCATGGTGAGAGGTGGAGGTGGCATTGGCATTGAGGGTACTGTTGGAGGAAGTATGGGTCCTTTGGGTCCAGGAAGTGGTAGCTGGAGTGATGGAAGCAGAGTAGGGAGTAGGATGGGTGGTGGCTTGGGTGTTGTTGGAGTAGGAGGTGGTGGTTTGGGCATTGGAGGACTTGGAGGACCCACAGGTGGTCACCTGGGCATTGGAGGACTTGGAGGACCCACAGGTGGTCACCTGGGCATTGGAGGACCCACAGGTGGTCACCTGGGCATTGGAGGACTTGGAGGACCCACAGGTGGTCACCTGGGCATTGGAGGACCCACAGGTGGTCACCTGGGCATTGGAGGACTTGGAGGACGCACAGGTGGTCATCTGGGCATTGGTAGACCAAGGGGTACCACAGCAGGTTGGAGTGGAGGTAGCAGAGTAGGGGGCACTGTAGGTGGTCGGAGAGGCAGTGTTGGGACGGGCAGTATCACTGGTGGTGATTTGGGCAGTGGTGAAGGTGGAGCTATGGTTGGTCGGAGAGGCAGTATTGGAGCTGGGGGTTCTACAATAGGTTGGAGTGGAGGTAGCAGAGGACGGGACACTATGGGTGTTCGCAGAGGCAGTGTTGGGACTGGCAGCATCGCTGAGGGTGATTTAGGCACTAGTGGAGTTGAGAGCATCAGACATGGTAGTTTGAGCACTGGTGGAAGAAGGGTCACCACAGGAGGTTGGAGTGGAGATAGCGGAGCAGGGGTTAGTGTGGGGGGAAGGAGAGGTAGTATTGGAATGGGAGGCACTATGGGCGGTGGAGTAGGAAGCAGCATGAGAGGTCGCAGAGGCAGTATTGGAACAGTGAGTGTCACTGGTGGCGATTACGCCCTTAGCGGAACAAGGGGAAGTATGGGAGGTGGCTGGACTAGTGGCCGCCGAATAAGTGGAAGCAACCGACATGGTGGTAGCCTTGGGTACCACAGTGGTGGATATGGTGGTGGTTACGGCAGTAGTGGATACAGTGGCTTTGGCAGTGGAGCGTACGGTGGTGGTAGTGGGCATGGTGGTGGGTTCAGCAGTGGCAGATATGGTACCCATGGATATGGTGGTGGTTATGGTGGCACAGGATATGGTTCTGGTGGATATAGACGGATCCGATACTCTGTCGGCGGAGGGAATGGATACAGAAGTGGTGGCTTCAGCAGCAGATCTTATGGAGGTTCCTATGGAGGCCCTTCAAACATCTAGTCCTGTTACTGAACATGGAAGAAATAACTCAGAGGTCCCCGAACAACTGGAGAAGAAAAACATGAAACGGAATGCTATGTTTAGACTGACGGACTTAAGACAGAACCATTGTCTTCTGACAACACAAACTCAGGTCTGAAATCTTAGACAGGTTTCGGTTGACTTCTGTGTCTTCCCGTTCTCTCTTCTGATGGCACCCCAAAAGAGAGTTGATTGCCTTTCTGACTGCTGCTCGTACTTTCTGGACTGGAGGAAGTGGTAGAGATCGTGGACCTAGCCTGCTGGGGAAACGGAGATGTATTATTCCGACAGACTCCAAAACTATGTTTGTCTAGAATCCGGAAACACTCAATATATTTATAAGCAACCGGTGTCTGCTACAGCAAGTTAAAACTCATGTTTCTGCTTAGCTACCCTGCAGCTAGGATTGAACCAATGCTTCATCGTTTCTTTTGTTCTTCTGATTAAATTTCCTTTTGCATCAGACATTTTTCTCCTCTTTGTTTTCCTCCTACATTCTACCAAGCGCTCCCAAACTGTCACCCACAAAGTTGTTTGAAATTGGAGGGTGGGGTGATGGGGTGGAGGAGAAGGCATGGTTTTCACAAATGAGAAGCACATCAAAGAGTGTCCAAACAGATCTGGAGTGCAAACCTCCAACTGAGGGCCTCAAGAGAAAGGTGAACAATGTTTTGCTTCCCGCTAGTGATCCTTCTGTGGAATGTTCCAGCCCAGAACTAGAAGCTTTACAAAGAAATCCAAAACTGGATCTCTTACTTCTAAATGAAGAAATGGCACTCAAGATATTGGCTAAAAGGAAACCATGGGGAGGAAATACTAGATTTTGCTGGAAAGAAAACTAGATCTGTAGTTACAAGATGAGAAGAATTGGACTCTTGGTGTGAACGTTTTTAGACATTCCACTAGTCCAAATTGTCTCAATTTTGCAAATACCAGCTGTCACCACAAGAAGGCACACACTTACAAATGTACCAGGATGCACAGTGTGGAGTATTTTGAAAGGGTTTTTTTAGCCAGTGCCCATAAATCACAAGGGACTTAGTTTCCTGGTCACCTGCCAAGCAGATCTCAAAGATCTGAAGAGAGAAGAAAAGATCTGAAAACTTCAGCTGTTTAGAAAAATAACAACAATCTTCTTGAAGCAAAATAGTCTCCCGCCCCCACCCTTTGGTTCATATTTCTTAAACCCCAGCAAACCCCAAGAGTCTGTAATCTATTTTAGTCCCTGATTTTCCGTTTGTGTTCAGAATTGTTTAGGATTCTGGTCGCGGAGAATGTATGCTGGAATAAAGACCTAGGAGTTGCATTTGATTTATTTAGATAAATCCTCAATTTCATTCTTGGATAATTGTAACCCGGGTGTCTTTCTCAACGGCCTTTTAAAGAAGTGTGAGAGGTAGGGTCTGCCAATGATAAAATTCTCCATGGAACTTGAGAGCGAATTCGGTTTAAGGGCGAAATTAGTCCCACTTTCCAAGTTTATAATCTCACAGGCATGACAGGTGAGGAAAAAGCGATGTGGATGGTAAAGGAAAAAAAAGAAGAAGCAAATTGGGCACCAGTTTTTCAAGCTGCAATTCTTATCACAACTTGTTGCGATGACCGCATTTCTGAGAAGTTGATTGGAAGATGAGAACTTTTTAGGAAAAGTGCCAACTGGCTTTTGTTTTCCTTATTTTTGTGTGCAAAATAGTCTAACTGCTAAACCACACTGCCTTTTGGACAGGAGAAGAATACATCTCGTCTTCCCTGTTTTAAGTAAATTTGTTGTGCCTTCCAGGATTGTGCGGTCTACCACAATGATGTGAGATACATGCTATCTGTTTATTTAAAACCGTGGCCCTATATTTAAGCATTTCAGAATGGTGTTACAGCACTGATATAACGTAGGAGGGAAGCAAACAATTAAAGTCATTTAGATAAAAACTAAACACGAGCCAAACCACAATTTACAACTCTCTTCCATTCTCTGGAATGAAATGAATTAGTACACAGTTTTGGAGAGGAATTTTAAAATAATCTACTGGGCCCATAACTGGCTAGACAAACGTTTCTCAACCTTGACAATTTTAAGGTGTGTGGACTTAAACTCCCAGAATTCCTAATCAGCTACTGATATTGAAACACACTTAAGCCAGCAAAGGTGTGTACTAGGAAATTTCTCTGCTGCCTTTTCTTGAAATTATCAGTATTTCCAAAATTTCTGTCCGTGTTTGCCTAGGATGTGGGAGTATGTCCTGACAAGCTATGTCATATAATGATGGTTCAAGGCACTTTTCAACTGTGTTTCATTTCAAAAGAACTATGTTTTATAAAGTAGGGTTAAATGCTGGCAGATGTTCCCCTGGTAAATCCATTTATGATCATCCAAAGAGATTACGGATCACATGTCCAGGACTTCTGCAAACTCAACAATTCAGAGTAGTGTGTTTGCTTGTTTCATTCTTCAATTGACCATTGGGTGGTTTAGCAGGTCTTCATAAACCCATCTCTGTAATTCGATATCTGCTAACATTATGGTGTACACCAGAAACTAAGTTTAAAAAAATAAGTATGGTTTTGTGCAGTGGATGGACCACATCTTTCATGTAGGTGTGGAACAGTGAAATTGAAGCATGCGCAAGTGAAAAACCTCCTAGTATTTCTCCATGAGGATCCAGTCAAGCTTAAGAGCTACGTGATGCAACACCTTCCAGAAATCTCTGAAGGCATAGCCAAGTTAAAACCAAGTTACTTTTTGGCTTGACCCATGAGTGAGCTCAATCCCAAATCCAAATTGTAGAAAATTGGGTCCCTAAAATCCTTCCTGTCCATAAATAACATGCCTAACTGGAACATCCCATGTGAGAAGTTGGGTGGTGGAATTCCATCACCACTTTAGCTGGAAAAGATTTGTTCTATTTGTCTAGCGAAGTGTGTCTGCTTACTATTAGTGTTACACAATTTACATACTCCTTTGCATTGGCAGTTTTAACGCCTCGGGAGTGAGGGAATATTGATGTTATAACCTCAAGTATTTAAATAACCAAAAAGAAGGACCTAGACGTCAAAACGTTGGCTCTTATGCAAGGTTCCTCAGAGTTTACCCAGTAAGAACGTCTCTGTTCAATCACCCCCGTTTATTTTGAGCAATTCCAAGAAACAAGAAAGCCCCCCCCCAAAAGCAGGGCATAAACATGAAGTGAGCATCTTATTGCAAGAAAAGCTTCCAATAAACAAAATCGGATCAGGCTACAGTAGGTGTTCGGCTTCCTGAAAGATTATGAAACAAACCAAGATGGTTGCAATTCTTCTTCGCATCTAGAACCGGTAAATGCTGGGACTGTAGGGAGTGCTTGGCAGAGCTCTGGAGTAGAAGCTGGAAACCCGGTTTGTTTGCTGGGCATGGCGTTGATTGTTGATGGCACATGGATTGTGTTGCTCAATGCACAGCGGCAGGTCAGGGCAGCAGATGGCAGGACCTGGGATGGTGAGGATGAAAGAAGGCGGCTGGACTGTCACCGTTGAAGGAGGACACGAGAAGGTGCAATGGTCCCACATGTTGGAGCCAGCAGACATTTTGAAGTTCAGTGAGAGATCTGCAAACAAAGAGACTCAGATCCTTTAAGATGCATGTCACACGTTGCAAATATGTGCAATTAAGTGATAATTTACTTTGTTTTCAGAGTTTGAGAAATGCACAATAGGGTGACCTTCCATTTCATTTAATGCCTTTCTTGATTTTGGAATTTTTGATTGCTTCCACTTCAGAGGACTTTAGAAAGAATCGCAGCAAGCGACAGTAAGACAGACAATGGGAACAATAACATCCAAGCCTTGTGTAGATTATGAATCATCCTGAAAATCAAGTTTACACAAACTCGGGAATGGGAAACACTCTTACCTCCAAAGAAACATCTCCACAAGACGTTTCTTCTCTCATCACCTTTCTCAATAGGTAACAATCTTCAACTGGCATCTTGTAATTACCCAAGCCCTCAGCCTGATTGGGCTTTATAGGTGAAGAGCCTAAGTCACCCACATCCACCACTGAAACCTAACCAAGTTTAATCCCAATCATATATCAATACAGCTGCGTTAGCAGTCTTGGACAGAGCCTAGAAGGACTTAGTTGGACCTGATGAAAAATCTAGGTTTCTCAATACCATGAGCAGAGATTGAAATGATACAGCAATGACTTCATGTTTTGGAAGGTGGTGGAAACATGAAGTGGCTGTGGATAGTTTTGATCTAGAGAGGTAGGATGGATCTTGGAATTTTGGATTGACCCATTCTAAGGGCCAAAGGAATTGCATTTTAGGGGATAATGGAATGGACCATGATGTTCTACATTCATCTAAACCTTGAGTCCCTCATTCTAAGGTTTTACTCTTGTGGAGAAGAAACCCCAGATCATTAAACTTCTTATGCTGATTTCCCTACCTTTAAAACCAAAATCAAATTCAAGAAGCTCTTAGAAGCTATGCAATCACAATTTGTTCTCTATTAAAGGGCAGTAGAATTACTAGAACATGAGAAGACACATCTTTTCATTCTAAGAGACATCACCAAACGTCTCCATGCACCTAAACATAGAAACACACCAAGGAAATGCCCCTGATTGTGAAGGTACTTACCTGAATCCTCGAAGTAGATGTGGAGATGGAAGAAATTCTGCAGGATGAACTCTTTATAGCATTCATCTGACAGCCTGGGGGCACATTTGAGAATTTTGTTTGGGATGGTGGGGTTGTTGTCTTGCTGAGTTGATAAATTTCCATGAGAAACTCCCCAAGTTCCTTTAAAGCAATAGCTCCCTGTCTTTGATGATACAAATATGAATAATTAATTCGCGATCATCTCCCAAACTCAGCTGAACAGCATGGTTTCATCAGACAGTTGGCCAACCTCATTTCCAATGGAATTATTCTTAGAAGCAACATTACTTCATCACCTGAAATTGCTTTTTAAGCAGGAATGCCCACCAACCAGCTTTTCCAGAACAGATATGGTGCCAGTATTCCTCCAGATTGTATGTTTTGCTGACATCCTGGAAAGAAAATGTTGACCTTAACACTAAGAAGAGAAGGCACTTTCATATGTCAAGAAATCCTTGGGATGTACAGAATAACAGAGTTGGAAGGGACCTTGGAGGTCTTCCTATACCATTTCAGACAAATGGTTGTCCAATCTCTTCTTAAAAGCCTCCAGTGATGGAGCACCCACAACTTCTGAAGGCAAGCCATCTCTTGGGTCTGTTCAGACCAGTCTAATTGTAAATGAATCAAAATGGCTCTCTAAGTTTTCAGAAAGGAATATTTATAGTTTTAAAGAAATTCTGGTTGAAATCTAGATATTCTTCAGTCAGTGGACAGGCACCACCAGATTTGTATATTTTTTGAAATGGAAAGAAAAATGAGAAGCAGAGTCTTATAACTATGTACAAGGAGTTACTTATCAAATGAAACAGTGACCATATTTCTCATCTGTAGTGGCAAAAGCAGGTCTATCAGTTAGGATTTAAGTAAAATACTGTCTTCTCGATTTCATAATTCATCTGTGACATTCAGGAGAACACACCTTTGGATACCGGCCAAAACAGAACTGCTGATAACTTGATTTTCTATGAATTTATTAGTCTCTTCTTTTAATATCAGGAAAGTAGCCATTTTCATCAGTCTGTGGGAGCAATTTTTATCAGCTGTCTACTTGCTGGATGAAATGATCCATACCTGTACACCACTCACAAACTCAACACTGACGATAAATGGCATAAAACTGCAAAGGACCCCAGTACGATAGTTGATGGTTAAAGTCAACTAATTCAACAAAATTAAATCTGAAGGAAAACCAGCATGATGTGCAACAGAAGATTAAGTCTTTAACACTCAAAGAGTTGGGTCTTTACCACTTCTGAAATCCAGATGAGGTTCACCTGGACCTCAGGAGGAGATTTGTTCCAGGAGGTTGGGATTGCCACCAAGTGTGGTGGTGGCACTGTCTCTGGGCTCCTGTCCTCCCTAACCTCATGACCCATAGTACCCCACACTATCTTCTCTATCTAGTTGACAGCTTGACCCTCACCCTGAACCATCTCCAGATGTTCCCCTCCCAGCTTAAAACACCCTTCCTGAATTTAGGACAATTTAAGATAAGAGCATTGAATGCAGAAGAAAATAAAATATTCCAATTTGTTTACCCTTCCTCCTTAGAGGGAACCATAGGGCAAACCAAGATAAAGCAAGACTAGAAATGTCTCTCAAGTTTATATCTTTTTCTATACCTCCCAGGAGATAATTTCCTTGTGGGAGAAACCTCAAATTATAGCAATGAGTTGCCCAACCTATTTATAAACCCAGGAGTCTTGCAGATCTCAAGATAATGATATGTGGGTGTTACACCCTCCTGTTACTTCCTTCCAACTGACTCAAACCATGCTCAAAAATTGTCAGCTTTCGCCTGTGGTTTCTCCAATGACAAGAATCAAGATGAAGAGACAAATATCAGGCACTTCCTTGAGTTCTGGATTAAGAAGGGAGGAGTCCCTAAGAAGTTAAGGTACGTGGTCCTTCTCCCTTCAAAACACCATCAGTTGGACACAGTTGCACATCCAGATAAATGTTGGTATCATCAGCTGATTGAAATTTGAACTGACCCACACCGGGATGGCAAAATAAGAAAGTTGGTGGATCATTGTTGACCTCCTTGACTTTTTCAGGAATTCCAGAGAAGGTCTTCGCACGTTGCTTGATGGAATCTCAACAACATTTTATTCAAGCTAGTTCTTTCCTTGAGATAAGACATAAGCCTCCTTGACTACCTCCAAATTTGCCCCAATTAGTTAGCAGGGCCTCCCTAAATATTAAATATTCATTCAATGCTACCTGTTGGGTAGAATAATTTCACGGCAGCCCACAGATTTTTATCATTCAAAAGCTGAATCATTAAAAATTAAAAAGCCATGCTTAAGCTCTCTCGTTCTACAGGGAGCAAAGATTAGATTTTGGGAAAACAACCCAGATAAAAACATTAACAAGTTTCTAGACCGCAAGACTGTTGGGAAAAAAAACAATGTGGTTTTAGAAATACACGATATAAATTTGTATGACTCTAGTGTAGGCTCAACAACAGATGAGCCACGTCAAGTATTTTTTAAAGTCATACATTTGAGCCAAATTGGACTTGTTTGGGGTTTTTAAAATATTATATTCCCTTGAGATTTCAGGCATTTGAGAATATAGTTTGTTCAGCAATAGCAGAGGGGTTGATATCTGGAGCTGAATTATGATCAAATAAGACCCATGGGCATTTCTTAAATGGTTTGCTGTGATTCTGTTATAGCGATGGTGGATGCTCCATCACTGGAGGCTTTTAAGAAGAGACTGGACAGCCATTTGTCTGAAATGGTATAATGGTATAAAGTGAGCAGGGGGCTGGACTAGAAGACCTCCAAGGTCCCCCTTCCAGCTCTGTTTTTCTGTTAGCCTGTTCACACATATGCAAAGATTAATCCTTAATTTCTGATTCTGACCCATGTTACCTGTGGCTTCTCAACCTTCCAATTTTTTTAAAAAAAATATTTATTTATTTGTTTGTTTTTATTTACCTCCTTCTAATTGCTTTGCTTGAACATTGTTGGAGGTGCATGGAACTCTTATCGTACAAAACATTCCTGCTATAAACTGGTTTGTATAGAAAGATTAGAGGTAATTCAGAGGAACAAAGATTCCTCCCATCGAACACTCATTCCCTCCCCCCCCAACTAAAAACAGAGAAACTCAAGAAACAACAAAACAGGTTTCATGAGGGATTGCCTTGCCATCATTTGGACCTGAGGCCTGAGCAAGGACATCATGGCTTTGGTGTTGATGGTAGTCTCTACAAAATGTTCTCCTAAGAGCAGCTGAATGCAAAAATGAGTCTACGTTGCAAGGATATGGGGCTTAAGTGGTAGGAGAGTCCAGGGTGATGTTCAATAAGCTTCGCTCTCCAACTTTTATGGAAAAATGTGGCTCGGAGTTTTGGTGGAGAACCTGGGGAGATATTATGGATCAAGGCTATGGAGGACATGGATTCCATTTTCAGATGGATTTATTCCAGATTTGCACTCTTTTTCCAAAGGGATGGACAATTCAATTCAATTTATTATTACAGCCAAAGGCCACACATAAATCAAACAAAGGGATGGACAATTAGGAACTGTCCAGATGGAAGTGGATACCACCAGGTTTCTCCATCTTGCAGAAGATATCGAGTATGCTAGCTTTTAGATCTCAAACCTGGGGTCTAAAAATGACCCCCAATGCACTTTTTTTTTAAAAAAACCCCCCACAAAACTAGGAATGAGATGGAAACATTTCAAATATGGGAAGGGGTTAAAGTGGGTAAATGGCCTTTCCCAAGAGCCCAGAACCTCTGGAAACTCTAAAGGTTTCCATCAGTTGCTTAATAAAGAGAACAGACAAAGTTTTGGAATGCAATCTTAGAGATTTTTTTTTAATACGAACAAAGACACATGAGAACGGGAAGAAGATTGGACTGCAAAGGTGGACTTCCATCCCCAGAACTGGGTTTTCCTCTTGTCAACCTTCCATAGGTCCCCTTTCAACCAGCTATGGAATCATATCTGATCAGTACAAGAAGGATCTTTCTCTGTTTGGGGAATTCAACGGAAGGCTAACCAAAGTCCGATGGCTTGTAGAGAGAAGTTAGGACTGGCTTAGACATGAATGTGGAAAGAGACAGGTGTATCATTGTAAATGGTCAGCCGGCTGGCTTCCAGAAAGTCCACTGATGGAGAAGGACTTCATCTTCATGCTCAGGAAGGTTAATAAGATGACCGGTAGGTGGAGGAGCTGAAGTTGGCACTCGGCAAAGCTCCGGAATAGAGGCTGGGGAAGTTGGAGCCACCCCTTGCCAAGGGCAAATGAACTGAAGCACATGGGTTGTATTGTTCAATGCCCAGAGGCTGGTCAGGACAGTAGAGGGCCGGTCCTGGGATGGTGAGGACAAAAGGTGGTGGCTGGATGGTCACAGTTGAAGCTGGACATTGAGCGTAGCATTCGTTCCACATTGAACGGTTGGCAGCCATCTTAGGATGTCGGAGAGAGGCTGAAATGAGAAGAATCGGGACCAAGAGGAGAAGTTATGAGAGGTGAGGACCACAGTCAGAAGAACATCACCACCAGGATGGATGGGGTTGTGTCCTCAACCTTCTACTGAAAAGAGATCTATGGATAAAATGGCTCCAACATTTATTACAATGGAAACTACCAAAGATAATTTTAAAAAGGTTTAGAAAAAAAGCAGTGGATGATTATATAAGAGGGAGAATGCATTAATACAGTAATACATTTTGCTCTCTGGTGTATGCAACAGTTCTGTAATAATTTAACAATCATGCAGCATAGTGCAATATAAAATACTGGACAAACCAGCGTCCATCTCTTTGAAATATATATTTATGCGTAATATTATTGCCTTAGAACATACCACATTGTTAAAGGATATTTTATTCCCTGCATAAATACATCCCTCCATAATATGTATTAACTCTAGAAATATTGAGTATAAAATATGTATTGCATAAAATATTGTACAAAATGTCACATTAACACGCTGCATACATTGGCAGATACATAATTTGGTAAAATATATTGCCTTAGGAAATAAGGGCTGTTTTATGCACAGCATATATTAATGCAATGTGCAAATAATATGCATTTCTCTAGAGAACTGAGTAGAATTTCTAATATAAAATATGCATGACATGATAAAACACTGCCTAAAATGTTCTGTTCAGCTGCTGCATATATTTATGCAATATAGAAACCATGCATATTGCTCTACATTAAATCTTTGTTATATCGCAATATATATATTACAGAAGACATTATTAAGAGTAGAAAAGATTATCTTTAGAGGTTCCCTTTGTTGCTTGATATAATATCCATCTCATATAGTCTTAATCTTCATCCCTGGTTTGGGAGAATCGCTATTCCTGTCCTTGAAAAATATTAGCTTCTGGGGAAGAGGAATAGAAGGAAAGGAGAAGTACTTCTGGAATACGTTGACTCCAGAGATTAATGGTTCTACTTCACTGAGGAGAAGATCCAATGGCAAACTCGGGGAGAATGTCCTATGTCTTCAGCAGAGTTGGATTCAACTTGCCTTGTCCCCAATCCTAAACCATTCTCCGTCTGTGAAACGTCATCCATGTTCTGGAGGCACCTCTGCTTTTGAAACTCTTCTAGCCTGATTCCTAACTTTCATCTGCAATTTTCACAAGCTTGGTTTCTCTATCTCCTGACCCTCAGCTTGCCAACCCAAACTCCATCTCTGTCTTCACTGGAGAACAAGGGCCTGAAGACAACCCTCCCTCTTAAAGCATGCCTTCCCAAGTCCAGGGAAGCTAGCAGGTTCCTCTGAATCCATGGAGCTGAGGTCCTCTTCAGAATCCCTCTACACCCTTGCAAAGAAACCTTGTAAGAACTTACCGGTTCTCGAAGGGTTTGAGATGTGAGAAGTGAAGAGATGTTCTGAGATGTTTCCTCAAGGAGCCAGCTTTTTATACTCTCAGCTGCATAGCCTCCAGGCATGAGACACCCAGAATGAATTTCCCAATTTGGTGTCACAAGAGAGACACCCTGTAAATAATTCCCCACCCAGATGCTGATTACTAAGCGGCGCATAAGAAAACAATTGATCCACCCAATTTAGTGACAATTAGGTTTGACCAGCTCAATGCAAGGGAGCTAATGTACGTTACACCCTACGGATGGTTTTAAGAAAAAAATGGATGGCTTTATCAAGTGAAAACAATGAGTTTCCTCTGCTTAACATTCCACAAAATGCTTTCGGATTGGTCACCCATGAGTAAAGATTGCCAGGCCTGCTGGAGTGAAGGAAAAACAAAAATTTGTTTTGCTGGATCAATTCACAGGCAAAGCTCTCTTGGAATGAGATATACCCTCGGAATTGGATATGTCTAATTTAGTGAAATGAAGGACTAGGGGTGACATGATAGCAGTATTCCAGGATTTGAGGGGCTGCCCCAAAGAAGAGGGAGTCAACTTATTTTCCAAAGCACCTGAAGGTAGGATAAGAAGCAACGGATGGAAACTAATTAAGGAGAGAAGCAACCTGGAATTAAGGAGAAACTTCCTAACAGTGAGAACAATCAACCAGTGTAACAGCTTTGTCTTCAGAAGTTGTGGATACTCCAACATTGGAGGATTTTAAGAAGAGATTGGACAGCCATTTGTCTGAAATGATATAGAGTCCCTTCCAGATCTGTTATTCTGTATTCTGTATCTATAAATCAGCAAAGTGAGTGGTCAACCACTGTCAGACAAATAAATTGTTAAGTGGATCTTTTAGAAACCTGTTAAGGTGGGTTTTGTTAGAAAAACAATCTGGTCTTGAGATTTCTTACTTCAGAAAGGCCCGCTTTGGGGACCTACCACAAAGGCAGGGACTACATGCCTAAGTATGACCTTCAACTTCAGGTGAACTGTCATAAATATCATGCATTTCCCAGAAAGGGACTTGTCTTCTCTTACTATGACATTTGTGGAGCTACAGATTCCGCAGTTTCGTGATTGTATCATGAGCAATAGGTAGGTGACACAGTGATTTGACAGCAGCTTATTGTTGCTGTTTGAAGTTCCTACAAAAGACCTCACAAGGAGAGGATTAGTAAATAGGTTGATCCCGAAGCAGATACAACTCACTGAGTTGTAGGCAAGGCACATTGTTGGCATCAAATACTTATTCTAATCGTGAAGGATCATCCAAGTGGAAGGGGAATTCAGGGGTGATAAAGAATCTGCTTCAGTGGCAAGAAAGTGGGGAGGGCTTACATGTGGGAAGAACATTGCTCGTCTTTAATACCTCTGGTGGAAAATTCTTTAATTTTTTTTCTCGTTTTTGAGTTCTCCATCTAGCTTGTAACAAAAAAAAATCATATAGTTGTAAATCTGAGAGAAACTTTGGCTGAGATCCTGGAGAGTTGTAGAACAGACAGTTCTGGACAAGCTTGGGACACTCATCAAGTCCTGGAAGAAAGGCTTTGTAGTTCATGTTGATTTAGGAACATACTGTAGACTGGAATCAAAATATGATATCACTTTTATGGAAGAAACAGAATATTTGTTGTTGTTGTTAGCTGCGAAGTCGTGTCCGACCCATCGCGACCCTATGGACAGCGTTCCTCCAGGCCTTCCTGTCCTCTACCATCTTCTGGAGTCCCTTTAAGCTCACGCCTCCTGCTTCAGTGACTCCATCCAGCCACCTCATTCTCTGTCGTCCCCTTCTTCTATTGCCCTCAATCTTTCCCAGCATTAGCCTCTTCTCCAGTGAGTCCTTCCTTCTCATTAGGTGGCCAAAATATTTGAGTTTTAGCTTCAGGATCTGGCCTTCTAAAGAGCAGTCAGGGTTGATCTCCTCTAGGACTGACCGGTTTGATCGCCTTGCAGTCCAAGGGACTCGCAGGAGTCTTCTCCAGCACCATAGTTCAAAGGCCTCAATTCTTTGGCACTCAGCCTTTTTTGTGGTCCAACTTTCACAGCCATACATTGCAACTGGGACGACCATAGCCTTGACTATACGCACTTTTGTTGACAGGGTGATGTCTCTGCTTTTTAGTGTGCTGTCTAGATTTGTCATGGCTTTCCTCCCGAGGAGCAAGTGTCTTTTAATTTCTTGGCTACAGTCCCCATCTGCGGTGATCTTGGAGCCCAGGAAAATAAAATCTGTCACTACCTCTATTTCTTCCCCATCTATTTGCCAGGAATTGAGAGGGCCGGATGCTATGATCTTGGTTTTCTTAATGTTAAGTTTCAACCCAACTTTTGCACTCTCCTTCTTCACCCGCAACAAGAGGCTCTTTAGTTCTTCTTCACTTTCTGCCATTAGAGTGGTATCATTGCATATCTTAGCTTGTTGATATTTCTTCTGGCAATCTTAATTCCAACACAAAATATTAGGTGAGACCATAAATCGGAAAGGTTCAAAATGAACAAATGGATGGATGAATGAATGAATGAAAAATGAATGAATGAATGAACCAGAAAGGTCTAGAATTAAAGGATGGATGGATGGAAAAATCAAACCAAGATACCACCATCTCCAACAGTAATGGCTTCTAGCTAACCAATGATAAAAACTTTGAACGGACAATATAAAATATTCGCTAGTTGTTTTTAAGTAGAAGCTAACTCATAACTATAAGCATTGGATTTCAGTCAAGAATTCAGCTTGAATTTATTTCTCTTTTTTCCCCATTAATGGAAGGATGAATGTCTGGTGAGACCATGGTGACATCTCTCTGATGATGACCTCCAAAGGTAGTTTCAGTAGCAAGATTTGCCTTAGATCCCTCCTAACTCTGTGATTCAGTCTCAGATAAAATCATAGAGATATTATGTTGAGAAGAGCCAGATGGTTGGTATCTACTAACCCTACCTTCTTAGAAACCCAACCCAGAACATAAAGAGATGTCATCACTTGGCATCAATCATCTGGCTCCACAAAACTGTGACTCACTTGCTTATTGATCAACACTGAGGTCTAAACTTAATGCTAGTGAAGGAAAGGCTTAGTGACTTGAAAGAGCAAGAAAGAGCATTCTTAAGTAGAACTTCCTTCCACTTCTGGAGAATGAGACTTCCTGTTAAATAAAGACCTTTCTTGGTCCTCTAAGGAATTCTTGAAGCAGATTATGGTTGTGTCCTAACTCAAATGCAACTCATCTCAATTGAATCCTAACTTAATTCAACTCACTTCTATTGAGTCCTAACTCAGTGAAACTCAACTCAACTCAATGGAGTCCTTACTTAATTCAACTCATCTCAACCGACTCCTAATTCCACTCAACTCAGTTGAGTCCTAACTCAGTCCAACTTAACTGGGTCCTAACTCAATCCACAATTCATGGATTTCAATCGGTGCAACCAGGCTTATGGTACACTGGATGGACCATAAGCACCCCCACTTCACCATATATGATTCATATTAAGATATAAGCTAGAATTGGAAGTACTGTCCAAAGTAGGGATGGAGAATAAAGAAGATGACTTTAAGGAAGATATGGAGGCTAGGTAAAAGACATATTTCTTCTGTCCTCCATATTCCTTGAACATGGATGAATCAGTAATGTAGTTCAGACCACAATTCAAAATGTACTTTGGGAACGATTGTTAGGAATTTGAGTTAATTCAAAGGGGAGTGGAATATACAATGAACACAAACTGCACAGGTAAGACATAGAAGGGATCTTTTAGGTCCCATCTCGGACCTTTAAGACCTTGTTATACTACAGTTCCTATCACCTTGATGGATGGAGATGTTAGAATTGCGATTCCATGCCATTTGAAGAATCCTTAATCGGGAAGGGTGAATTGAAAATGCTTGACTATACAACCAAGTATAACAGAATAACAGAGTTGGAAGACATTGGAGGTCTTCTAGTCCAACCCCCTATTCAGGCAGGAAACCCTATACCATTTCAAACAAATGGTTGTCGAGTCTTCTTAAAAACCTCCAGTGATGGAGCACCCACAACTTCCAGAGGCAAGTTGTTCCACTGATTAATTGTCCTCACTGTGAGGAGGTTTCTCCTTAATTCTAGGTTGCTTTTCTCCTGGATTAGTTTCCATCCGTTGCTTCTTGTCCTGCCTTCAGGTGCTTTGGAGAACACCTTGACTCCCTCTTCTTTGTAGCAGCCCCTTAGATATTGGAAGTGTTGCCCAATGCTTCTCCATGATCTTTTTTTTCAGACACAACTCCACCATTTTTTCCCTGTAGGATTCTCCTTCTGATTCCCAGATTAGCTGTGAAAATCGCACGGAGGGTTTTATACCACTAATTAGTTTGGATTGCTGGATCATTGGGTGTAACCTAGTTTCATCTTTTCCACCTTCTAATCTCAGAGTGTCGTACCATAAAACCCATTCAGATAGAGCAAGAGCTACAGATCATGTTGAAGGCCGATGACTATACAGGAAATTGGTCAAGTTAAGGAGAAGCCGAGTGAAAAACTAGCAGAGCAAGGGAATTTTTCCAGAAACGCACTTTCCCATGTTGTATTTCCTGCTGACGGTTCATCCTGTGCTTCCACAAGCCAGTTCATGAACTTGTCTTGATGAGGGCTCCCAGGGACTTCCAACTTAACCAGAAACCTCTGGGCTAACATAATTCTTTCTACTGGAGGAATTCCCCCCCCCCACCACCTGGTTGCCTCCAGATACAATATAATTCCATTTGCATAATGAACAAAGATGAATGGATCAAAAACCCCAGCATATCTGGGCGATGCTAAGATGGAGGTGTCCTTCAAAGAGCTTGCTTGCTTTTTGCAAATTTCCAGTAACGTGCTTCCTTTTAGCTATGAATCCCAACCATCTATTCCCAAAACTTGATGTCTCTTTCCTTCTTTCAGTAGCTTTGTCTCGTTCTCCTATCTAAAAAAAATCATGGAGGTGTAGAATACGACATAGACAAACAGGTCTCAAAAGAGCCTGGGTGGAGCAGTGGGCTAATGCCTCCTTAAGTAACACCAGCTGCCTGCAATTAGTGCAGGTTCGAGTCCCACCAGGCTCAAGGTTGACTCAGCCTTCCATCCTTCCGAGGTAGGTAAAATGAGGACCCAGATTGTTGGGGGCAATTAAGCTGACTTTGTGATAATGCCGCTTGTGGGGGGGGGGTGAAAGCCCTAATAAGCAGGCATATACATAGAACAAAGGCTATTGCTAAGCACATTGATTTGTGCTTCTTAGATTGTAAGCCGCCCTGAGTCTTCGGAGAAGGGCGGGATATAAATGGGATTTTAAAAAAAAATAGGGTGATGCAGTCAAAATCTCCCCCTGTCTTAACCCCACTTTATCCCCACCAAATTCCACAACTATTTAGCTCCTTGTGATGGCCTTGAAGTAAAACGTTTCTTACTTTTTGAGCCTACCCTACCTACAATTCTCGCTAACTACATGGGGAAATCACATTGGAGGGAAAATCCAGTTAGGGTTAGGGTTAGGTCTCCATGAATCCGGAGAACAATTGCGAAAGAGATTCGTAATTAGAAAAGGGTCTACAACTGAACCAGTCGTTTTATCATCTCAGGTCCATATTGTCTGCTGGACAACTAGGAATCCCTTCCACCCTCCAGAACATCTGAGCTTCCATTCCTTTCCACTGAAAAGAGGATGTATAAAACTACAGTTGAGCAACGTGGATCAAGAATGTTGTCCCTCTTTACCAAAAGAGAGATACCTTCCAAACAACAGAGATAAATAGAGGTGAAGTAGCTGAGATAATTTATCTTGGGTTATCCTTGAAATTCAAAGTAGGGTGTGATGCCACCATTCATCCATGGATCCTATCCCAGAGGTGGTGCAACGTTTTCTTCTCTCTTGGGCAACTGAGGTAGATGCTTGTGTTTATTGATGAATGGGTGTCATGGAGAGTCAGATAACAAATATCACCAACCGTCATTACCACTCCCTCTTATAATTGCAATGTCATTCTCTGGGAAGAGATGAGCAACTTCCAAAGAAGATTGGAGGACCCAAAAACTTTGCAGCAGTGCAGATCCCAGACCTTAAGCCTTACAACGGGACGTTGATCAAGTCAACTTTATGGATTCAAAATCATGGTGTAATTTGGGAGAGGAAGGGAAAACCGGCTTGAGGGACATTTTCCAATGCAAAGACGGTTTATTTTGTTTCATATGCTTCCTTTAAAATTATATCATTGATAAACAGACTGGCCCCAGATCAAAATTCGGATAACTGCCGAGAATTGGTGTTAATGATCTTGCTTAGGAAAAGTCAACTTTATCAGGACCTGTCAAGGACGTGGAAACTTCATTCTTCTATGGTTTGCACTCCACTCTTTCCAATTTTTGCTGAAGGATGTCGAGGCTAGTGTACCATACCCATAGCATTGTTTGTGCCTTTCACCCCATTTTTGCACCAAATAAGCGAAAAGAAAGAAAGAAAGAAAGAAAGAAAGAAAGAAAGAAAGAAAGAAAGAAAGAAAGAAAGAAAGAAAGAAAGGAGGAAGGAAGGAAGATAAGAAAGGGGAAAGGAAGAAAGGAAGGAAGGAAGGTTCCATTCCCCATTCAGTAAATTTTGCACACCCCTGGTAAATCCTACTTCTCATCTTGTTGCTGAGAAGAAGACCTAAACGGATTTACTTGTAGAAAGACAGATTCTAATTGGAATGGGGAAGAACAGGCTCCAGCTCAACCCGGCCAAGACTGAGTGGCTCTACGTACCGGCATCTCGTTTAGTCCAAGAGGTTCCATCTTTGGTTATGGGAGGGGAGGTGTTACCTCCCGTTGACAGGGCGCGCAACTTAGGCGTCCTCCTGGATACACGACTCAGTTTTGAAGAGCATCTAGGAGTTGTGGCCAGGGGGGCTTTTGCCCAGGTTCACCTGGTGCGCCAGTTGCGCCCCTATCTGGACCGAGATGCCCTACGTACGGTCACCCATGCACTCGTTACCTCCCGTATAGATTACTGCAATGCTCTCTACATGGGGCTGCCCTTGAAGACCACCCGGAGGCTCCGGCTGGTGCAGAATGCGGCCGCGCGGGTTGTGATGGGAGTATCCCGATACTCCCATATTACACCCCTCCTGCGTGAGCTGCATTGGTTACCGGTTGTCCTCCGGGTGAGATTTAAGGTGCTGGTTCTTACCTATAAAGCCCTACATGGCTTAGGCCCGGGATATTTGCAGGACCGTCTGCTGCCGGTAACAAATTCCCATCGTCCAGTACGCTCACACAGAGAAGGCCTCCTCAGGGTACCATCAGCTAGGCAATGTCGGCTGGCGACCCCCAGGGGGAGGGCCTTCTCTGTGGGGGTGCCTGCCCTGTGGGATCAGCTTCCCCTTGATCTCCGGATTGCCCCGGATCTCCGGTCCTTTCGTCGTGACCTCAAAACATTTCTTTTCCATCAGGCTGACCTGGACTGACGATAGGTTTTTTTTTAAAATGTTTTT
Organism: Vipera berus; assembly: GCF_964194415.1. NCBI lineage: Eukaryota > Metazoa > Chordata > Lepidosauria > Squamata > Viperidae > Vipera > Vipera berus. The sequence goes on from NC_138219.1 coordinate 8,937,852, forward strand.
AATATTTTATCACTGGGGCTTGTTAGTTTAATCCTTTTTAAAAAACTTTTGTACTATTGTGTTTTATTGTTGTTAGCCGCCCTGAGTCCTTCGGGAGATAGGGCGGCATATAAGTCCCAATAATAAATAAATAAATAAATAAATAAATAAATAGATAGATAAATAAATAAATAAATAAATAAATAAATAAATAAATAAATAAATAAATAAATAAATAAATAAATAAATAAGACAGAAAATAGAACCAGGGACCCAGAGCGGTACTTCTCTCCTTTTCACCGGATGTGACCCAAGTGGTGACTAGACCATGATCTGTCTGGAATGCTTGAGTGTGGATTCTTTCCCTGGACAGAGATGGGATCCAAATTAGGGTCCCTGATAAGCATCACAAGCCCCAGGAGGTGGACTTTACGGTCCCACGTCTCTGGAAAGTCTCAGGTTGAGAGAACCTGGCATTGGATCTGCTGACTTGGTGACTTCCTTTGTGCTCCACCCCTGGCTTTCTCAGAGGATAATTTTGTGGTTTCTCTGCCTGCCCACATCGCTTAACACATCCTTCTGAATCAAGGCAGATTTAAAAAAAAAACCAACATCACAGTTGAGTTGATTTATGAACCTGCAGAAGGCAACCACACCAGCTGCTACAATCTCTTCGCTTATCTTTTTGCCAAAGTTGGTTGCCATAACCGCACAACACTGATGGAATACACAACATGATTGTGTCAGACTGTGTGGGCATTGCCCTGAAAAATCGGAGTGTCTGTAGGATGGGGGTGGGTGGGCTGCACCTGTGTTGATGACATCATCAGGAAAATGTTGGGACTTACCCACTTGCAACAGACCTTGAGACCCAAGGTTTTGTGTAATGGTGCTATTCGTATCATGTTGTTATGATGCGCAGGTATCGGGTAATCACATTCTGCTGTGCATGTAGCTTTGGGGCCCCTACTACACCACCTGGAAGACATCAACTATAGTTTTTTTCCCCTTCTGAAATAAATAGGACAATCATCTATTGAAGACCATCCTGGACAAGATTGGGCCACTCATCAATCAAGAAAGAGTTTGTAGTTCATGTTGATTTGGGAGCACAGCCTGGAATCTCAAATATGATATCACTATTGTGGAAGAAACAGAATATTAGGTGATGCCATAAACAAAAAGGGTCCCGAATAAATGAATGAATGAAGACTAAATGAACGAATGAAGAGTGAGTGAATGAATGGATGGATGGATGAATGAACAAACCAGAAAGGTCCAGAATGAATGAATGAATGAGCTTGAATCCCATTTTTAATTTTATAGTAAAAAAAATCATTTTGTACTGTTATCAACAGATGTTGTCTTTATCTGGCCACCTGCTGCCCCCTTGTGGTCTTTTTAGAACCTTGAGATAATACTTGACTACAAGGATTGCCTTCAGAAGGGTTAAGTTTCTCAAAGACAATTGGCCTTGGTTGAACCTCCTCTTTCAGAGACAGCTAATTTTCATACCACTCTTGGGGACCTTTCACAGAAACCAAATCTGGGGTCTTGTACCCCTCCCCGGTACACCAATGTCATGGAGACCCATCAACATTAGGGAGATGTCCATCAAGGAGAATGTGTCTCAAAGATGTCCTTGGACCTAGAACCAGCCTTTTCAAAAGCCAGTGGGGTTGAACTGAGGGCTTGGGCTGACAAAAGCTGCATTGCACCATGAGTCCCATCAGTGACCATTCTGCTCCTGGATCTCTGCTTCTAGTGATTCCAAAAATAATTCTACAAAGTCCATCAGACACCCTCATAGGCTATGCCATCCTGTTGAAGGGCAACCTAATGACGTATGCCTTGTATTCATGTTTTCCTATGATGGATCTTTTATAGGGTCAAGTGTGTAGTTAACAATTTTTATTTATTTATTTATTTATTTTAATTCCATTTATATCCCGCCCTTCTCCGAAGACTCAGGGCGGCTTACAAGCTTAGCAGTAGCCTTCATTCTATGTATATGCCTGCTTATTAGGGCTTTCACACAACCCCCAAGCGGCATTATTAGAAAGTCAGCTTTTATTGCCCACAACAATCTGGGTCCTCATTTTACCTACCTCGGAAGGATGGAAGGCTGAGTCAACCTTGAGCCTGGTGGGACTCGAACCTGCACTAATTGCAGGCAGCTGGTGTTACTTAAGGAGGCATCAGCCCACTGCTCCACCAAGGCTCTTTATAATCAAGTGAGCATCTCAGGTTCGGTCACCTGTGTCACCGGCCACCCCCTCCCAGTGCTTGCTTTAACTCCTATGTTAGTTTAACATTCTTTTATGTTAGTGTAGATCCACCTATTCCTGACATACAACTTCACCTCTTAGAAATGTTTCCCTTGAACATTAAAAACAAAGCTTTGCCTGGGCTGGTCTTCCACCACACGAACCTTTTAAGAATTTCAGATATGTGTGGAGATAGAGTTGGGTGTCTGACACAGGTTGCATTCATGATTTAGCAAGTCTATGTTTATGTCCGTCCTTGGTTTGCTTGATTCCATCTTTGTCTGGAGAATCCCTTTTGGAGTTCCGATTTTTAGGTGAGAACATTTCAATGCTAGGAGACTAAAGTTTGATGCAATAAGAAGTTTATTTAGATGAAGAAGCAATGTGAATTTTTTTTGAGAGAGAGTGTGTCTAGGTAATGCTGGTCTGAAAAATCCCACATCAACACAAAATTATGTGCATAATGTCTGAGTCAGAATGTAACATTTCCCAGCAGCCCATGCCATGATAAGGAGGATCAACTCCATTCAAGGTCATCTCTACCCAGAAATGAGGTCAATCTAAGGTTGGATTTAATCATCTTCTTAGACTTCACTTCTAGGAAGGAGAAGATTGGATGTGATGATCTAGTCTCCCATTAATATGGACTGACTACCCATTTTCTTCTGAAACCCCTCAAACTGGGGTTGTAGAAGAAGTCCATTGTTCCAGAACATTAATGGAAGACAAAAACAATCTCGAAAAGCAGCTTGAAGGACACTGCACATGGAGTTCTATCCCTGGTTGGTTCCATGACGAAGAGAGAAGATCTGGACCTCAATGAGCAATGAAAGCATGGAAACAAAGATTGGGCACACATTCCTAGAAACCACAAACAAATGTTAGAAGGCTTTGAAGACCATCTTAGGTCATCCTTGAGGTCGTTCTTGAGTTTAAAAGTAGTAGTCACTTTCCAAGGATTTCAGGCTTGAGCAGCTGAAATCTGATGCAGCACCAGCGGGCAGCAAGCCATACCCTCCGTGATTGATGATCCCGCTGGGTGGAACGGCAGCACAAGGGTTGCATTGCTCGATGCAAACTGATTGGTCAGCGCAGTAGATAGAGGGCCCAGGGATGTTCAAGGTGTAGGGTGGTGGTTGTATGGTCACGGTCATGGGTGGGCAGCTGGTATAGCAGTTCCATCCAGAAGCCATCTTTGCTGGACTGAAGGATTGGGAGCTAAGGCAACCTATTAGGAAGGAGAGGACACACGTTAAAGACCACCAACGACATGTAAGTCTCAGCATGGTGAGATGCCATATCTCTGCAGTAACTTAGAAAAGGATGAGGACCACCAAACAGGTACAGTAAGTAAATACATCACAGGATGCCAGACAACTCAGTAACAAACTAAACACATTAAGTAAAAACATGGAGGAAAGATGGACATGAAAGCTACGGTAGAGACTTCGTTGGTGATCAGCACTGGAAACTTCTCACCTTGGTTGTTCAAGAATGGATTTTTAAAATAAAGTAAAATTGGTTTAACGGAATAACTGAGTTGGAAGGGACCTTGGAGGTCTTCTAGTCCAACCCTCTGCTCAAGCAGGAAACACCTACACCATTTCATACAGATGGTTCTCCAATCTCTTCTTAAAAAGTGATGGAGCACCCACGACTTCTGAAGGCAAGCCATTCCACTGGTTAATTGTTCTCACTGTTTGGAAATTTCTCCTTAGTTCTAGGTTGCTTCTCTTCTTGATTAGTTTCCATCTGTTGCTTCCTGTCCTGCCTTCAGATGCTTTGGAGAATAGGCTGAGCCCCTCTTCTTTGTGGCAGCCCCTCAAATACTGGAAGACTGCTATCATCTCACTCCCGAGTCCTTCTCTTTCTTAAACTAGACATACAGAATTCCTGCAACCATTCTTCACGTTTTATCCTCCAGTTTACATTGGTAGAAACCAAAACCACGTCCCCCTCCTCTTTCTAAAGCACTTGGGCAGTTGCCTGATTTAGAGAAACAGCAAGGGGACCTTTGGATATCCCAGCTCCTTTGTAAATCCAAAACCTTAAATGATTTAATAGGAAAAGAAAAGGTAGCAGAAGATGAGGGGTACTGCAAGAGTTCTCAAACCTTGAAAACATCTTAACATCACTTACCAGGAGTGGAAAGTTCTTCACTTGAGCTGGTCGAGACAGTCTGTCTTTTTTCCTGTGTGAACTCTGGGTTTTTATACTAGGCCGTCTCTGAGAGTTTTGATAAACTGTTAACATGATGTTTCTTTATGTCCCTCCCCTGTTTTGTCAAGAAATGATTTCACGTCTCATCTCCTCCTTTGTGATTCTACGGTGTCTCCTTCCAGAGGTGGGAACAGTCTTAAAATTGCTACAAGGCCTCAAAATTCCACAATATGATTACTGTTGTTGCTGAGGATGAGCTGTTGAGGTCAAAACAGTTTCTAGAACATTGGAAAATGGAGTCTTTGGGTGTGGGGGGGGAGTTGGGGGGGGCTCCTTTCTTGACTTGAGCTTGGCTGCATGGATGAAGATCTTCCCATTTTTTTCTTTTCTTCCTTTGATTGTGTTGAACTTCCCTAGTTGATCCTCCCCCCTTCCCGGTTGGAAAAATCCCTTCAGGTGATCAGGCCAAAGATCTTCTCATTCCAGTATTTAACATGTATGAATCCATCTTCCAACTTTGCTGGTATCTGATTGCTATCTATCTATCTATCTATCTATCTATCTATCTATCTATCTATCTATCTATCTATCTATCTATCTATCTATCTATCTATCTATCTATCTATCTATCTATCCCATAGCTAAGCCTCCTCTTTGATTCCTGTAATATTCAGAACATATGTCACTCAAGAATGTGACACATTTCTTCCTAGTGTCCTATCAACAGCTGATCTTTGCAGGACATCTCTCTTAAAACCCTGACAGTCTGGAAGGACTCTATATGCCACCTGTAAACTGGACAGAATTCCAGTTGTGACTCATTTTCATTTGGGGAAGAGCTGAATTATAACAGGTTCCAGATGATTGTCTCCACCTACGAGGTGGATGGATAAACTAGCAAACTGGAACGGATGGTGGCAAAGAGTGAAGTCACCCTTAAAACAACTCGGGAGTTACATAGAGGGAGGTGATGTATAAGTAACTAATTAGAGACTTGGGGAGAAAAAACACACACACCACCTTTCTGATTCCCTCGTGAAAGCTATAAAAGCGTAAGAGAGAATTCCATGGTGCTAGATTATTTCTCCTATACCGGTTGGGTTTTTCTTGAGGTAGGAGCTGGTAAGTTTTGCGCAGAAAATTGAATTGTGCAAGGATTCTTCCTGGCACCAGAACTTCCTTCCCACGAACCCTAAGAAAAATAGAAATAAGTCTGTGCAGTACTGTATCTATATCTTGATTTTTGCCTGGATGTTCTTGCTTTTAAGCTCTTGGTGATTCAGAGGCTCTTAATAGATTTATTAAATGTGTTCCATCAGAGTTCGGGGTTACCCAGACGTGCTTTTCCAAAAGGCAATTGAACTTTCTTGTCCCCCCCCCCACCCCCACCCCCCCGCTTTGAAACATTTTGCTTCTCATCCAAGTAGCTTCTTCTGGATGTGAAGCGACACATTTTCAAAGAAAAACCCAAGGAAGGCCAGTTGACTTTTTGAAAAGCATCTGGAGGATTGAGAAGCCATAAATGTTCAGAGATAAAGTTCAGGGATAACGTTTCAACACAGTCCACAGTTAGACAATGATGTGAAATGGGCAATTATGGAGAAGAACGCTTAATGCTGATCAATGAAACTCCTGGAGTTAAACCAGGCATTTAGATATTTATTTAGTGAGTGTTTAGTCAATGCTTTAAAACATGGGGATATATGCCTGATCTTCTGTTCTGAAGCTTCTCTTTTCTCAATCTCTCTGGCTACCGTTAGCTTCACCACGTCCAAGATGACTTCTGGATGGAACCATGGTTATACCAGCTGCCGTTGCATGACGGTGACTGTGCAGCCACTACCATTCGCCCTGAACCTAACCAGCTCAGCTCTCCACTGCCCTGAGCAGTCATTGTGCATGGAGCAACACAACCCTTGTGTCCCAATATCCCACTGTGACGACTCCCTTTGCAGCAGTGCAGCCTCTACTTCCAGTGTGGCTTCTGAGAAGTCCATATCCAGGAGTCAGAGAAGTGGATGCTTTCCTTGCCGACGGTGTTGAGGCCAGGATCTGGGAGAAGATGGAGAAGAAGGATGGAAAGGGAATTCATGATGGCGGTGTCAAGATTGAAGCTCGCTTGGCTGGTGCGACAATTATTGCTTCTTAGCTTGGCAATGAACTTGGGGATGGGGTGGGATGGGGAATTGGAATGCAGGCTTCAAAGATCAAGAAGCCAGACCCTGAGAATCAAGGACAGTGCACCAGGTGTCTGGCCAGACCCAGAGACACTTTCTCATAACACTATTTTTCTAGTTGGTTGGGCAACTTGACCTGACCAAGGGAGGGAGGGAGGGAGGGAGAATTCCATGGTTTTACTATTTGGGTTCGGGAGTGTGTGTCTCGTTAGAGCTGGTTTTGCTTTCACACGTGCCAAAATGTTGTACTCAATAAAGTTTTACATTAAAAAACCAGAATGTCTCGAAACTGTTTGCTTGGTTGAGTTTGTCAATCCAGAACCTTGACAGGTGGACTTGTTGTGCAGATGTAACGTTGACTAATATTAATAACTCCACTATGCTAGAGTTATGGTGGTGTTTTCTAGATTAGACTGAACTATGCCTAAGAAGACACCTTCGTGGTTTTATGTATGTGTGTTTCATCGGGAACATCCTTAAAAGTTTTGAAGATTCCTCTGATGTAAACAATTTCTCTCTTGCTTTGTAGTCAATTAATTTTGGGTTTATTCCAAAATCAAATCTTCATTGCAATAATCCCTGGGTTTTTTCTGTTGCTTCTGTGTCTTCTTCCAAAGGCAAACACTGCGAACCAACATTATAGTAGAGGGTTGTATGAATGTTTAGCAAGGCTGATCAAGAATGCCTGTTGAGCAAACCATGTCTTCTATTGGATGTCTGAACCCAGTTTTTAATTTTAAGTTCTGCAGCATTCTTTTCTGGCCAGGACTTCAAAAAGTATGCTGTTACGACTTTGTGAAGTGCCAACCAAGGTGCATCACCCCCAAAATTGCACTACGGAGAGTCACCGGTGGGAACTGAACATAACACAAATGCAAGCTTTGGCTGTTTTCAGCTCTTCTGAAATCAGATACAACAGTCAGGGTACAAATGGATCAGGACTGTTCAGTCCTAAAGTGCTTTGGTTGTTGATGAATTTAAGGGATGTAATCTAGTAACCTCTTGAAACTGAGGCATCCATTTTATTTGGCTGTAATTTTAAGTTTTCTTCATTTGCACGTGGATTAAGGAGGCATGTCTATGAGATTCTCAATCGTCCAGGTCACGGTGGTTCCAAAGGTGCTTTTTTCAGGAGGCAACTGGACTTTCTTGTTTTTCTGTGAAGACGTTTCACTTCTCATCCAAGAAGCTTCTTTAGCTCTGACTGGATGGTGGGGAATGGAAGGATTTGCAAGAAATATAAATCAAATCACTTCATCAGTTCTGTTCAAGCCTTGGGATCAATCAACTTTTCATCAGATCAGCTGAGTGTTCAGATGTTTGTATGGCCTTGGTGATCAAATTGATCTCCTCCTATGCCCAGGAAATTCCATTAAGACTATATATCCTGATAAGAGGGGGAATGGGACCAGGAGAAAACATGATTCCGTCAATATGTTGTGATCAATCTTCCCAAAATATCTAAGATGGTCAGAAAGACTAAGACGAGAAGTTGGGGTTCCCTTGGTCCATATTTTTGTGGTCAAAAATGGACAATGCTGTATCACTTCAGATGCAGCTCTCCACATTTTTGAGAACTAGTACGGTGTACGGGGACCATGGAGTGTACTAGTTAATTGTTCATGATGCTTGCTGATTTCACCCCTAATAGGAAGATTTACATGGAAATGATGCAACCTACACAAAATTTAACCATTTCTAGTGAAGAAAATACCATTCTACTTCCTTGGTTGGTTGGTTGATTGATTGATTGGATTTATACGGTCATCCATCTCACACCAGTGACCCTGGGCCATTTACAAGAATTAAAAATGCAACCTCAACCCTAATATCCAATGATCAAACAAGAAACACATGAAAAGTAGCAGACTTGTTTGTCTTCCTAAGACCTTGCAAAAGGATAAGAGGGTCTGTTTTGGTTTGGTTTTTGCTGTTTTCTAGGGCGGGGCTACCACTGAGAAGATCCTCCAGGCCCACCAGGACCAACTATTTGATGGAAGTGATCTGGAGGATTCCCTCTCTGCTAGATCTGGTGGGCTGAGCAGAAACAATGGAAACCAAGTCTCAGATCTGTGTTGACTTTTGAAGGAGTAATCCCATAGCTAGAGCAGGGAAAGATTGGACTCTTAGAGGTTCCCAACGACCCCAATCTCTTTAGCAAGGCCACATTTCTCTTCTCCAGAACTGTGATTTTTTCCTTCACTGACCCAGAGAAGAAGTAGCCAAAGATCATTAGGTAAAAGGTAAAGGTTCCCCCGCACATGCGTGCTAGTCGTTTCCGACTCTAGGGGCCGGTGCTCATCTCCGTTTCAAAGCCGAAGAGCCAGCGCTTGTCCGAGGACGTCTCCGTGGTCATGTGGCCGGCATGACTAGACGCCAAAGGCGCACGGAACGCTGTTACCTTCCCACCGGAGTGGTCCCTATCTTTCTACTTGCATTTTTACGTGCTTTCGAACTGCTAGGTTGGCAGAAGCTGGGACGAGTAACAGGCGCTCACTCTGTTATGTGGCACTCGGGATTCGACCCGCCAAACTGCCGACCATCTGATCGACAAGCTCAGCGTCCTAACCCACTGAGCCACCACGTCCCTCAAAAAGATCATTACAATAGAATAATAACAAAAGGAAACTTTTGGTTTGGTTGCAATAGATGGTTTATTTTAAATGAAGAGGAGAAGCAGCGGAATTATTTCAACTGCATCCAACATGGAACAATAAAAATTGCCCTTTGGAGGAGAACATTGGTGAAGGAGGAAGAACATCTGGAAAGAGTAACAGCAACTTCAGTAAGAAACAGGCGAGATTGTATAGCTACAGAGGATTGCAAGGCTATGTTCTTGATTCATCAAGAGATTCCATTGTGAACACTCTGCTGCTTAGAATATATTCCCAGATCTTGGGTGGCATAATTCTTGGTCCAGAAACAAGTGGTACAAGGGTTTTCTGGAAGCAGGGCAGCTGGAAAAGGCTGGTCTACCAAGCAAGGCTTCCTATACATTTCAGGTACATTTGTAAGAGTCCATGTCTACCAATGGAATCACTCAAGACAATCTCAACGTCTCCTGTTTCTTCATCTCTGTTGCGTGATGGGTGATCTTAGAATCTCTGGCTAACCGAGCTCCATTCACTCTGACTCCTGGGCAGAGACTTCTGAGGAAGGCTGGGGGAAGAAACGACGGAGCTGGCGTAGCTTCTACGGCTGATGGGAGGACACAGTGGTGGAACGCAAGGGTTGCATTGGTCAATGCAAAGAGGTTGATCGGGGCAGTAGAGAGATGGGCCTGGGATGCTCACAATGAAAGGTGGTGGCTGAAGGGTCACGGTCACGGGAGGGCAGCTGGAATAGCATGGCATTCTTCCATAAGACATGGTAGATGAGCTGGTGTGGATCTAGAGGAACATGAGGAAAGAAAATAGATGTTGAATGGAAGGGTTGACCAACTCAAAATCTCTTAGTCTTCAATTTCTAATTTCCAACCCTCTTTGAACCTTTAACTCAGGAAGACAGAGACTCATAGACTCATAGGGTTGGAAAGGACCTTGAAAGTCTTCTAATCCAAGCCTCTGTTCAAGGCAGGAGTCCTACGTGGACTCATAAGACATGTTCAATCTAGAAAAATAAGGAATCATATTTAAGAGACTAGCTTTTTCTCAACCCAACAGCTCTTTTTTTTCATTTCAATCTGTGGGGTTCTCACAATTCACCAGCAGGCTAAGATGTTCTTCACTGGTCTTCCAAAGTCTTCTAAAGTGGGCCTTCTCCTTCATCCCACTCTTTCCAAATCTTTATGGAGGTTCAGTAGATGCTTAAAGGGGAACTGAAGCTAAGGGAAAACTGGACCCAACAAGGGGGAAGGAAAACCTTTCTAATCTCACAAATATAAAAAGAGAGGAAGAATTTCTAAAGGTTGGTAGATGTATCTCAGCTCAACTTACCTGATTCCGAGACGAGACGGAAGATTCCGTTGCAGGATCTCAGGCTGGAGGAAGTCAAGTGATCAAGCTCTGAGAATTCCTGGGTATTTATACAGTTTCTCCAGCAGAAATAGGATGATTAGTCCGATTTTTTTTAAAAAAGTTCTAATTAACTGAGTAAGCTTTGTGGAACACCCTGGTTGGTACTGCAAGGGATGTGCTCCATCTATGTTTTTCTTAGGTGTTTAGGTGAGGTTCCTTTTTCCTGACAGCTGCTAAAGATTTCTGGGTCACGTTGGGCTGATCCCCAATTTTCTGGCTCCATTTGATCACCGGATTCTTGCTGATTCCATAGAAAAAGAATACAGTTTGTGATGAAGGGTGTGCATTTTGCTCAGAAAACAGGAGTCTTCTGAGTGATGCTTTTCATTAAGCTTGTAAACTAATAATGCACTATCAGCCTGGGCTGATCTCAAAAAACTAAGCAGAGTTTATTACAATACAATTTAATACAATACAATTTAATACAGTGCAAATTTATTCAATGCGGTGTAATACAATTCAATTTAGTACAATACAACCTAATGCAGTATAATTTAATACATCACAGGCTAATTCAATAGAATTTAATACAGTACAATTTAATACATTTTGATGCCACATAATTTAATACAGTGGAATTTAATATAATACAACTTTATTTAATACAATGTAAGGCAATTCTACTTAATACAATAGAATTTAATTTTAATCTATTGAATTTAAATTAATCCAATAGAATTTAATGCAATAGAAATTAATGAAGTAGAATTTAATACAATATATTTGAATGCAATACAGGTTAATGCAATACAATTTAATAAAAGACAACTTAATTTAATGCAATGGAATTTAACACAATATAACTTAATTAGATACAATTTAAGATAATTAAAATGTTACTCAATTTAAGACAGTAGGGTGGGTGCCTTTTGTCTCCCAAGTAATAATTATAAATAATTTAATAATAATTTATTTGGTCAATTCTACCCAGGTTTAAAAGAAACCAGGGCCCTTTGATTATTTCCATCAATCAACTTTTTTTTGCCATGTTCACTGATCAGTAAGTAATATTTTTTTTGTAATAGATGTATAATTTTTATTAAGGAATTTTCAATGGTATAAAAGCAAGATAAGTCCTGAAACCCCAAAGAAAAAGAATAGGGAAAAATGGTAAAAAGCAATAAGGCAAAATAAATAGATTTATTACATGGAATAAATGAATAAATGAAAATAAATGGAATTGTTAGTCACCCAGAGCCATTGATTGAGATGGGTGGCTATAGGGGTTGAATGAATGAATAAATAAATGAATAAATGTATTTTTCTTTCAAATTAATTGTTTTCCTATCCCGCCAAAGCATAAATATGATGATGAAGAAATGTCAGCTAATTTGTCAGCCAATCCAGAGCTAATCCTGATGTTTTGACTCAGCTCTAGCCAAAATGACACTCGACTCATAATAGATCCGAGACAGTCCCCACCTATGGGGAGAACATATAGAACCAGATAAGCAAGTGAGGAAGGGCCGTTACAAAGTGTGAGCTCATTCTTGAAACAACTTGGGTGTCACAGTAATTACAACAGCGTTGACAGCTAATTGGAGGAGAACGAATAAACCATTTGGTCAGGATACTTAAGAAATTGTCAAGCCCTGGGGAAATCAGGAGATTCGGGCAGTTCAAATGAGTGAAAAGACTTAGATCTCTTGTGGGCGCACAAGGACTCATGACTTATGACGCGTTTGACCCCTCTCTCCCTCGGGTTCAGCCTGGTCACCTCCTCCATCAATTGTGTAAAAATTCAGAGGAAGAACAGGAGAGAAAGCATCTGATTTGGGGGACACCAATTTACTCCCCTTGGATTTTATTCACTGCAGAAACAAGTAAATTGGGTGTCATGAGCAGAAGTGAAGGTTTAATTAAACTGAACAAATTAAATTAATTTAAACTGATTTATTGTTAAGAGCTAGGGACAGGGATCTTCTCAACTGACGATTGGCAGCTGCTTAGATTAGACACTCAAGGGGTTTTGGACTTTGTTCTTTGTGGCTATGTAAGGATTCTAGGCTGATTCCCCCTTTTCATTCTGCCCCCAGATTCTGCCAGCCCTTCTCATACAGTTGGGGAGAATTCTGTGTTGACTTGATCTGTGCATTTGTGCGACTTTCCCCCTGTTGATACAGGTAGTCCTTGAATTATAACCATTTGTTTAGGAAGTGTTTGAAGTTGCAGCAGCACCATTAAAAAGTCCATCTATGTTACCTAGTTGAGTAATGAAAGTCTGCAAGCAAACAGCCAAGCTCAGAGAGCATCAAAGATTCCCCAGCTCATCCCTGAGCGACAATGGAATCTTCCCTCTCTCTCTCCCTTCCTCTGTCCACTCTTCCATCCCTTCATCCCTCTCTTCCTGCCTCCATTCCTCCATCTTTCCATCCCTTCCTAACTTCCACCACCAGGAACGGTTGCTGGAATTGGGTATGTCTAGTCTAATCAAGAGAAGGACAAGGGGGGATATGATTGCAGTGTTCCAATATCTCAGGGGTTGCCCCAAAGAAGAGGGAGTCAAGCTATTCTCCAAAGCGCCTGAAGGCAAGACAAGAAGCAATGGATGGAAACTAGTCAAGGAGAGAAGCAACCTGGAACTAAGGAGAAATTTCCTGACAGAACAATTAACCAGTGGAACAACCTGCCTCCAGAAGTGGTGAAGGCTCCAACACTGGAAGTTTTTAAGAAGAGACTGGACAGCCATTTGTCTGAAATGGTATAGAATTTCCCGCCTGAGCAGGAGGTTGGACTAGATGACCTCCAAGGTCCCCTCCACCTTTTATTATTATCAGAGACCACCAAGGACTCCCTGTGTTAAGATCCCTCACAAGCTTCATTGTCATTCATTGTTGAACTGGGAGCTTCACTTGTCCATCAAAGTTTGTCAGCTCTGAAATTTTTGGGTTGTTTCTTAGTTCAAGTTCCAGCTTTATTAAGAGCTCCTAACTGCTTTTGATCTTTGCTCCTTGTGAACCTCCAGGCTGTGGAAATGTGCACCTTCAAGCTTTCAAAATAATTTGTTTAGCGCTACCAGACAATTTTTGTTCTCTTTGGCTGTCACTTCATCAATTCCCCCCCACCCAAGGACAATGAAGACTGAGATTGCTGCCCTGAATCCTTTAACCACTGAATAGGGATATCATCCCCGCCCCTGCCACCTGGCCCTTGACCCCATTGACTTTTAAGAAAGGGGGAGAAAGCAATTTTTTCCATATTTATCCAAGCTTTTCTGTTAAGAGGGAATGACATGAACACAACAGGAAACCAAGAACTTCAATGCAGAAAAAGATTTTATTTAGAGAGACAGACAATAGATAGCTGAGGAGTTCACAGGAATTGGATTGCAAGATCAAACGTGGCCAAGAAAAGGCTCCCACTGTCCTAAGCAAATTGAAGATGGGATTCAAACAGAAAGGATGAAGTGTCTTCTTATACCAGTTGTCTGGATGATGGGACTTCTGATCTGGCCTCCTGTTTATAGTTCTCTTCTATAAGTTCTTTCCTGATGGACAGGCCCAACAGAGAAAGGCAAGGGTAGAGTTCATACATGAGATAAATAGATTTATTGGGCTATAAGATCTGGATGTCTCAAGTCCTTGGTTCTTTGTCATCTTCATCCCATGGAGTATCATTTCAAGGCTTAGAATGTCTTGCAAGATCCACAGTTCTTCTAGTATTTGGACACAGTTTTCTGAGAAGAAGTGCTGGCTAAGATGAGCGGGCGGGGTCTCCTGTAGCTTGGGACCCCACATTGTGGAACACAAGGGTTGTATTGGTCAATGCAGAGTGGTTGATCAGGGCAGAAGAGAGCTGGTCCTGGAACGGTGACTGTGAATGGTGGTGGATGGATGGTCACAGAGGTGGGAGGGCAGGTGAAAGAGCAGAGGTCCCATCTGGAGGCCATCTTGGTTGAACTGGGTGGGTGGATCTACAAAAAGAAAAAACCCACAGAAGAAAGAGTTAATTAAAGTCAGATCCTTAATTTTTCCTGTTCTTTTCATGCATCTGTTGAACAAGGAATCTGAAATACAGAGAAGGACCTTGGCAATGAGATTAGATGCCAAAGAACCTTAGTTTTTGAAAATGATACATTGAGGAAGTTCATCCAGAACTTGGAGAACTCATCAAGTGATGAAAAACCTGGACACAGTTTCCACCTTACTTCTTTCCAGGAGTTTCAATACTCAAATACACAAATGGTTACAATAAATTGGACAAGATAGCCACCACCAGCCAACAGAATTTGCAACAGGTAGCTCCCCCTGGTCCCTACGACCAAGTTTTTAAAAGGATCTCCAACAGAAAAGGTAGAACTTACAAGGTTCAGTGGTGAATACAGCTCAAGTTGAGTTCTTCAGTCCTAAACAAATCTGATGTTAGACTTTGGATCTGCTGGACTTTTTATATGTTTGCAGAATGGGTGATGCCTTCAATTGCCGGGATTCTAATTAATTGCTCATTGTCGTTTTCCTGTTTGTATCACTCACTTTCAAGGCATGACACCTCGTTTTGCATTCTTGGCACTTCATTCAGAGGTGGAGCCCTTTGAGTGAAAACCACAATGGACCAAATCTTTCAGACATTGGTTTTAGGTCAGTCATAATCAGGGTTGCTGATGAAATTTTAGGGACCGCAGAATTGGAAAAGCATTTTGTTGAGGTTCCTCACATCAACAGAGGAGAGATTTTCCTCAAGTTTACCCAATATTGGAGAAATAAGATAGGAGGTGGGCTGGATCAGGCCAACAATCAATTGGATAAAGTGACATGGAAAGATACCATACAGAGAAATTCAATATTGCCTTCTTTCTTGGGTTCCACTCAGTATTAGATAAACCAACATGACAATGTGAGTCTTCTCCATCCAGAACAAATCTATTCTTGTCCATGTTTCTACCCTATAGTACCTTCTGACTCCATAAAACTGTTTTCTCCCTACCTAAGTTCTGATTTTATTCCATGGTGACCATTCTGGTCACAGTTTTGGAAGCTGGTCCAAGAAATAATGTAAACCAGAACAGTAATGACCAAATTAACCATTTTTGGTTGACCCAAAGCTCTGGAGATCTCAACATTGACCCTAGCATTTCTAGACATAGTTAGAAAAAGTTAGATTGGTTGATAATCAGTACTGAAGGTCACAGGAAATTGATTTTGGAAGATAATTTTCTGGCACCTAATGAGGAGGAAAATGCAGAAAAGGAGAAGAAGGAGGTACATAGCCAGATAGGTGTTATCTTGAAGAGAAGTCCATGGTTTCCAAGAAGAATCAATGAAGTTTTATTGGTTATTTTATTCAACACCCACCCACCCCCAAAACAAAACCACACTTCAATTACAACAGCAATATGGTGTTATGGAATTAGGGTGAGAATATCTTGGTGTGTCTGGGTGGATTATCCTGGCTACTGAAATAACCATGAATCAACCAAAAATTCAAGAAGAGGTTCACAATGTACAACTAGATAATTGGTCCAGTCAAGTCCAGAAAGCGTGTTTGGAACTGCTCCCAGAATCTCAGCCGGTCATTTCAAATGCAAATTCCTATAAAGGGATAATTATTTGTGGGCCCTCCGTCTTCCTGAGCTAATAATGCGAATTCTAGACTCATGTCTTTTCCATGTATGCCCTTGTGTGTCTGAACTGGACTCTATCAACACTACGGCTGATTTCCTGGACAGGAAATGGAGCCTTAGGTATAACATTGTTTCTTCTACTCAATACACATCTCCCTGTACAAACTGTGTCAGGATAATTATAGTAATTCTGCAACATGTGTAAATGTGTTGCCACTTGTTAAGTGTAGGATGAGACAGCCAGACGTTAATCATTATGGCTTGAAGGCTAGAGGTGGGGTGAAGGAGAAGAGCTGGAGAGGAGCCAAGATAAGATGCCCTCTTTTGTATTTCCTTGTCCCCGAACCGCTGTTACCCCCAGCCCCATCACAGATGGGTGTCAAGGTGGTCTTGATTCCACATCTTTCTTCCCCCAAAAGAAGAAGCAGACCTGATTGGAACCACTTACAAAGTTGGAGGCCCTCAGTGGAGAACTTCAGGCATGGACAATCAACCAAAGTGCTCAGACACAGTTACAACTTTGAGCCACCCTCAACAGCCTGCCCCAGATCTTCCCAAATCTCTCAATCCATGGGGCCTATTGAAACAAATGTACACCTGGCACAAACTCTTGAGAAACCAGGAAGCATTTAAATCAGTCTGGAGCATGCCTTTGTTCATTCTGTATTGTTTCTCCTTTTAATTGGTGGTGTCTTCTGGACTAATGTAGGACTGAAGCTTCCCTTTATTTTGAAGGGAAAGTCTTTTCACCATTGGACTCTTTGGCTTCCAGTCAGAAGACTGATTGTAGTTCTATGTTGTGATAGTTAGTTTTTAAAGCTTATTGTGGTTTTATTTGAATGCTGCGCTGAGTCATGTATCAAACAGGTGGCTATATAAATTGTCTAAATAAATAAGATAAAATAAACACGAGCTGTCGTGCTGCGGTGGTTAGAATGGAGTACTGCGGGCTGCTTCTGCTGACTGCCAGCAGTTCGACAGTTCGATCCTGACCAGCTCAAGATTGACTCAGCCTTCCGTCCTTCCGAGGTCGGTAAAAGGAGGACCCAGATTCTCGGGGGCAATAGGCTGACTCTGTAAACCATTGAGAGGGCTGTAAAACACTGCGAAGTGATACATAAGTCTAAGTGCTATGCTACAAAAAAAGATGTTGAGACTCTGGAAAGAGTGCAGAGAAGAGCAACAAAGAAGATCAGAGGGCTGGAGGCTAAAACACACGAAGAGCGGTTGCAGGAATTGGGTATGTCTAGTGAAAAGGAGGAATAAGGGTGACATCATAGCACAGTTCCAATATCTAAGGGGTTACCACAAAGAAGAGGGGGTCAACCTATTCTCCAAAGCACCAGAAGGCAGGAGAAGAAGCAAGGGATGGAAATCAATGAAGGAGAGAACCTAGAATGAAGGAGAAATTTCCTGACAGTGGGAACAATTAATCAGGGGAACGACTTGCATCTAGAAATTGTGGGTGCCTCATCACTGGAGTCTTTCAAGAAGAGATTAGACAGCCATTTGTCTGAAATGGTTATAGGGTCTCTTGCCTCAGCCTGGGGCTGGATTAGAAGACCTCCAAGGTCCCTTCCAATTCTGTTACTCTGTTATGTGTCGCTTGTGGTTCTGTATGTGGACACTTGCATAGGTAAAACAAAACAGGGATGGGCACACACTACATAAAGCTATGTTTTCCTTCAGTGTGGTTTAACGAAGAAAATTATGAATTGGGATCACTTGACGCCTTAAAAACGGTACAAGACCTTGAGGACTTTGTCCAGGTATAAATGTGAGGGATATTTTCCAATATATATGTATATATATACATTTTTGGGGGAGTGATGTTCCTCACCACCCTTCTTGTATTGCACAACCAAATCTGGATGTAATCCAGTCTGATGAGTCAGGGTAGAAAAGGAACATGATTCCCATGTCTCAACTAATTGGTTATTGACATTTTAATGATTACTTATTGATATTTAGTTGTCAAACACAAAGTGTTTTTTTTAAATAAGATTTTTGATTTGTCTCCCTCCCTCCTTCCCTCCCTCCCTCTATCTCTTCCTGCCTCTCTCCCTTCCTCTATTTCTTCCTCCCTCTCTCCCTCCCTCTCTCTCCCTTCCTGCCTTTTCCCTCCCTCCCTCCCTCTTTTCTATGTGCCCCTCTTCCCTATTTCACCATTGGGGACCCATTCAATTCAGGAGAAAGTTAATACCACAAAGTCATCAGAACAGGAAACCATGATTTCTTTTTCCAATGCCATTTAGATTTTATTTGGGATGAGAAGCAAAGCACGTATTTTTCCCCCCACAGTTTGATTTCAACAAGCACAGAAGGGATGAAACAACCAAGGAACAAAGCGAAAGCTTGCAAGAAGATGAAGAAGTCAACTCGAGAGATGAAGCCGTCAAGAACCGACATCCACGAGGGCAGTTGACGTGAAGAGAGATCTTCGTTCTAGCCTGTCTGGTGCCATCTTAGTATTTGCTGCAAGGATCACAGATAGTCTGGACTCTGGGGAGGCAATTCCGGGAAGGAAGGCTGCAGGAAGTATAACATGAGTTGAATCTGTTACGGCTGAGTCCCGGGCCACACACCACCGGAGCACAGGTTGCAGAACTATAAGGTGCAGGACCACACTGGGCTGGGCCACACGGTGCTGGACCACAGACTGAAGGAGCACACATGGAAGGAGCACACACGGAAGGAGCACACACCGTGGGCGAGCAGGCCACAGGAGAACACCCAGAGGGAGAGCAAGGTCTGCAGGGATCCACACAGACGTACTGCTCAGGGCAAGAGAGGGAAGTGCTGGGGATGTTCATGGTGAATGGAGGTGGCTGCAAAGTGACGGTCACTGGGGTGCAGTTGGGGTAGCAGTGATTCCATCCGTAAGACATGGTTGATGAGAAGGGGTGTGGATCTACGGGAAGACAACAGAAAGTAGAGCTGAGCGATAACATCACACATACATACATACATAATTAATTAATTAATTAATTAATTAAATTTCTATACCGCCCTATTCCCGAAGGACATATGTACATGAACATAATTGGATTACTTCAGATTAGCATTCTGCCTTTCTCCCTGCAGGGCATCTGGGACTGTTGAGCTGTTAAGAAGCAGTTGGGAATTAAAACACAAGGATGTGATTGTGTAGGGCCTTGCATATGGATAGCATCGGATATATTTGCATGGAATTGCTAAGAAGGTAGCTATGGGAGGAGGTCAACGGAAGGCTTGGTTAACTTCTGGAAATCCACCAGAGCTTCTTTTTAATGCACCCGTGTCCTCCTTCTCTCCATCACCGGTCACCTTTCTTCCTGAACCTGAACCACATCTATGCTCTACTCAACCAACATGGCTTTTGAAGGACTTCTCAGTAGCTTCATACCAGACCAAGTCTTGAAGCTTTTCACCTCGGGGAAGTAATTCTCCACCAAAGGTGCCTTCACACTAAATCCTGGAGAAGAGAATATCATGCAAAATGGATGATGTTTCTTCAAGTCAAGTAGGCCTTGAGTGCATGAGGAGGAACCTCTTGAAGTTGACCACCAATTAAGGATAGACCTCAAGAACAAGAATCCATCAGAGAAAAGTCGGCTGAAGGATTTCAGCCAAATTAAAAATCTCTCTGTAAAACTTACCAGCTCCTGTAGAGAAGTGGATTCAGCTGGAATGTCTCGATGCTGGATGCTATTTCTCCCAAATCCCAAGGTTTTTATACCATTCTTTCAGTTATTCTAAGGGATGTTGTGCTTTTAATTAATTGCAACAGTTTTTCCCGGTGTCACACCTATGTTTTCTCAAGGAATGATTTTTCGATCCTTGCAGCTGTCTATCCTCATGCCTACCTTCTCCCAAGGTTGGCTGAAATGTTCCCAAAATAATTTGGGGGAGTCAAAGCAAAACAAAAGAAAAAGCAAAGAACTGACTCAAAAATGGCTAAAATAATTTCGTTTTCCGGTTGTGGCCTTTTGGGTGGATTTCCAGATTCTGAGTATAGTTTGTGGATATTTACTTGGAATAACAATCCAAGTGGGGTGCAATTTAATTGTGATGTTTGACAGGAGGACCTACAAAAATCAAGTGTTAAGGACACAAAGTGCAGAGCTTCCTAAATTTTTCATCCTGGAGCTGTAAAAAGTGGAGCAGCGCTAATTTTAAGCTCTGGATGGGATGCCTAAGTAAAATTCCTACCCTGTTCAAGTGGAAACGCTTTACTTTCCAAGTTTAAATGCTGATATTTTCATGTTTCTATTGTTAAATGATCATTAGGAGGGGAAAAAAGCATTTAGAAAGTTTGTTTTCTAATATTCTCTCAAAGGATTTCCAGAAAAAAAAGACGAGAAAAGTTTCACAGTGATCTTATTACATTTTTTTTGAAGTCAAAAATAAGCATTTCAGAATGTTCCTATTTCTTTTCTTTAAAAAAAAAAGCCCAGTTTCGTTAAAGTAACTTAATTCAATCAGTTCATAAATGGAATCAGCTCCATTCTTAACTTACTGGGTGCATTTAACACATTCACTGTTTTATTTAAGTCACATCTGTTTTGAAGGCCAATGTTGCTACCCATTGTTTAAAAATATGGGCATGTACTGTAATTATTATTGTTGTTGTTGTTGTTGTTGTTGTTGTTATCCCGTGGCTGGGCCTGGACGACTATCAGGTGCGATCCCTATGGTTATGGGATTACCGGTCTTCGGATTGGTATTGGCTTAGCCACTGTGAACCAACCCAGGCACCTCCCATCACCAATGATGAGAAGAAATTTAAAAAATCCCATACCAGATTGGTCGTCGCCTGGGTCAACAAGGACCGCGTCAGATGCTATGGCTCCTGGACATCTGACGAAAAATGGGCCACAAGGCTCAGTTGTTACTGCTGGGGAACCAGAGCGTACAACTGTAAAGCAACTGGAAGAAAAGCGCAAAACCTGGACAACTGAAGTATGTCCACAAACTTTGCAAAATGCATCAAGAAACTGCAGCTTCCTGCAATAGCTCCAGCAAAGCTACAAAAAACTGCGCTACTCGGAACATCTTACGTTTTAAGGAGGTACCTGGTTGATACCTAGGATGCTGGCAGCAACCCGTGTCAACCATCAGTGCCAGTCAATTTGAGTGTTCAGTTGACTGAGGTTCACGTTTAATGAATAAAAGAACAATAATAATAATGTTGGAAGGGACCTTGGAGGTCATCTAGTCCAACACCCTGCTCAGGCAGGAAACCCTATACCATTCTTGAGGTTTTGGCAATATCCATCAGGAAATATTCTTTTTCTGGTATTTCCAAGATGGATCTGGAAATGAGGGGCGAAAACCTCTCTAAGAGTGCAGTTAATTCTGCTGTGTTCCCAAAATATAGTTACTTACAACTTAGGGACTGTTCAAAGTTACAATGGCACTGAAAAAGTGACTTATGACCATTTTTCCACTTATGACCGTCGCATCATCCTCAGGGTCACATGATCAAAATTCAGAGGCTTGGCAACTGGCTCATATTTATGACGGTTGCAGCATCCTGGGGTCACGTGATCCCCTTTTGCAACGTTCTGACAAGCAAAGTCAATGGGGAAGCCAGATTCACTTAACAACCGTGTCACTAACTTAACAACTGCAAGTGATTCACTTAACAATGGTGCCAATCAAGGTCGTAAAATGGAGCAAAACCCACTTAACAACTGTCTCCCTTAGCAACAGAAATTGTGGGCTCATTTGTGGTCTAAGGACTACCTGTATATTTTGGGATACGCCTGACTAACTTGATTAACCCCGATTGTTAAACCGCAGCTTGGTTACTTGTGGTTTGGTGAATCTATCACAACAGGCTAGGAATGTAAGTATAAAAAATGATCCATAAACCACAGTGCTACCTGCTACATTGGAATTGAGCAAAATACGTGGATGATCTCTAGTTTGGGGCCACCTTTAAAGGAAGAGGATGTGTGGATTCATGAATGTCAAACTTCATTGGTGGCCTAAATAAAAGACTAACTTTAGGCTAGCCTAAAGGGAACCAACTGTGCCCAAATTTGGGTTCTAGGATCTTATGGAGAAGGTCTGGAGTCTGAGAAGATCACAAATGTCTCTCGATTTTCCTTATTTGAGGGGCTCCTACAAAGACGAGGGGGCCTGGAAAACTATTTTCCAAAGCACCAAAAGGCAAGACAGGAAACAATGGAAGGAAACTAAGCCAGGAGAGAAGCAACCTGGGACAAAGGAGAAATTTCCTAAGGGGGATAACAATCAACCAAGGGGACAGCTTGCGTTCAGAAATTGTGGGTGCTCCATCGCCCACAACTTCAATTGGCCAACTACCAAAAGTTGTGTTTCCCATTTGTGTTTTCCTTTTGCTAACAGGAAGACCCTGTGGAGTGGAGAACCATGGAACTGGAAAGGATTTTGGAGGTCTTGATGTCCTGCTCAGGGCAAGAATCCCCAGATCATCAGGGTAGAAAAGGAACATGATTCCCATGTCTCAACTACTTGGTTATTGGCATTTTTATGATTACTTATTGATATTTCATTGTCAAACATAGAGTGCTTTTTTTCTAAAATAAGACTTTTGATTTGTCTCCCTCCTTCCCTCTATCTCTTCCTGCTACTCTCCCTTCCTCCCTCCCTCCCTCTCTCTCCCTCCCTCCCTTTTTCCTCCCTCCCTCTTTTCTATGTGCCCCTCTTCCCTATTTCACCATTGGGGACCCATTCAATTCAGGAGAAAGTTAATACCACAAAGTCATCAGAACAGGAAACCATGATTTCTTTTTCCAATGCCATTTAGATTTTATTTGGGATGAGAAGCAAAGCACGTATTTTTTTCCCCCCACAGTTTGATTTCAGCAAGCACAGAAGGGATGAAAGAACCAAGCAACAAAGCGAAAGCTTGCATGAAGATGAAGAAGTCAACTCGAGAGATGAAGCCGTCAAGCACCGACATCCACGAGGGCAGTTGACGTGAAGAGAGGGGGGGACGATCTTCGTTCTAGCCCGTCTGGTGCCATCTTAGTATTTGCTGCAAGGATCACAGATGGTCTGGACTCTGGGGAGGCATTTCCGAGAAGGAAGGCTGCAGGAAGTATAACAGGAATTGAATCTGTTGCGGCTGAGTCCCGGGCCACACACCACCGGAGCACAGGTTGCAGAACTATAAGGTGCAGGACCACACGAGGCCGGGCCACAGACTGAAGGAGCACACATGGAAGGAGCACACATGGAAGGAGCACACACCGTGGACGAGCAGGCCACAGGAGAACACCCAGAGGGAGAGCAAGGTCTGCAGGGATCCACACAGACGTACTGCTCAGGGCAACAGAGTGAAGTGCTGGGGATGTTCATGGTGAATGGAGGTGGCTGCAAAGTGACGGCCACTGGGGTGCAGTTGGGGTAGCAGTGATTCCATCCGTAAGACATGGTTGATGAGAAGGGGTGTGGATCTATGGGAAGACAACAGAAAGTAGAGCTGAGCGATAACATCACACATACATACATACATACATATGTACACGAACATAATTGGATTACTTCAGATTAGCATTCTGCCTTTCTCCCTGCAGGGCATCTGGGACTGTTGAGCTGTTAAGAAGCAGTTGGGAATTAAAACACAAGGATGTGATTGAGTAGGGCCTTGCATATGGATAGCATCGGATATATTTGCATGGAATTGCTAAGAAGGTAGCTATGGGAGGAGGTCAACGGAAGGCTTGGTTAACTTCTGGAAATCCACCAGAGCTTCTTTTTAATGCACCCGTGTCCTCCTTCTCTGCATCACCGGTCACCTTTCTTCCTGAACCTGAACCAACATGGCTTTTGAAGGACTTCTCAGTAGCTTCATAGCAGACCAAGTCTTGAAGCTTTTGACCTCGGGGAAGTAATTCTCCACCAAAGGTGCCTTCACACTAAATCCTGGAGAAGAGAACATCATGCAAAATGGATGATGTTTCTTCAAGTCAAGTAGGCCTTGAGTGCATGAGGAGGAACCTCTTGAAGTTGACTACCAATTAAGGATAGACCTCAAGAACAAGAATCCTTCAGAGAAAAGTTGGCTGAAGGATTTCAGCCAAATTAAAAATCTCTCTGTAAAACTTACCAGCTCCTGTAGAGAAGTGGATTCAGCTGGAGTGTCTCGATGCTGGATGCTATTTCTCCCAAATCCCAAGGTTTTTATACAATTCTTTCAGTTATTCTAAGGGATGTTGTGCTTTTAATTAATTGCAACAGTTTTTCCCGGTGTCACACCTATGTTTTCTCAAGGAATGATTTTTCGATCCTTGCAGCTGTCTATCCTCATGTCTACCTTCTCCCAAAGTTGTCTGAAATGTTCCCAAAATAATTTGGGGGAGTCAAAACAAAACAAAGCTAAAATAATTTCGCTATCCAGTTGTGGCCTGTGGGTAGATTTTCAGATTTCAAGTATAATTTCCTGATATTTACTTGGAATAACAATCCAAGTGGGGTGCAATTTAATTGTGATGTTTGACAGGAGGACTTACAGAAATCACGTGTTAAGGAGACAAACTGCAGAACTTCCTACATTTTTCATCCTGGAGCTGTAAAAAGTGGAGCAGCGCTAATTTTAAGCTCTTTGATTAACTTGATTAACACCGATCGTTACACCACATCTTGGTTACTTGTGGTTTGGTGAATCTGTCACAACAGGCTAGGAACATAACTGTAAAGAATGATCCATAAACCACAGTGCCACCTGCTACATTGGAATTGAGCAAAATACGTGGATGATCTCTAGTTTGGGGCCACCTTTAAAGGAAGAGGATGTGTGGATTCATGAATGTCAAACTTCATTGGTGGCCTAAATAAAAGACTAACTTTAGGCTAGCCTAAAGGGAACCAACTGTGCCCAAATTTGGGTTCTAGGATCTTATGGAGAAGGTCTGGAGTCTGAGAAGATCACAAATGTCTCTTGATTTTGCTTCTTTGAGGGGCTCCTACGAAGACGAGGGGGTCTGGAAAACTATTTTCCAAAGCACCAAAAGGCAAGACAGGAAACAATGGAAGGAAACTAAGCCAGGAGAGAAGCAACCTGGGACAAAGGAGAAATTTCCTAAGGGGGAGAGCAATCAACCAAGGGGACAGCTTGCGTTCAGAAATTGTGGGTGCTCCATCACTGGACGCTTTCAAAGACAGACTGGACAACTGTTTGTCTGAAATGGTAGAAAGTCTCCTGCTCAAGCAGTTGGTTGCACAAGAAGACCTCCAAGGTCCCTGCCAACTCCATTATTCTATGTTCTATGTTTCTTCTGCTCTTCCATCAACCATGTTCTCCAGACTTGTTTTGGTGAAATCTATGGGCAATCTCAATCACGAATGGCTAATACTTCTTTGGAAAGCCTCACCCCATCTCAGTGTTTGTCTGTAGGAACCCCACCTATGGGTTGAAGCATCAGCAATGAGGAAGGAGCTTAAGAAGAGTGAAATCACCGTTGAAACTGCTTGGGTGTTGCAAACAGGACAAAAGGAACGTGGTGAGCAATTAATTAGAGCCTTGGAAAAAATCAAATGCATCACCCCTTCTGCAGCTGTATAAAAGACCCAGGAGATCCACAGTTGAGCATCAGATTCCTCCAGCGCCAAGAGAGCTCACTCTTGTCTCCATTGCCTCACCTGGTAAGTAAGACAGTGAGATGTTTTAACTTGTGCGAAGCTGCTGGCTGGTCTTGCTTTGATGTTTCTTGGCGCAGGCATCCGAGTAGTTTACTTCTTGCAAGAATGATCCTTGAGAAAGCAGTTAGAATGTCTTAGCCTCAAATCTTGACTTTTCTTGCTGATGGGCTAAAGCCCGACAAAACCCCCCCAAAAAGTGATCTTCCTAACTTTTGGTACCAAGGTCAAACTTGAGATGATTGGGTGGGTTCTAGGTTTCTTCAAGGAGGACCGTCTTAGCTCCAGCACCCAACCGTCAAATATCAACCCCACTTAATCCGCCAGTGGTAACTTTATGAAGCCTTGTGTTTTTGTGCAAAGCGTTTGCATCAGAGAGAACGTAAGGGGGAGAAGAGATGAATTATCCAAGCTCTTCAACGGCATGAATATTTATATGTTTTAATGAAACCAAGGATGGTTTAATTAAACAAATGTTGAGCTGACACAGGGAAGAGGGTGTGGACTTTTCCTCAGAATCCCCGAAGGTAGAACCAACAAGCGGAAGCTTCTCAGAGAGAGATCTAAAGTCAAGGGTCTCCTAGAGCTGGGGTCTCCAACCTTGGCAACTTTAAGATTTATGGACTTCAGCTCCCAGAATTCCCTAGCCAGCTATGAATTCTAGAAATTGAAGTCCACCCAGCTGAAAGCACACTGGCTGGGCAATTCTGGTTGGACACCCCTGTCCTAGAGCTATTCAGGAGTGGACTGGTCTTCTTCTTGGACTGTGAATATTCATCTCCGGAGGTTTTCAAGCAAAGTCTGAGATGGTTTAAGGAGTCCCATCTGGGCAGGGAATTGAAAGAGAAGACCTTCAACGTCCTTTCCAGTCATGTTTTTATGGATTCCTACTATGATTTTACTAAGGTCTACTCTCCACAGTCCATGTTTCATTCTTGGCTCAGAATGTTCTCTGCATCAGAGATTCTTAAAACAATTGTTGGAAAATAGATCAGAAAGACGTGAGGTAGCTCAATTTTATTAAGCTTTGCACCCTCCTATTTCTCTTGATTCTTGCCTGTAGATCCAGCCACTCCTTTGAACCAAGATGGCCTCCAGATGGGACCTCTGCTCTTTCAACTGCCCTCCCACCACCGTGACCATCCAGCCACCCCCCTTCTGCCTGAACATCCCGGGACCTTCTCTTCACTGTCCAGACCAGCCTCTTTGCATTGAGCAGTGCAACCCTTGTGTCCCTCTTCCCTTTCGTGGGCCTTTGTCCCTCCCCTCAGTTGGGAGCAGCGCAGCCAGCATTTATTCCCAGAAGTCCCAGCAGCAGCAGCAGCAGCAGCAACAGCAACAGCAACATCATCAACGATTCTAAGCATTGATGTTCTGCACCCCAGGAAGAAGACGAAGGATGGACCAGCGTAAGAGAAAAACCAGATCACCAAGAACCAACCAAGAACATCTTGATGGCCGAAAAATTTAACAAGATGATCAGAACAACCCACCACCACCATCACCACCATGCTGTCCTTCGAAATTGCTCTTCCCCATGGCCTTTGCTAAATTTTCTGAAGGACTTCAAGTTGGGGAACGCCATTCCTTTAGATCTGGGATGTGTCTGCATTTGGGCTCTCCAAAGATTCTTCACTCACCCTGGAGGGAACTGGGTTTCATGCTAGCATGGTTTCTGTTTGATGGTACTGCTTTCTCTGCTTTAAATTGATGTCTGGAATATTAGCTCTGCTTCCCCCCCCCCAATAAAATCTTTATTGCATTCAAACTTCCTGTCTCTGGCTGATGGTTATCTGAATCTCTGTTTTTTTAATTATCGTTCTCCAAAATAAAATGCCCCCATTCAATTCAGGTTGGGTCAAATGAAAAACAAGAGTCAGAACAACAGAATAACAGAGTTGGAAGGGACCTTGAAGGTCTTCTAGTCCAACCCCCTGCTCAGGCAGGAAACTCTATGCCATTTCAGACTTTTACCATTTCAGCCTAATCTCCTTTGGGATGTTTTTAAATAAATGTTTGCACACAGGAGGGATAACGCAGTGTGCAAAGTCAGCCATTGTAGCTTATTCATCCCACCAAGGTCTTGTTTCTGCAGATCTGTAACTTTGAGGAAGCTAAAATGATTTTTGACCCTTAAAAGGACTTCAAAAGACTTTATTTTTAGGGAATGATGGGTGATGGTGCTCTCCATGTGACTTTTGTTGAATGAAAAATTGCCTGGAAAATCCATGGTAGAGATGACTTTCCTTTATAAACAAACAACAACAACAACAACAACAACAACAACAACAACAATAACAATAATAATAATAATAATAATAATAATAATATAAGAACTTTCTTATTGTAAAAGATGAGTCAAAAGCAAAAAAGTACAAAAAAAAATCTAACGCTAAGAAGCATATAAATAACTTCTGATCCTTCTTTTCTTTTTATGGTGAACAATATTTTTATTATATTCGAAAGACGAACATGCAAAATCTAAAGGGGGACAAAAAAATTAACAAAGACAAAACAAGAACTAGGCAAGAACATTAATAAAATGTGAAT
Source organism: Vipera berus (assembly GCF_964194415.1). Classification (NCBI taxonomy): domain Eukaryota; kingdom Metazoa; phylum Chordata; class Lepidosauria; order Squamata; family Viperidae; genus Vipera; species Vipera berus. The sequence continues at coordinate 8,966,170 of NC_138219.1, forward strand.
GAAAAGGACAAAAAATTAGAAAAACATATTATCCCCTGTCCCAGTTGAACACTGACAGATGTATTGTAATAATAATAGCTTGGAAAACAGGTTTAAAATTTATAAGCGTCTACATGTATCAGCAACTCAATTTGACTTGCCATACGTTGTATATATGAAGAAAAAAAATTATGAACAAGTTAAACAACAGCAAAGTTAAAATTCCAGGCCCTGTGTTAACAATCTGTTTTTGTAATTTACTTGTAGAAAGTCTACAATGGTTTTTTATCTACCACAAATCTCCCCGATCATTATTTCTGATCTATCCAGGATTGAATACCATCATTTGGCTCAAAATAATAAAATCTTTCCTTGGGATTTTAATTGGGGACTTTGCCTCTCATTTCCAAAGTTTGTAAGTCTCTGTTGTAAATATCTCTGCAGCATCCACTGTTGAATAATTCTCCTTAAAAATTCAACCATGAGATAGTCTTCAAGGGAAGACCTATATGATGTCTCCTGTAACTCTTTAGCTTAGACGTTCAAAATGCCCTTGTCTTCTGACTCAGCCATGAGATAGTCTTCAAGGGAAGACCTGTGCTATGTCTCCTGGATCTCTTTAGGTTGGACGTTCAAAATGTCCTTGTTTTCTGATTCAACCATGAGTTGATCTTCAAGGAAAGACCTATGTGATATCTCCTGTAGCCCTTTAGTCTCAGAATGGCATAGGATCTCCTGACATGGGCAGGGGAATTGGTCTAGAAGACCTCCAATCTCCCTTCCAACTCCATTATTCTATGCCCTGTATGTTCAAAATGACCTTGTTTTCTTCTCTAAAGCATTGGCATGGAAACCAAGCAGCTCTCAGCATGCCTGGCAAACATCTCCTGTGTTTCCAGGTGGCTGAATTCCTTCTAGGAGCTTCCCAGTGGATGCAATGCAAGTAACTGGGTATGTGTAGTTTAACGAAGAGAAGGGTGAGGGGTGACATGATAGCAGTGTTCCAATATCTCAAGGGCTGCCCCAAAGAAGAGGGAGCCAAGCTATTCTCCAAAGCACCTGAAAGCAGGACAAGAAGCAACGGATGGAAACTAGTCAAGGAGAGAAGCAACCTGGAACTCAGGAGAAACTTCCTGACAGTTACAACAATTAACCAGTGGAACAACTTGCCTCCAGAAGTGGTGAATGCTCCAACACTGGAAGTGTTTAAGAGGAGACTGGACAGCCACTTGCCTGAAACGGGATAGGGTTTCCTGCCTGAGCAGGGGGTTGGACTAGATGACCTCCAAGGTCCCTTCCAACTTATTATTATTAATAATTGAGATGTCCTCCATGAAAGTCAGAGTTCTTCTCTAGCTATCATGAAACTCAGCTCCCAAGAAAGTTTTCTTTGTTTTTCCAGACTAGATGAGGACAACTGCTTTGTTTTCAATCTGTTGAACCTTCGTGACATGGCTTTTTTTTAGCTAGGTTCCTACACTAAGCATTGTAGTCTGTGGTTAGATATGCTCAATTAACCATTTCTAGGTGAGACAAGTTAATTCTTTGGATGGTATCTCAACACACACATCTTACAACCAGATCAAAGCTAGCTTCAGACATGGTTCTTCAGAACTATATGTCCTTTCCCTCCCAACATTCATTGACTGATCGGGACTGAGCTTCCATAACATCTGAAGGACACAGGTCAACCAACCCTATTCTAGTTGATCCTCCATAAGGGATAACTATTGATGGACTATGGAGATCTAGCCTTCAAGGAGTGTGGACTCAAGGATTCTTGAAGCTGTTACGCTTCATCACAGAACTGTGAAGATGATAAATATATTGAGACTTAAAGTAATGAAGGAGAAACATACATGTCTGATGCAGGAGATGGTTTTATTAAGGAGCTCAAGTTTACAGGCAGGGCAGAGGACACAAAATGACAGGTCAAATGCAGAAAAGATGGACCCACAAGATGCAGAAGCAGGATCATCAGTGGTGCCTGAAGGTCTTTCAATGTCATGGTTCTAACATCGGATGTTCTTGCTTTGACACCTAGTCTCGGCTGCATTCCCACAACATGGGAATTAAATGGTTATTAAATGAACACATTTCCTGGGTCTGCAGAATCTAAACTGGATGGGCCCAACACTGTAAGTCAAACACAATCCCAAAAAGAGAAACAACTCAGTTTAGTATGTTGTGCTAGTCCATGTGTTAGGTCTTCATCTGATCTGGTTAATCATATGGTGGGAACTCAGCCATCGTGTTTATTCTGAGACCCCTGTTCAATTCAAACAAGGGAACACTAAAGCAGAGAAAATCTCCTTGGGATTGGAGGGAGCATCCAATAGATCTCCAGAACTTGTTGAAGTACCACACCCAGCCTCCATCACCGCTGACCGAGCCAGCTGGGAATTGAGCTTCAACAGTCTCTAGAAGAGCCATAGATCCCTCACTTGGGTGATCTAACTTGGCATTTGAGGATGGATACCCAAAAGACAAGCACAAGTTGAAGAACTGTCCTCCTTGACCATACATGGTTAAATCCCAGGTCCATCATCTCAATATTCTTGATGTTATAGTGGTCATGGGTCCTCCTCAGCCTGCCATCCATGATTCTCGGGCTCAGTAGGTACGATAAGGAACACACCCACTCTTGCTTCTAGGCAAACACTTTGGAGAAGGTAGAGCAGGGGTGGTAAAGTAGGGAGTTGCACCGTGGGCCAGGCCGTGGTAACCGTTGTGGCTTCTCCCCTCCCAACAGTGAACTGGAGCACAGGGGTTGTGTGGCTTGATACAGGCAGGATAGCCTGGAGAATATTGAGCTGGTGTCATGACGCTGAGGGTCAGAGGAGGTGGGTGGACCGTCATGGTCATTGGAGAGCAATTGGGATAGCAATGGTCCCATCCGGAGTACAGACGTCCCGCGTGCATTGTGTTGAGCTAAGAAAATCCTGGGGAGAAAAAGAGCAGAAAATAGCTAAGAAGAAGACGATCCAAATACCCACCTCACCCTTTCAACATTAATTGAGAAGAGCCTTCTCCTGAAAAAATATTGCAACAGGTATGTGAACATCTACTTTGGATTCTTCGGAATCAACTAATCCTCCCTCTGCCTGGGGTCCCATGGCTGCCCCATTTTTCTGCAAGGAAGAAGATGGCGGCCCTTGCCACAAAGAAGAGTTGGGTGGGGTCAACGTATTGTCCAGAGCACCAGAAGGCAGGACAAGAAACAACAGATGGAAACTAATCAAAGAGAGAAGCAACCTGGAATTAAGGAGAGATATTGAGAACAATTAACCAATGGAACAGCTTGCCACCAGAAGTTGTGGGTGCTCCATCACTGGAGGCTTTTAAGAAGAGATTAGACAGCCATTTATCTGAAATGGTATAGGGTTTCCTGCCTGAGCAGGGGGTTGGACTAGATGACCTCCAAGGTCTTTTTCAACTAGTCTAGTCTAGTCAAGTCTAGTCTAGTCTAGTCTAGTCTAGTCTAGTCTAGTCTAGTCTAGTCTAGTCTAGTCAACTCTGCTTAAGTTTCTAGATCAGCTAAGGCCAAATAGCAGATGTTGTCTAGCTCCATCTTTCTAGTTATATACTACTGATTGAAATATTAATATTTAATCTCTGATATTCTTTTCTACTATGTTCTGATCCAGTTGCCCAACTATTGTTCCTGTTCAGTTCATAGTCACCCAAACACTTTTTATTTTCCAAATCCTTTCGCTTTTAGGGATCCAGTCACCTAAAGTAATCTACTCAACCCTTTTGCGAAGGTTCAAGAATCTAAGAGTAAACTTTCCTCCAATTTTTAAAACTTTATTGAATATTCCACCGCACAGGGTCTTCAGGTGCTGCAGTCTGGCGATCAAAGCAAGACACAATTTGTGATGCCAACCAACATCAAAACAGCCCCGCATGGATTATTTTTTTAACCCACCGTTTTTATGGCTTTTCAGCAAGAAAGCAAATTAATTGCAGCCGAAACCTGAACGTGTTTCAGCAACTTGCAACATCAGAAGGCACGTTACAGGTAGCAACAAGAATTTTAGCTAATGATGGAAAGGAAGGAAGACATGAACACCAGGTTCAAGGAAGAACATCAACATATGATACAAGTCATACAATATTCTTGGTTGCCTGATAGCTAGAAGCATAATGGATCCACAAACTCACCCCAAATGCCCTTAGAATCCTATGCAACGGCTAAGACGTTTGGCTGAAGTTCTCAAGAACTTCTGCTCAACTTACCAAGTTCTGCAGCTAACCAGCAATGGGATGTTCAAGGTCCTTTGCTCTGGGACTTTTTAGCCTTTTATACCTCCTTTCCATGGTTCAGTGGGCGATACGTTTGTTTTTCACAAACTCCTAATTTAATCGCTAAAAACAACAATTTTCTTGAGGTCACACCCAAGTTTTCTCAAGGAATGACTTTCTATCTCTTTGTTCTTCTTGAGCCTTGCTTGTATTTCACCGCACGAGGACAAACCCTCCTTTGGAAATTGCTGGGCTTCCCCAAAATTCATCTTGGGAACAGCCCAGTTGAAACAACTTCTGGAGTTTCACACAAAAAAAACAAACCAGATGTCTAAGGCTCTGGTAACCGGGTTTTGTCAACTGGCTTGAAGATCCCTATTAAATGGTTACAGTGCATGGCAGTTGACCGAATACACACTTGGTCTGTGTTGTTGGGTTGTTGTTTTTTTGTTTGTTTATTTATCTTTTGGGTTTGATCTTTTTAATTTATTCCGGTTGCAAGTTTAATTGGCTTTTATCTAGTTGGATTGTTTGATTGTGTCCGCAATAAACTATCATGATTTCGGTATGGGTATTTTTTTTTACACTTGACCGCTTCAAGAGAGCTGCTGTTTTTGTGAATGTCTACTTGGTGGTAGCAGTGGGATTTGATTTGGATTTCTCCTTTCTCAATCTTGGCCACTGGAAGATGCGTGGACTGACCTCATGTCCTTGTTTCCCAGAGTTCCTTCTACTCAAAGGTTCTTACAAAAATAAATCAGAAGGATCCAGTTTCACTCAGCAGAGCAGGGAAGAGCAACCATTTTTTATTTATTTTATTTATTTATTTTATTGGATTTGTATACCGCCCTATTCCCGTAGGACTCAGGGCGGTTTACAGGGCAGTTAAAACCATGAATACAAAAAATTAAAAACAAATAAAACAATTAAATTAAATTCAAGCCCCAACCATGTCTTACTTGGGGCTGCCAATCCTTTAATGATTTTTGTTTTAAGAAAGTTGCCCGCTGGAGCAACGCCTGGGACGTGTTTACGGAAGATGGGTGAGCCAAGAGAATTGTCATAACCAAGAGATAAACAATCAGGATAATTTGGGAACACGGCCAGACTTAGTTACTAAGTGCTTCTGTGGAAACTGTACAAGACAGTTGTCATTTCCTGGGAAGGAATTACAAACTGGGCTTATTGGTTGCATGAAGCCAGGACAACCATCTGTCTGAAATGGTGTGGGGGTCTCCTGCCGGAGCAGGGGGCTAGATGAAAAGGCCTTCCAATTCTGTTATTCTGTAATTATGCCTTCCTTCCTTCCTTCCTTCCTTCCTTCCTTCCTTCCTTCCTTCCTCCCTCCCTCCCTCCCTCCCTTCCTTCCTTCCTTCCTTCCTCCCTTCTTTCCTTCCTTCCTTCCTTCCCATTTCTTATTCTCACTGGAGATTTTTAAGGAGAGATTGGGCAGCAGTTTGTCTGAAATGGTGTGGTGTGTCCTGCTTGAGCAGCGGGTTGGATGAGAAGACCTCCACGGTATCTCCCAACTGTGTTATCCTGCAATTCACTTCACAGATTCGGCTCACAAGGAAATAATGTTTTACACTGTTTAATTCAAGATGCTAAGAACTCCCGTCTACCATTTCCAACTTCAGCTTACTAAACTCCAGGAACTCTCAACTGTTAAGTCCATCTGTCTCAACTTTTCATTAACCACACTCCTTTGGGCAACAGAAGAGAATTTCTAATGAGCCCGATCTCTTTTCTTCCAGAAAAGACTAGCAACATCTCCTTGACACGGTCAGTCACTGATGGTATCTTCTGAAGAGAAGCTACAGAGAAGAGGAATGAGAGTGGCTGGAGCAGAGTCCTTGTTGGTGTTATTCTTTTCCAGAAACTTCCAGAAAGAAAGCAAAGATCAAAGCAAACACAACATCCCTGTCTCCTAAACCAGAGGAAGGATCTGAGTTGTAGATTTGGGTGTTCATATAGTCTGGAAGTGTCATACTTCCTTGTTGAAAAGAAGAGCCGAAGGCGAGTCCGTAACTTTATAATTTCATCTTCACCTGTCGGCCTTGGGAAGACCTGTAATCTGTCACCTGCTTGTCAACAATTTTAGGATTTATCTCTTTTGGAAACAACCCACTGGGGACAAGAGTGGTGGGGAAACCAACAGTCTAACTACCAATTTCGGAAGGACACAAATGACATCCTGGATCACACCTTTCAATGGGTTCTCCTGAGGTTAGATTTTATTGGGTTTATCTGAAGACAGTCATGGAGGCGGATCTGTACGACCAAGGAGTAGTCCTTTGTTGAAGAATTAGACCAGTGTTTCTCAACCTTGGCCATTGTAAGATGTGAGGACCGGCTGGAGAATTTTGGGAGTTGAAGTCCGCACATCTTAAGGCTGACAAAGTTGGGGAATGCTGAATTAGGCACTACATTTGTATGTTTTCTTCTCCTAGGTCAAATTCAAAAGCTCCAGACGATGATAAAACGCCTTCGGAAGTTGTGGGTGCTCCATCACTGGAGATGTTCAAGAAGAGATCGGGCAGCCATTTGCCCAGAATGGTATAGAATCTCCTGTCTGAGCAGGGGGTTGGACTAGAAGACCTCCAAGGTCCCTTCCGACTCTGTTATTCATGAGGATGATGCTATCCATCCAGTCCCATCTGATTCTATGGGCCAGGTCTCTCTGCATCTTCTGATCTTGCACTATTTCTTTGAAAGCTCCACAGACTGGACTCAATAAACATGAATGGGCCAGATATGAGGTCCACCAATCACATCAGTTGTGGTGGATCTCCTCTTGTTCCTCCCAAATTTAGAAAGCAGAGGACCTGCTTCTAGAAGGATGAACCTGATAACTTAGCTACCATTTTGGAAACAGATCATTTCGGCTCTAAAATCCGGGGGAGGGTTAGTTACAACCACCTGCCTCTTCACATATTTCAGATTTAGCTCTGGGTCATGCATAGTTTGCATTTCCAGTTCTAGTTAGATGATGTCTTGGTGCCAAGGGGCGAAGGGACCGGGGGTGGAGAACAGCACTGTTATTAAGCGGAGGAAAACAATAATTTTGAGCAATTTGGAACTTCTGCATAAGTCGGAGTTCCTAGTTATTCAGAGGAACTTGGCGCAAGTATATAAATATACCGACGATCCCTCGGCTACCTTTGTTTGGACAAAATTCCCACACTGTTCTTCAGTCAGCAGGTAAGGTGTGATTCCTTCTACATTTGAAACACCAAGCCAGCTAAACAAATAAGGGCAAAGTAAGCAAACAGAGTTCTGATTTACAGCAGGCCAACCTATGCTTATTTTTCTCTAAGTTGTTTATAGGTGCCTTCTTTCTCCTCCGTCGTGATGGCCTCCTACAACTTCTGCGCTTGTATGTCCTGTCCTTCTGTGCGTCCTTGCTTTCAGGCCAAACCGTCGTGTCTCTGCATGCATGTTTCACGAATCAGCACGCCTTCGCACTGGGGACTGGTTCCTACTCCAAGCAAAACTCTTTCCGCAGATCAGAAGCTCCAAGGATTTTCCAGGCAGAAGAAAAGAGAGTGTGCTTGCTTGTCAACTTCTCGACCGTTGAAACATCTTATGAGAGGTGCCAGCTGTAGAACCTCTTACAGTCTCCAAAGGAACCCACCACTTCGGTCATATAGGTACATTAAATGTTAGAGTCCAGGTCAAAGAAGGGAGAAACCAAGAAAGAAAGAAAAAAGAAGACTGTTTTTATTCAATTCAATTGGAGAAGATGGGAGGTGGGTCTCCTAAAAATGCCGTTAATGGGGCCCCATCTGGTGTGGTCCAAATGTAGGGATTCAAGAGAACTTATTGGGCTGAAGTAGGTCTGTAATTTGTATCCCCAGAAGCACGTCTGTTTTTGTGTAATTGTCCTTTGAATCTTTGGATCCCAATTCAACACTTCAAACTCATCTGAGAACTCAAGGTTCGGTTGATCCAAGGAATAATCTGGTTCAAATTGCTTAGGAATGGAAGCCTTGTCCGATTGTAAACAAATACAGATCAGTAGCCTCATTTGTGGTTTATTTTTATTGTTTCCCAATTTCCTTTCCTTTCTTTCTTTCTTTCTTTTTTTTAGCATAATCCTGGACATGGTTTATCCTCCTTTCCCCCTCAAAACTTAATCCACTGCTTTAAATTATTGTTAATAATGAATGAAATGAGACAATGTGCTAATTTCTCGGGCTCAGATTTAAAAATGACTTGTAAATATATTTTGAGTCCATGCAATTCTCTGTTCTCCCACTAGATGGACACGTTCTCCTGCTTGATATTGCACAGTTCATACTTTGTGTGCTTCTTTTAAACTTTTTTTTCCTTTATTTTTTTTTAGCACCAAAGTTTTGGAAACTTCAGGTATGATCCAAACGGTTCATTACTGTCATCCTAGAGGGTTAAGGTCACCCTGGGTGAGTTGGGTGGGCAAACTAGGGTGTGTAACTGAATCTCACTCCATGGGTTCAGAATACTGAACATTTGCAATTGATCCAGAATCTATATTTATTGGATGAGACTGTAACAATTTTTTTTTAAAAAGGGAGGAAGAATCCTTTTTTGATTTGTCCAAATCCATACAGACCCAAATCTTTGAATCTGATTCCCTGAAAATCCATTTAGACCTTGAACAAACATTTAAAATTTAAAAAATGCAGGGTCAATCAGAATGAACTATGAAGCATTCTGTACAAATTGTAGAGTCAATCTGACACTCTTCAAATATTTTCCCAAAGTCTCCAACAGAGGGCAGAAATAACTTCTATTTCATGCAGTGCTCATGTTCTCCACAAGAGGGCAGTGGTTCATCATTTATTTGAAAAACCAGTTTGGCAAAATTGGGCCAAAAGAAGCTTTTTCACTCTTTGTTTTAATTTTCTGTTCTTGCGGTAGGGTGAATTGCTGTAAATTCAAAATAATAGAATAACGGAAGGGGACCTTGGAGGTCTCCTAGTTCAACCCCCTGCCCATTTCAGACAAATGGTTGTCCAATCTCTTCTTTAAAACCTCCAGTGATGAGGAAGGAAGGAAGGAAGGAAGGAAGGAAGGAAGGAAGGAAGGAAAAATGAATAACAATAACAGAGTAATAACAATAATAATAATAAAGTTGGAAGGGACCTTGGAGGTCATCTAGTCCAACCCCCTGCTCAGGCAGGAAACCTTATACCATTTCAGGCAAATGGCTGTCCAGTCTCTTCTTAAAAACCTCCAGTGTTGGAGCATTCACCGCTTCTGGAGGCAGGTTGTTCCACTGGTGAATTGTTCTCACTGTCAGGAAGTTTCTCCTTAGTTCTAAGTTGCTTCTCTCCTTGACTAGTTTCCATCCGTTGCTTCTTGTCCTGCTTTCAGGTGCTTTGGAGAATAGCTTGGAGTTGGAAGGGACCTTGAAGGTCTTCTAGTCCACAAAGCAGAGGGAGTCAAGCTATTCTCCAAAGCCCCTGAAAGCAGGACAAGAAGCAACGGATGGAAACTAACCAAGGAGAGAAGCAACCTGGAACTAGGGAGAAACTTCCTGACAGTTAGAACAATTAACCAGTGGAACCACCTGCCTCCAGAAGTTGTGAATGCTCCAACACTGGAAGTTTTTAAGAAGAGACTGGACAGCCATTTGCCTGAAATGCTATAGGGTTTCCTGCCTGTGCAGGGGGTTGGACTAGATGACCTCCAAAGTCCCTTCCAACTACTACTTCTTCTTCTTCTTCTTCTTCTTCTTCTTCTTCTTCTTCTTCTTCTTCTTCTTCTTCTTCTTCTTCTTCTTCTTCTTCTTATTATTATTATTATTATTATTATTATTATTATTATTATTATTATTATTATTATTATTATTATTATTATTATTATTATTATTATTATTATTATTATTATTATTATTATTATTATTATTGTCCTGCCCAAGCAGGAAACTCACATTTCAGACAAGTCTCTTCTTGAAAACCTCCAATTGTTCCAAGTAAATGATTTTCTTATTACTCCTGTAGAACGTTAAAGGGATACCGAGCAACCTAACATTTTAGAATGAATCCAGATTATTTCGTATTCAACTTTAGCTAATCTCAGAAAACTAACCCTGATTAAAGTTTGTTAAGACACGGACAGAGTTCAAAAGGAGACTCCAGATCTTTAGATGAGCCTGGAATTTAAAAAAAAAAAGAAGAAAATCAGGATCAAAGCTCTTCTCTAGATCTGCTGAAATGACATGAGGGGTCCCGACCGTAATTGGTCACCAAATTTAAGCTCAGTTTTAAAACAAACAAACAAAGAAACAAAAAAAAAACGTGACTTCACAAGGTGTCACAGGGAGACTCAGCAAATACACAACTCTCTTTGTGTGCTTGTGCATTTCCTGCTTCTGGGGTTGCGGGGAGGAAGCCCAACTTTCATCAACGTGAAAATCAGGATAACTGCATCTTGTGGGCAAGGGAGGGAAGACAGGTGAGAAAAAAAAAACCAGGAAACGTTTTGAAGTGTCTTTTGCAAGCTTGCCGTGGTGGCGAACTGGGTGTTAAAAGCTGTTAACAATTGATGACTGAGTGCAATGACTCTTCCAGGCTGTGTCAGCAGCTATTAAAAAAAACAACACACACAACAACAACAACAATCGTGACTCAGTCTTAACGCTTTGCAGTTGTGTGCAAAACTGTCAAGGCTCCTGGAGCCCTTGGAAATTTATTACTTCTGTTATTGTGAGCGTTACGATGACAATTTGCTTTGCGCCACGAAAGATTCGTGTGAAAATCTGTGACGCGTCTTTCCAAACACCGCAGCTCTCTTTGCTTCTTGAAGGGAAGCGTGGCTTCGTCCCGAACTCTTTACATGCACAGAAGCTTCTGTGCTTTCCTGCTGGTTCCAGTACAGTGCCTTGTGAAATAACATCTTCGGCAGGTCCAGCAGAAAAGCACGCCCCCCCCGTAATAAGCTGTTTTGCATGAATAAAACATAATTTTTTTTATTTTTTATTTTAATTCCTTGGTGGAGCAGTGGGCTAATGCCTCCTTAAGTAACACCAGCTGCCTGCAATCAGTGCAGGTTCGAGTCCCACCAGGCTCCAGGTTGACTCAGCCTTCCATCCTTCCGAGGTAGGTAAAATGAGGACCCAGATTGTTGGGGGCAATTAAGCTGACTTTGTAATAATGCCACTGGGGTGTGTGTGAAAGCCCTAATAAGCAGGCATATACATAGAATGAAGGCTACTGCTAAGCTTGTAAGCCGCCCTGAGTCTTCGGAGAAGGGCGGGATATAAATGGAATTAAATAAAATAATAAAATATCCCGCCCTTCTCCGAAGACTCGGGGCGGCTTACAAGCTTAGCAGATAACAGAGTTGGAAGGGACCTTGGAGGTCATCTAGTCCAACCCCCTTCTCAAGCAGGAAATTCTATACCATTCCAGGTGTTTCAGTCCTCCATTTTTTTTGCAGAAAGACTGAACAGTCCGTGACCAGGTGCTTTCCCATGTTATTTTTGACACAGAGCTGGTTCTCCAGGATGGCCACAAGGTTTGAGAATTGCTGCTTCATGCAGCTTAACTTGGAAGAAGATGACAAGAACGGTGGAAGAAACAGGAAAACTTAATAAGCATAATTGCCATACTTAAAAGGGGGAAAAAATGCATGAGCAGCACATATCGTCTTCGTTGATACGCGCGGGTGTGAACTCAGGCTGAGAAGCTAAAATGGTGTCCTGGAAACACCCAATTTTGGGGACAAGCAATGTTCTGCTGGATCCACTGAGGCCTTTCAAATGGGAACATCAAGGCATGGGGTTCTATCTTTAATTGTTCTGAGCCAGAGGCGAGTCACTTTGCTTTGGTTTCCAAAATGAAGCAATCAGTCCGGCACCGAAACCTCCCACTCATATCCTGAAGAACAAATCCGATTGATCCTAATGATGTTTACACCAAGGAAGTCAGGTTGGTCCTTAATTCCTTTTCAAGATAAGGGAACTTATTCACAGTCATTCCAAAGACCTGGTTTACTTCAAAGCATTTGTACGCTGCCCTTCCAAAGACGAGATTGCCAGAGAGACAAATCCACTTAAGATTGGCGTCACTCTGGGGTGACCATTTTAAAATGGTGGTGGGGCACACGAGGAGAAGGCATGGGGAGGGCAAAGAAAAACAAAGGACACATCTAATAAGCAGGCATATACATAGAATGAAGGCTACTGCTAAGCTTGTAAGCCGCCCTGAGTCTTCGGAGAAGGGCGGGATATAAATGGAATTAAAATTTAAAAAAAATCAAAAAAAAATCTGCACCTCTGGTTTCTAATGGCCAAAAACGGAGTGCTCCTAATTCTGATCAAGATCCAGTAAGGTTCAAGAGTTAATCTGGGAATATGCTCATTGGAGAAAGGATACCTAAAACAATTATATTTGGGATTTTGGTCCCAGTGTCCACCTTGGCCTTTTTGTCACCGGAAATGGCTCCCCAAAAGAAATATGAAAACCATGTCAAAGTCTAAATGCCTTGGGACTTGAAACTAGTCACAATATATGACTAGTTTCAATGGGATCATCACCAGGTGCAAGATGTAGCTGTTCTTACTTTCTTTTGGTCTTTTGAGAAGAAGACCAAAACTAGACTTTTGTGGTCCATTGATATCAACCCTACAAGGAAATCCAGGCCGAGTGGACAAATCCACAAGAAGAACTATATTCTTTTGAGATAGGGCCTTCAAAGAGAAGCTTAAAAGGAGGAATATTTGACCATAATTAGAAATGTATTTTATTATCACAGTATATTTGATGTGATTACTGTGTTTGCCCATCACAATATCTGAATTCTCACACACCATCCTGGATCATAAGCTAACCCCAAATGGCTGGAGTGTCATCCCATGTGCGGAGACACAAAACAGACCAGGATTCAAACCAGGCAAACTCATATTGTGTGACTGCATAAACTCACACAACTTACCTGTCATGGTTCAACAGGTATGAAGGAAAGCTAGTACATGATCTGTTGATGGAACAAATAGAGCAGGGGGTTGGACTAGATGACCTCCAAGGTCCCTTCCTCCTCCTCCTCCTCCTCCTCCTCCTCCTCATTATTATTATTATTATTATTATTATTATTATTATTATTATTATTATTGATGTTAACCAAAGGTATTAGGCTGATTTTACCTTTGGCCAATATTTATTTCTTCCATCAAGAAATTTTGAACTGGATTTCCTTCATTGATACATTCACACAATATGAGTTGAAATCCTGGTCTGTTTTGTTTCTGTCAGTACACAGTTTGTTAATGGCACAAATGGATGTTGACCAAAGGTAAACTCAGCCTAAAGTCAAGATGTTTGGAGAATATCGCTGAGGTGGCAACACTGATATCCAACCACATCATTCAGAAGCAAAAGGCGTCCCACTTAGAGACACCTGGAACTTTTGCTCTGGGGAGAACAAGTCCAGGAGGAAATCATTTTGTTCCTTCTTTTCTCAAAAACATATAAGATGAAAGGCAGGGTGTAACCCTGCACCTCCTCTTAAGCCAAGATTGTGATCACAACTAATTGCTGCAAACATGAGAAATAGGTTGAGGTTAATTATCAACTTATGGTTGAGATTGGAAAGCCATGGGGGATTCTAGAAGGACAGGAGAGTGGAAGAGTTGAGGATGGGTTAGGTTGACTAAAGGCCTCTGTGGTCTTCTTCTGTCCCTTGGTGGACCAAACAGAAAGTCCTCACATGGAAGGTATGAAGGACATCAAAACTTCTCACCTGGCTCAAAGTCATCCCAGGAGCATCCATGGTTGAAGCTCTGGATCTCTGTAAACTTCATTCATCATTTTAACCACTCTACCACACCAGTTTTCATAATTCATATATTATTGTTAAATTTTTATTTAAATAAGATAATATTACTACATTCTAATAAACTACACATTCATAACTCACTAAACCGTGATGTTTATTTATTTGGTTGGACAAGCTTGCTTTAGGAGTCAGTTCTTTGTATGAAGGCTACGTTATATTCTTCTCAAGCATTGGATCAGTTTGACTCCAATTAGAAATTTAATTAGTCTGAATTGGTCTGATTTGGAGAACTCACTTGAATCAACCTGATTTGCTAAATTGGCATGAATATTTAGATTGAATCAGATCTTCCAATACAACTCAAGTGTTCAAATTGTCATATCCACTTCCCACTTAATATGAGAGGTCCCAAGTTTTATTGGTAATTTTTAAATAACTTGAAAGGATCTAGGAGAGAAAGCAAACAACTATTAGCAATTTAGAACAAGCTTTATTTGGCATGAAAATAAAGAATGTGACAACACCCAACACAAAGGGCAGATTTCTTTAGGCGAGATGAGGTAGGGATGAAGAAAACAATGAGGACAATGGCATGTAGAATGGAGCTAGCAAAAGGTGTGAAAACCAGTCCTAAATGGTCTCCAAAAAAACCTCGTGGACGACCCACCCATATCAGTTCAGTTGCATTGAAGAGAGGAGAGTTTTCATGAGCATGTTTGAGAAGGTAGATATTTGATCTTCTGGATGTTCCTTCTACAGTGTGGTGGAATGTGGTCTGGATTCCCAGAAAGGAGGGGAATGCATTCCAGAGGACCAAGAGACAGCAAAGTTTTTAGACAGTTTAGTTGGAAAGAAGAGTGTTTAGGTGGCTCCTCCCTAGAGAATCTCAGCATATACTGTGTCTCTACTGATGCCTGTAGTTACTTCAGTTTGGCAAGATTCTGTCTGCCAACAATAATGGAAGCTGCTTAGTAATAACTCTATGTGTCTTTCTTAGCTTGGAGGGGCCTGGCAAGAGAGAGTTAATAAGGGCCACAATCATTGCAACAATCGGAGCTGCGTCTCCAACATCCTGAAGAGAAGGACGATTCGGAAGAGACTCCGTAAGGGTCACAGGAAACGGTTCGAGAGCTGTAGCGTCGGCGGTCTGCGTAACGTGGCTGATAGTAGCCAGGAGCAGAGCTGTAGCCACATGGATCATTGCTGTACCCGCACCGATAGGTATAGCCACGGGAGGGATAATAGCTTCTGCCATAATTGGAGGGGTAGTTATAAACACATGGATCATAGCATCTTCTACCATAGCTTGGAGAACAGCTATAGACACTTGCATCCCAGTATCTCCTACGATTGCCATAGAGATACTCCAATCCATATGGATCAGAGCTTCTTTGGACACCATAAGTGCATGGATCATAGTATCCTTGACTATTGTTGTAGAGGGACCCATAACTACATGGCTGATAGCCACTTCTCCAAAAACTGGGTGAGGAACTATAGGCATGAGGCAAGGATAGGCTGCGGTCCCGGTCAGAAAGGTAGCAACTGGGATTAGGGCCAGACAGGTAGCGGTATCTACGTGGTATGTAGCACCTGGCCGCGGTGCCAACTAAGGAGCTGTAGGGAGGAGAGATGCTGGGATGGGAGCCACTTGACTTGTAGATGGTGGGTGGGCAATAGATGGCTTTGGTGCCGCCAGAGGGATCCCTGCTCAGGATGGTAATGCCGATCATCTTCGGACGGAAGGACATCTGGAATCCAAAACACGAGGATGAGAAGGTCCCTTTTCACTAGACAGTTGGATTATTTGTTTATTTAAAAGCTTCATCTGGCCACCCACCTTAAAACAACTCTGGCCAGCTCACAACAACAGTCAAAACCAACAACTCTGAACCAACCGTGAAATGTCCCACAGGTTCAAGAGCACAGACAGAGATGCAGCGAGGAAGGAATGTGAGAAGCAATCCCCCAGGATGTCTACAACCCATCCTCACATATTGGGGGTGGGTGGGTGGGGTGTTCTCTAGAAGAAGGTCCCTGGGGGCCAACAGTGACTCACAAATAATAACTGCTACACCCCTAACCCTGACCCTGGAGTTGTGAAATCTCGATACCCAGGAGGACACATTTCAGAGAAAGGAACCATCACCTCCGGTGTCCAACCAAGTCTTGGTGATATAATCCAGGTTGCTTCTCCTAACCACCCTCAGATTGTCGATGGGGTGAGATTTATAGTAGCTTTATTCCACCTAACCCTAACCCTTCTCTATCTATCATCTATCTATCTATCTATCTATCTATCTATCTATCTATCTATCTATCTATCTATCTATCTATCTATCTATCTATCTATCTATCTATCCTCCCCACTCTCTCCCTCTCTCTCTATCATACATATCATTTAAAACATGGGACTTAAAATCAAATAGAAATAGTTATTTTATTGTTGAACACTTTTCTACAAAAACGAAGCTAAAATTCCTAGATTCTTTTTTTTTAAGTTTTAAGATCAGTTGTGATCCCACCACCAGCTGAAAGTCTCCCCCGATGAGGCAGTTTGCAAAATAATAATAAGAATAAAAATGAACGTCTTGTACCTACCTAATGATCTGGATAAGCAGGCAAAATCCGAAAGAGGGTTCAAGCAAGAGTTCCCTTTTTCTATATATATATATGCTCTCGCCCATAGCCAGAAGACTTCACTCTTTAAAGGGGAGAACCTAATTATATGCCAAACTCCAGATGTTGTATTCCTGCTATAAGCGAGTTTAATTACTTTGATAGCGGGTTGCTAATCGGCAGTCTGTGTATCGTTCTTCTCTTCCGTGTAATTTTCAAGTTTTGGCCCAGGTATATTGTACTTTTCTACACCCTTCTAATTTTAACACTCGGGGGAGAAAAGGTGATGTGTAAGCAACTTTTATTTTATTAATTGCTACCCTGCACTTGCAGAGTTTAGAGACTGCAGCCATGGAACAGTCCCAGGAACATGCCGGTTTTCTTCACGGAATTCAAAGGGTGAACATTGGAGAGATTCTCCTCCTTCCCTTCCTCCTCCTCCTCCTCCTCCCTCCTCTCCTTCCCCTTCCCCTTCTCCCTCTCCTTTGCCTTCTCCTACCCCTTCTCCTTCTCCCTTCTCCCTTCCTTCTCTCCCTCCCTCCCAGAATGATCTTCAGACATTTGATTCCATGGATATTCACTTGAAGCTCCACATCTGAGCCAACTTTTCTCATTGCGTTAAACCTTCAGCCTGTGCCCTTCTCTCTAACTTATTTTGGCCTCCCAACAGACCTATCCTGAGCAAATGAGAGAAAACTCAGGCAGACGCGGGGCTGAAGGCTGAACCGAACTTGCGTTGCGTGCCACATTCGACGATCCAGCATGAAATCGAAAGTGGGAATTGCGTCTACGCGACACTGTTGACTTAGTCTAACTTTTAGTGTCATGTGTAGCCTTGCCCAACACTGAAATAATCCTGAGGGACCCAGTATATCTCTTCTCCACCTTTCCTTCTGATTGTAAATCTTTAGAAAAATCATCAAGAAGGCCTGGCAGTCACCTAAACATGATCCATGCATGCTTTGGACAAGATTTTGGTAGAAATGTGCTTGTCTACCGCGTAATCTGATAGGAATGTTTCAAAGGAGCTACCCAACGATTAACGAAATAATACAGTGTTTGGGGCCAGAGCTGTGATCTCTTACACAGCAAGATTAAATCCACTGTGCATACTTTTGGGAAGTGGCAATTAGTCAACACCCAGCATGGATAAAATAAGTAAATAAATTGAGAAAATCAAACACTGACGTCCTTCAAAGATGAAGCCAACAACTCGAATCTTTCTGTAACAAGCAGATGTCACCTGCCTTTTTCCAATAAAGCAGAAGGCGCTACAAGCTTTAATTAAATCTGGGTTCTGCTTTAGGCCTGGAAAACCCTGGGGTGCTGGTTAATTAAAGAATGGCATATTCTTTGCATATTCTTTTTATGGTATGGATTCTGCTTTTCCTGAACATATAATAACAAATGCAAGAAGGAGGAACTCTACTCCTGTTTTCCCAAGAGGAATATCAATGGTGAAACATCTTGAGATGTTTCTTTTTGGTGATGGTCAATGGACACCAAGAAGTGACTTTATCTAATGAAAGAAAAATCAGGAAACCGCTACCAAGTTTTGGTCTTTGAAAAACTGCAAAATCCATCATGCACAGCACATGTGTGGCCAACCTATTTTCTGAAGATGAGGCATGGGAAATATTAGGAGAGAATGTGACTTTTTGCCCACCAAAATTTATAATGGAGAGAGTTAGGTTATGACTATAAATAGCTGTTCGGATCGTTATAATCCTAAGACTAAAATATAAGCAGGAGACGTTTCTCCAACAACGATGAGGAAATAAAGATATAATAAAGGGAAATACAAATGAAATACGATATGCCCTCCACCCAAGTTAATCAGATTTGGGAAGAAATCAGACTGGTTCAGTTTTAATGAGTAACTAATTGCTTAATTAAATGCAACTATAAGCTACGATATTTCTGCTCTTTCAAAAGTGGGCAAGGCTGTGCTCCACTTGCAAAATGACACTGGGGGAGGAAAGTGAATGGAGAAAGAAAAACGATCTTAATAAAAAAAATTTTTTTTAAAAATGTCCTCAACGTGATTACATGGGGAAAACTGTTAGCCAGGAATGTGCAGGTTACGGAAATGGACTTTTTCTTTCTTTCTTTCTTGCAATGCATTTTTGGAAAACTCTCTTGGTGCAACCTCAGTTTTGCCCTAAATGGATGTAGAAATGAGATTCAGCCGAGGAAAACAAGATTTCTACAGGTCACTCACAATTCGACGTTGTGAGGACCGCAAGCTTGGATGACGTCGCTTTGAGTGTGCCCAGAAAATGTCAGAAGATCAAATGTTCAGCAGTTCTAAGCAGGAAAGCAGACCATATCAACCACGTACAGAGTTGGAAGGGGCCTTGGAGGTCCTCTAGTCCAACCCCCTGCTCAAGCAGGAGACCCTGTCCCATTTCAGAGCTGAAGAAGCTTCTTGGATGAGAAGTGAAATGTCTTCAAAGAAAAACAAGAAAGTCCAGTTGCCTCGTGGAAAAGCACCTTTGGGGTAACTATGACCCAGATGACCAAGAACCTCCATAGACATTGAGGTATGCCTTATGGAGCACTCTTTTACCCTTCTAGGAATGGTCCCAGACAGACCCAAATCTCTCTTAGAGTCTTCTTGGAGAGCATTGCCAACTTCAACCCACGTGGATTGCAGTGGTACCCCTAGGTATGCATTTCCTACAATGAATAGCATCTCGTCATTACGACTTTGAGTCAACTCCTGATCCAACACCACATATGGCTCACATGAGAATCCTCAAACTAGCTGCAGTTCTTAATTCCTGATAATTAAACAGCACGAGGGTGTGTTCAGACGAGCCAAAATTGCTTTTTGAATGTATCAAGGGAATTAAAAGCTCCTCGAAATAAATGTGGTAAGGTTGGGCTTCCAACTTATGAGTTGTCCAGGCTTCCTTCGAGTGCCGAGGAATTCTATAAAAGGTCAGTTGCATCCTGAGAGCTTCCAGAGAGTCCTTCATACTGTCCATTGTCTACGTTCCAGGTAGGTTTTCTTTGATTTCTCTGGAGAGCGGTACTCTGGATGGTGTATCGCTTCTGAGTAGGTATGGGATGATTTTCTGAGTCTGGGCTTCCTCTCATTCAGTGTCCTTCTTGCCCCTTTTCAGACGCACCTTGATCTTCTCAAGATGATCTTCTACATACCTCAGCAATACCTGGACCTAGACAGCTGGGACACCAATTATGGAAATGAATATATTTCCCCCTCTGAATATTTCTATGATTATAATCCCACGGACTTCATCTTAGATCATAAATCCAGACATGATTCTCCTTCCTACAGCTCTAGCTCTGATGGCTGTGGTCCTCACTACGGTGCCAGCAGTGGACCAAAACTCAGATATTGGGCCCCCTGTGGCCAAAGTGGCCATTGGGTTCCTGTCTACTCAGATTCCAGCTGTCCTCCCTGGTCCAGATGTGACCCTTGTAATCCCTGCTACAGCCCCATCTGTAGACCCCAATCCGGCCGGTCAAGATCTGCTCCTCCTTCCATGGGCATCTGGAGACCTCCAAGTTCTAGCTCCAAATGTTGTCCTCCTTGGTCTAGATGTGACCCTTGTAATCCCTCCTCTCCTCACTACCATTGGAGTCCTCCATCCATGTCCAGACGGGGATCCCAAGATTCCAGCCCTGGCTCCAGATATTGTCCTCCTTGGTCCAGATGTGACCCTTGTAATCCCTCCTCTCATCACTACCATTGGAGTCCTCCATCCATGTCCAGACAGAGATCCCAAGATTCCAGCCCCGGCTCCAGATATTGTCCTCCTTGGTCCAGATGTGACCCTTGTAATCCCTCCTCTCCTTGCTGCCGTTGGAGTTCTCCATCCATGTCCAGACAGAGATCCCAAGATTCCAGCCCCGGCTCCAGATATTGTCCTCCTTGGTCCAGATGTGACCCTTGTAATCCCTCCTCTCATCACTACCATTGGAGTCCTCCATCCATGTCCAGACAGAGATCCCAAGATTCCAGCCCTGGCTCCAGATATTGTCCTCCTTGGTCCAGATGTGACCCTTGTAATCCCTCCTCTCCTCACTACCACTGGAGTCCTCCATCCATGTCCAGACGGGGATCCCAAGATTCCAGCCCTGGCTCCAGATGCTTTCATCCTTGGTCCAGCTGTGGTTCTTGCAATCCCCACTACAGCCCTATCTGTAGACCTCGATGTCCTCCCTCCATGAGCAGCTGGGGATCTAGCTGCTACTCTCCTCCATGGTCCAGACCTGGCTGCTGGTCTCCTCCCTCCATGAACAGGTGGGGATTTCAAAATCCCACCTCCAGCTGCTGTCCTCCCTGGTGGAGACGTGGTTCTTATAGCCCCAGCTCTCCTTGCAGCCATTGGTCCCCTCCCTCCATGTCCAGACGGGGATCCCAAGATACCAGCCCCGGCTCCAGATGCTGTCATCCTTGGTCCAGCTGTGGTTCTTGCAATCCCCACTACAGCCCTATCTGTAGACCTCGATGTCCTCCCTCCATGAGCAGCTGGGGATCTAGCTGCTGTCGCCCTCCTCACAGTTGCCCTTCTCCCCTCATGAACAGGTGGGGATCTCCAGATTCTAGCTCCAGATGGTGCCCTCCCAGATGTTATTATCCTCGCTACAACCCCAGTTATTGATCTCCCGGCTCCAGCTGTGACCATCTTTCCAGGGTTTCTCCTGTGTCTCTTCTTGCTAGAACTCCAAGACGGATTCTTAGTCTCCTGGCTTTGTTTCTCCATGGCTGCCCATCTTGAAGAAACTTAGAATACAGCAGAGGCTTCTGAGATGGTACTCTGGAATCTGAAGAGGATGCAACAAGGAAAGACCCAGACACGATGCAATTTCCTAGAGAAACTACAAATACTACCATCACTTATGTTGACTGGACCTGGCTTTCAAAGATATTAAGCTTTTGGGTTACTTGTGTTCAACAAAATGCTCTATCTGGTGCTTAGTACCTCTGAAATTCAAGTCCTACACTCAGCATCTTTGACTTGAATGTCACTTTTCAGTCCTGTCCCCTTATCTTCCTTCATCCTGATGTTTTTGTCGTAGAAATTCCACCATATTTGATCAATTGCCTTTTCGAAAACAGTTGCTGGGACTTGCAGTCCGAGAAGCTCCCAAGACAGTTGAAGAACTTCTGGAGGGCTACAGATTCCCCACCCCTGCTGATTTATTTTTTTTAAAAAAGGGAGATCATGTCAATTTTTGTTTTTGATCATAAGCTGAGGCAACCAACCAACCAACGAAAGAAACCAAAATGTTTTGTACCGTGGTTTTCAGACTGAATCGTAAAGGATCCCGGGCTCTCTGAAAGCTTCTCACGAGTCCTTCAAGGGAAGTGATAGGGTTTCTAAGTAAGTCAGCACCTGTGCAAATTACCCTAAAGCAAGGAACAGAAATTTTATGGGATCAAAAGTCCCACCTGACTTTAGAGTAACAAGCTGGGACCAGATTTGGTGGCCAGGTTAAAGAAAGTAGATGGGTTTGGAGAGGTTGAGTTTTGCTTGCAAGGGATAAAGAACAGAGCTAGGAAAGATTCAGTGGCTGACTAATGTCCTAAAATATATCTCCAGCTTCGTCCCTATGCAAAAAGGAGAAGGAACCCATTTTTTTCTCTTTCTTTCCCCCAACTACTAAAAGAAATTTTGAAAACCACTGCTTTCCAAACTCAGAAAGGTGTCACAATTTCCAAGAGGGACATTACCTAGAAACCGGTTGACATATAATTCTGGGTAGCATGCTAAGAATTGTACCTCTATGTCAATAGCAGGATGCCTGCTTTGTTTAATAGATGTTCCTGGAGAACTAACTAAGGGGAGGCATGTATCTTAACCCCCTTCTTGTGTGATTCTCCAGAAGGGATATGGCTGGGCCTTGTAGGAAACAGAATGCTAGAAGATTCTTTTGAGGTCTCTTCCAGCATGGCAAGCTACATCCTTACTTAAATATCTATAAATGCCTTCTACACATCAACTCTAGCCTAAACTGGTTTTTTTTCTGTATCTCCATTTCTCTGTCCTTCATTAAACTTTCTTCTGCATTGAATTCTGTTGTTGTTGTTGTTGTTTAATCTGTGGGTTGGCGTATATATCTAGAGTTGGAGAACGTCTGTATAGACCGAAAACTAAACTTCACCAGCCACCTAAAATAGGTTTCTTACCATGGCCAGCTTCAGAGTCAAGAGTCAAAAGTTCACACTTTGTATGAAGCCAACCTTTTATTCTTATTATTATTATTGGTCTTGGTTAACTGGCTGACTTTGCAGGACACATGAAGCTCAATCCAAAACTTAGCATATTGCATGGAACCCACACGAAAACTCTTGATCTCCAGTTGTTTCAAGTTCTGTAGTTGAAGACGTGAATACCCTGAAGATATTTTCCTTGTACTACGCCCAGTTTTTCTCTGGTGTTCATTCTTACCCCTTCCATTGGCATGATTAGAATCATGGGAACTCTGTTCCCACAAACAACCTGGCCTTCATTTGCAGAGCATCTATGCTGAGTCAAGGAATGGACTTCTCTTTCAGAATGCAAGGGAAGTCACTGCGACTCGGCTCAAGAAGGGGTTCTGGATGCAACAGGACACATTCCCATCTTCACCATCCCTCTGGTGGACACTTTGGATAAGGATCAAAAATCACTGAGCTTCATAATTGCCTAGATCCTGGGGCGGTCTGAGATATGAGTTATGGGGTGGATGAAACGGGACATGGACAATTCAGGACCATTCCATCCACACTTTTGGAAGTGGGCAGAAGGTATTAGATGTCCTTCAACTTCTGTTTGCGTCCCGCTTGCCTTCATTTAAAATAAGAAGAGGCTCACGATCAGCCTTGCGCTACTTATCTCCTACACGATACGCAGATTCTTGTAGATCCTGTTACATTAAAGTAAATAGGTCTGTGATGTTAATTAACTGAATGACACACCTGCCATCTCGTTCTTTGATCTGGTTGCAATTTCACAGTTCAGCTGCAGAGATTTTTGGGGTGATGTGCAGAAGGCTGGAGGATCAGATCTTTGGCATCAACTGGGAGATGCCTTTTCTTGAAGCTTGAGATGGCTCCAGATTAGACAAGATCAAAAGTAGGCATTGACTGAGTGATCCTATCTCACTGCTCTTCTGGCACTTAAACACGCCTACCCAGTTGTTAATTTGGGGATTGTCATGAGTATGTCTCATGGGTAGCTAACTACTGTATGTTTCCACCTAGCCCGTTGCCTTTTTGTCACTACTGCTGTGAGGCAGAGTAAAGTAGGTTGTGTAATTGCATGTTGAGGGCTCCATACAGGCAGTTCAGTCTTTGCAAATATGAGATGTGTTTTGCCGGTTAGAAGGAAAGGAATGTGTTTCTGGATAACTTCTTTCTTCTTCTTGAAAACTCCAATGTTCAACATGACTTTAATAATACAATTGTACAAGGGTTGGAATTAGGGGTAGAGGTGATTGGCAATTAAGCCTGGTAGTATTTTGGGGGGTGCCCTTTCAACAGGGTTACTTTTTGATTCAACCTTAGTGGGAAAATATTTTGATTTGGTGTTCCTCAGTCATTAATACCTCTCATATTTTCATGAAGTCCTCATACAGGTTTGCCTCCCACGATCCTTTAAAACCCTTTTTAATTTTACCCTTTATCCACATTTATCCTTAAGCCGATCGTTTTAAGACCAAAGTGCCATGTGGCCACCCAACTTTGTTGCTTACAGTACCCCAAAACAACAAAACAGATCCCATTAAGATGGAATAGGAAAACTTTTGAGAAGCTTCTGGGGTTTATCATTTGTCTTCTTCTCCAGGTGAAACTTCAGACCAGCCAGAAGCCAAGGTAGAAACCAGGTTTTTTTCATGCCTTTCCATAGGACAACAGGAAATCTGGGTCTACCATGGGTTGGTAGGAGGGATTGTTCCAGAGCTGCAATTCATGTTTTTCCCCCCTCTGACCCACATCCCCATTAGAGAGTTGTGATTAAACAATGCACAATAAATAGGATAATAGAGGAGATGGTTTGATACTGAGGGAGAGTTTTATTGCAGGAGAAGAATACACCAAGAGTGTCTGGTTTCTCACTAAGCTGATTGGACGTGGTTAAGAAGGAGATGTTTTTTCTCCAAGCCATGTTCTTCCCATGAAAAGATATGGTCTTGAAAATGTGTGCTGGCCACAGAGATGGACGAAAATGGGGCGTGGATTGGGTCACCTTTCATCCTGGGAAAGATCTGGGTCATTTTAGCAATCAGAAGGATGAAGCCTTCCCAGGTTTGATGCCTTCTAGATAAACCGGACTACAATTCCCATCAGAGTTGAATCACAACCCATTCTCCCCAGGTTGGAGAAGCCACACTTCAATTTCTAAAAAGGGACAAGGGAGCTGCCCGTCTTCAGCTTTTCAGAAACACCAGGTCCTCTGTGGCCACCTGTGTTGGCTGCTGTATCTTCAGTCCTCTGGGAGGTCCACCTGAGTTCACCAAAGATTGGGGTTATGGAACCTCCTGGATGGGAAGTTGCGCCTGGCTCCATAGCCCATCCTGTAGTTCCAAGGTTCATAGCAGCTTCCTCTGCGGGTGTATCGGTAACCATAACTACAAGGTGACGTGGAACATGTGTTTAAACCCCCAGAACCGTAGCCGTATGGCTGATAGCCATTGTTGTAACAGTTGCTTGGATCACAGTAGCTGATCCCACTGCCATAACCATATTGGGGATAGCAAGGAGCATAACATGGTGGATAATATGAGAGAAAGTATGGTTGATAAGGATCATAGGAGTCTGGTTGAGTGTAGAAGCTCATGTTCCTGGAAGCAGAGGTAGATCTGCAAAGACAGGATTCCAAACCAAGTGAGCGTCATATTTTTTATCATTTCCTTTCTGAACACCACCCACAAACCCTTTGGATCAAAGAGATAGAAGGGCAGAAATAGACTGTGGTCAAATCTTGACCAAGAAAAACCAACTGGACTTCTGGAGGCCATGGCAGATGAGAACTCTAGACCAGTCTCATTTCCCATGACTTAGAGCAGTGGTTCTCAACCTGTGGACCCTTAGAGGGGGCCACAGTGTCCTCACAGGGGTTCCTCAAAGTCTTGAAGAAATGTTATGATTTAAATGTTAAGGGGTTTTTTTTGGAGGGGGGGTCTATGGCCATGATCTGTGGTCACAAAAGGTATTTAAAGGGGTTTGTGGTGAAGAAAGGTTGAGAACCCCTGACTTAATCTCTCCTATGACTTAGCACGAGGAAACAGGCATGCATTTTGTGGGTGATACAGAGCTGTCAAGAGCATGAGTGTATGGTTGTGTCAAGTCAACCCGTGTATAGTTCATTCAATAAAAAGGTTGTGCAAATATAGTTGAAATTCTGCACTAGAAGTTCAGTGGCAAACCTGAGGCAGATCTTCTCCTTCTTGACTAGAGAGCTAGAGGTACACACAGCTTGGCTGTCCTTGTCAATTGCTTTGGGCATTTGTTATCATAGAGATCTTTGTTCTGGCTGGCCACTCTCTCTTCCCAACTCTTTGTCTTGGAGAGCCAAATAGGCAAAACAAGGACCTGGGATTTGGTGCTCCTAAATTGACTAGAAGAATCCCATCAAACTTTATGCAAAATTGGGTCTGTTTGGGGGGACACAAGGGCCCCCCTGCCCATTTTTTAATATTTAATTTGGTATTCCTACAACCTAGCAACTCATAGATGGAGCCAGTTGGACGTGTTTTTCGACAACAGTTCCAAAAATAGGCATCCGAGGGTGGTTTTTTTGGAAACCACGTGTATTTTCATGAAATCCTTGAAGGAAGGGAGGGATGGTTCAAATTGAGGAGCATATTTTTTTTCATGTTGTAAACTAACCAGATGCTGGAAAACAACTCAAACCGGTTATGCAGACCTTCCAAATAGCAATGGAAGGTGGGGGCAAAGCCATTTAGAAAAACCATGGACAATTCAGTTTAATCCCCTAGAAAGTTTGAGACGTTTCAATGCACTTCTATTACAACTTCACTCTATATTCAGCTCACTCCAATTGGCCCACCTATAAATAAATGACCCCAGAAAAGCAAAAAATAAAAATAAAAATCTGAGGACATGAAATTGCTTCTTGACAAATCAGGCTAATAATTTTACATTTACCCTCTGAATATTCAACACTGATTTTTTTTTAAAGTTAGTCTTTACATCATTTGTAAAATTTACAGATTTATTTTCATGACAATGATTATTACCAGGCTGTTTTTTTTTCAGCTATGGTCCATGTCCTTCAAGCCCCCATATTCAGAAATTTCCAGCTGGATTAACATTCAGAAGGTAATATTTTAAAGAGACATAACAATCAGACAGTAATTAAAATATACAAATGAAATCAAGCCTAGCTGTGTTTGATTTCTCATCTCACAGACACAATTACTCATTTGTCTTGTCAGAACTTTCCCCTTTGTCTTCTTCTTCTTCTTCTTCTTCTTCTTCTTCTTCTTTTAACTGACAATTAAAATTGGAACTCCCAGCTTGGATCTCCTGGTGGTCTCCAGATCGGTCCTCCAAGGTCCCATCCAGCCCTATGATTCTATGTTCTATTTGAGAATTGTTAGGTGCTGCCCTCTATAGGACTGGGTTAGTCAATGCAGCCTTCTTTATCCGTGAATTATATTCTGCTTAAAACCAAAGAGTTTTTTTTTACTCATGGAGTGAATTTCTTGGGATTAAAATCCTAAACATCTCTACCTTGAAGGGCATCTTGGGTGAATTAAAAAAAAGAAAAAAAGAAATATTTCAACGAAGACACAGTGAATCTGTCCTACAGTGAACGGAAAGCAAAGTCTCCAGACATTTTTATTTTATTTTGCAAAGATACCCAGAAAAGCAGTGCACTGAACTGTGTTGCACAACAGTAAGATCCTGAAGAAGGGAAAAAGCTTGAAAGAGAGAAGGAAGTGTGGGGAGAGAATTAAACCTCGCTTAATAACAGTGCTTTGCCCTCCAAAAATTTGAAGACATTTCCTGGGAAAACTTGTAAAAAAAAAAAACTTGCCTGAACTGATAGATAGGAAAAATAGGAAGAATATGTATATATGCTAAAGAAATGAATCAAATGGACTTACCAGCTTCAACGCTGAGAGATGTATTTTTTAAGCAAAAGATGTTTAGCGTCTTTATATGTCTTCTCTGGGAGCCTAAGGGGGGGGATATGAAACACACTTTGCTATTTAATTAGCTGGCAACCATTAAAAAGAAAAAAAAGTGTTCTCTTGCAATTATTTTCCTTGGCAGTCAAAATGAAGAGCTGATCTGCCAATTTCTCCCATCACCCCAGGAAAATTTAATGGTCAAAAAAATAAATAAATAAATACAAACGATTAAGCAGGAAGAGGAGGGGGGGAGGGGGAAAAAAGAAACTTTTTCTTCAGCAGCAATAAAACAAGTTTATCGTTACTCCTCTAATTTTTTTTAGAGCATTTAAAGAGGATACCTCATTAAGGTTTATTAGCACAGGTGAGGATGAAATGAACCAGTGTCACGAAAATGCAGAAAGGTCCGAATCACATCCTTGCAAGAACTTGTTTGTGTTCCAGAAGGCAAAAAAAGTATGGGCAGAAAATGTGATTTAATTAGATAATGGTTGATCATTTTAAGTGCTGATTTTTTTTTTAATCGCATTCCCATTTCTGATCTTTTTTCACTCTTTGGATGCGAAATGCAGAATGACTGAAGAAAAATGTTTTTTTAACTTCGAAAGATATTGAAGGATATTTTTGAACAATGGACCCAGAAGTTAATTTTAATAGTGTCTGCTATTACAGAGAGACTGTGTTTAAAACAGACGTTATGGAAGGAGAACAAGGATCTCCGGCTTGAGCAGGGGGTTGGACTGGATGACCTCCAAGGTCCCTTCCAACTCTGTTACTCTGTTATTATCTGTCAGAACTGAGACTGGTAGAATAGAATAATACTAAGGATAGAATAATAATGATCTGAAAGTGAGTTTAAAAATGAGACATTACAAAACGGCATGGAAAAATATGGACATACGAAAGAAACATATCTTTCCTCTTCTTTGCTAGATTCTTTCTATTTTTTCTTTTCGTTTGCATTGTTTATCTTTTTTTTTAACAATCTTTTTTTCTAAGCAGCTTTTTAACCAGGAAAAAAAAAGCTGTTTAGGGGAAAAAAAACAGATGAGAGTTAATTCTCAATCCCACTCGGAATTATTAAAATATCAGAGTTTCCTGGAATTTGCTCAAGATCATTTAGTTGAGGAAGCGGCTAAACCTGATTTGCAAACTGACGTGTTGGGTTATTCTTGCAGGAGGCAAAGCACGTTCTCCCATTTTGAAAGGGTGGGGGAGAGGAAATAAAGGACTTGCAAATATTTCCAAGGAAAGAAACGAACGAGAAGGTTGCACTGTCCATTTCTGATCTCTGTCATCTAGGGAAAAGATCGGTCCTTTGGGAGATCTCTGAGAAGCATTTTCACGACTCCGAGTGAGATTGATGAGGAACCCTCGTCTTTTTATTTCTCTATTTTCCTAAGCGGCTCAGAGCCCTTACAGAATGATGTATAAATCACAGCCAGAAATAGATACAAAATACAAAAATAAATCCTCTTTTCAAAAATTGGTGGCTAGTGATGCGGATTTCCACCCCATCCTAGTAGACCATTGTGTTGCCGAGAGGAGGGTCTGAGATTTAATGTTTGAGAAGAGGAAGAAGGAGGAGAAGAAGGAGGAGGAGGAGGAGGAGGAGGACAGAAGAAGAAGAAGAAGAAGAAGAAGAAGAAGAAGAAGAAGAAGAAGAAGAAGAAGAAGAAGAAGAAGAAGAAGAAGAAGAAGAAGAAGAAGAAGAAGAAGAAGAAGGAGAAGAAGAAGAAGAAGGAGAAGGAGAAGGAGAAGGAGAAGGAGAAGGAGAAGGAGAAGGAGAAGGAGAAGGAGAAGGAGAAGGAGAAGGAGAAGGAGAAGGAGAAGGAGAAGAAGGAGAAGGAGGAGAAGGAGAAGGAGAAGGAGAAGGAGGAGGAGGAGGAGGAGGAGGAGGAGGAAAGAAGAAGAAGAAGAAGGAGGAGGAGGAGGAGGAAAGAAGAAGAAGAAGAAGGAGGAGGAGGAGGAGGAGGAGGAGGAGGAGGAGGAGGAGGAGAGTAGCAGGAGAAGGAGACCTGGAAGAAAAAGGAAAGATGGACCCCTCTGTATTGAGGTCTCCTGCTCTGCTTCCCTCCACCTTCTCACCATAAATTGGTTCCTCTGCTTGGAGTGGAGGTGTTGTGTCTCCTCAAAGAACACGTCTGGGAGATCTTCCCAGGCATATACCCCAGCTGGGTATCAGATTTCGCTTGACAATGATAGGAAGTTGCTCACAAGCCAGGCATCTTTCCGCATTCAGATGTCAACAAATCTCAGAACAGGTCCATCAGGAACTCTCTCTATCTTTTGACTCAGCTGGCTTATCTGCCACCATCATCATTTGCAGAGAATGAGATGACTGATTGTTTCCAATAGCAGCTACTCTTCTCCTTCGCTGCAACTCCCCAACCTTAGGAAAGCATCGTTCAACTTCATCTTGATTTGAGGAACTGAAGCTCTCAGAGACTTGGGTAGCCCAAACTAAATCCCAAAACACGAGGGGGTTCTTCTTCATTCAGAAAAAAAACCCCATCCATCAATAGACACATAGAGATAAACTACATTTACATGCCATTCAAAAGAGAGAATTTTAAAAAAACTAAGAAGAAAACACAAAAAAACTAGAATACATCCTCTCCAAGAGCCAACACCCAGATAAGCAGGGATTAATACCAAACAAGCAGAAAACAATACCCTGATCAAGGAACTATCAAGGAAAAACATCACACCTCCATCAACACAGGCAGGGCAAGCTACCGTAGATAATCAGGGAGAAAACCCCGCACTCCCTCGCACTGATGATGTTACCCAGCAGATTAATGAGATGTCTTCAAGCAAACAACCAAGCTCAAACAGTTCAACCCTGATTTACCGATAATATCTTCTACTGCAATCTTACCTCTTCTTTTCTTCCTTTCTCTATCTATCAATTGATCAGAATAGAGTTGGAAGGGACCATGGAGGTCTTCTACTCCAACCACCTGTTCAAGCAGGAGACCCTATACCATTTCACATAGTTGGTTGTCCAGGCTCTTCTTGAAAACCTCCAGTAATGGAGCACCCACAACTTCTGGTGGCAAGCCGTTCCACTGGTTAATTGTCCTCACTGTTAGGAAGCTTCTCCTTAATTCCAGGTTGCTTCTCTCCTTGAGTTTCCATCCGTTGCTTCTTGTCTTGTCTTCTTGTCCTTATCATTGTTTCTGGTCTTGCCTTCTACCTCCATCTTTCCATCCATCCATCCATCCATCCATCCATCCATCCATCCATCCATCTTGTGCCAAAGACTTCCTTCTTAGCAGCGAGAAACCCCACCCCCACCCCAGAAACTCAATGTAGGAAAAAGACTCGGGGTAGGGGATATCTGTATTATTTATCCTGTCAGTTAGAGGATGCTGGTCTTTATTGATCAGGTTTTATTCACTCCACCCTGAGCAAAGGTTGATCAAAGCAATGATCTTTCTTTGCTTGGATTGACATGCTTAACCAACATCCTCTCTTAGCCCTCCCTTGGATACAGCACCTCAATTGTCTTCACCTTCCAGCATTTTGGAAGATGGTTCTAAGTGTCTTCCTTGGAAAAACAAAACCACTTTTGGACCAGGCCTATCAAAATTCAAATACCTGGCCAGATTCACACCATGAATTAAAACAGGGTTAGCCAAGCCACTGTTTTTGGAACAAACTGCATCTGTCAAAAGTTTGCTGGCCAAAAAAGCTAAGCCATAATCTCTGCTTTATCTAATTTCTATTCTATCAAATGCTTTCTCTTTCTCTCCCCCCCCCCCCATCTTAACGTAGATTTTTTTTGGGGATGGCGATGCAGACGTTCAATGTGAGTAAGTCTCCAATCTGATGGAATTTAAGCAGGGGAGCATCTGGCAACTACATCCTTGGTTAAAAGAAGAAGTAGAACAGCCTGCAGGTTTGGTCCCAAATATATTGTTTTTTATTGCCAAGGCAGTATTTCGTCTGCGAAGGAAACAGACCACGCTAATTATATTCATAATGGTCTCAGAAGGGAGAGGCTAGTATAGAGAATGAATGTGAATCACAATATTACAAAGTGGAAAGATCAGACGCGACAGACTGAAAGAGAACACCAGAATATGACATTAATTACTGTCTGGACTGGTTTATGATGTTGTAGTCCAAAGCAAGGTGGTGGAAACTGGAACAATTTCCTACATTGTATTGATTTAGCTGTCCCTCTCCTGGAATAACCAAATTAATTTTCGGTCCTGAGTTTTAAAAAAAATTAAACAGGGGGGATTAAAAATTTGGGGGAAACCGAAGAAGTGGTTTAAGGAAGAAAACCAATAAACTGGCCTAGACGGAGAATAACACGTTTGCTTCATCGTTCTGACTTTGCGTGTGTTGTGACTTCCTTGGATTTGTGATTCATTTTAAATTCAGTTGCAGGTTAAGCAATGTGAGTGTGTAAATTCTTGTTAACAATGAACAACCTGCTGTCCTGTCCTGATGCCAAATTATTACCAGATTTTAAAAAAAAATATGAGTCAAAGGGATACTATTATGGGCAGGCCAAGGGCAGGATTTAGCTGAAATTAATGTTAATGAGAAATGAGTTAAAATAAATTATAGGTATCCTATCCATCCATGGCTGCTAATATGTTTGAAAAATAATTTCCCCAATCCTTCATACCTTGGAGTGAGCTCACAAAGTTGTGTGTTTAGAGGAAGGCTGCAAATTTAAGTCATCCCAAACAAAGATGAATAAAGTGACTTTGTTTCATTGAATTAAAAAGCAGAACAAACGTTTATTCATTCATCTACTTTCCATTTACTGGTTTCCTTGGACAAAATATGCCACGGAAGGAAGTGTAAACTAGCTTTTTCTCTTCAAAAAGGATCAGAGAAGTGACTGAAATGAAAAGCAAAGGGCTGATTGAATCGATTGAGGTTGATTTGATCCACCCAGACAATCCAAACGTCAAATCAATTTGAATTTCCTGAGCCCAGATTGAGTACATGATCCAAATCCTATAAGCGTGTCAATTTGGACCTGAGTGAATCTTCCCATCCCTTGTTCGCCAAACCAAGAGCGTTCTGATTTTGTCAGAACAAAATGAGATTTCTAAGATGTTGGCCAATTCATGACCACAGGAGTCTCTGTGGCCTAGAAATGCCATCCAGTTTTCATCTAGAAACCCATCAAAGCTTGTCAGAGAACATCTGCAAGGAAACCCATGGTTTACAGGAAACCAGGAAGGGCTTAAATTAAGCAATGGAGGATCCTTCAAATCACGGCAATGTTCTTATTTCCAGCTTAAAACCTTGGTTGTTGTATTATTATTTTTTTTAAAAAAAATATTGGTGTCTTACTTCCTGCTCGTTCATCAAAGTTTTAGGGTGACCTCATACTCCAGAAGTTTAGATACAGTTTGAGATTTCCACAAAGGGTGAGCTGTCATAGCTGTTTCACAACTATAGGCTTTGTCGGCATTTGAGTCATCGTATCAGAAGAATAAATTAAGAATAACTTGTTATTGATTAGATTTCTAAACCCTGAAATCAAAGAAGGGACCTTGTGAACATATATCCTGAAGTGCTCACATCCGTCCATAAAATAAGTTTGGACCAGCTTTGATGATGATGCTGGATTTTCCAAAGTTGCCCTAGTACAATCTTCAGATGACTTTCTTGTTCAATCAGATGGCGCTAAAGGAGATTATTCATGGGGATTCCACTTTGCAATTTCATCTGAATTGATGGTTTGGATAAAAATTAAGCTAACTCAATCCCTTCTAATCGCCTAACCTAATAATTAGAACAGTTTATTGGTCAAAACATATTGAGGTGTTTTTATACAAACTGTGGTACAAACCATGGCTTATGAGGCCATGTAATGCACTGTGTCAAACTCAAATAAAGCATGTTATGGCTTAGTGTGATGTGTCAAGAGGGCCACTACATCAGCTGAACTAAAATTCTGGAGAGCCACCAGAGAGATTGTATTCAGCCACATGGCGATGGCATCTTGGTGCCCATCGTAGGAACTGTTGGACTAGATTAGACATGTCAAACACAAGGCCCAGGGGCTGGATCCGGCCCGCGAAGTGGTTTCATGTGGCCCACGAAGCCATCCTGGAAACAGTGAGGGAACGGCCCCCACTGCCTTGGCCCTGGCCCAGAGACCCTCCTTCTGCCAGAGACCCTCAGATCTGTCCCACTCCTGCCCAGGCCCCCATAGGCACCCTTGATGCGAATGATGTGGAGCTGGCCATGCCCACCCAGTAGGCCATACGCACTCTAGCCATGCCCACCCAGTAGGCCACGACCACCCTGGCCATACCCACCCGGCCCCCTGAGAGCAACCGCAATGCTGATGCGGCCCTCAATGAAATTGAGTTTGACACCCTTCAACAATATGTTGATCTTGAGTTGTTCTTCAACCAGTGGAACTGCTTCCCTGCAGAAGCAGTGGGTACTCCATCACTGGAGGCTTTTAAGAAGAGACTGGACAGCCACTTGTCTGGCTTGGTATAGGGTCTCCTGCTGGAGCAAGGGTTTGGACTAGATGACCTCCAAGGTCCCTTCCAATTCTGTTATTCTGTATTCCACATTCTCTTCCGGTGTTAGGTCCACCAAGTCTGGTGTGGGATGAACATTCTGATGAAATTTCCAAACAGCTGTGAAATTAAATCCAGTCATAAGCTCACTCATTTGAAAGGCAGTTTGAAGGTGTCACCTAGCATCATGCTGACTTTACATCAAGATGCCTTTGATAAACTAATGGCTTCAAAGAAGGGGGGGGGAAAACAAACAATTAAAGCAATTAGGATGCTACCAGCTTAACATTATCAAGATTTATAATTAATTGAGATTAGAAAATCCAGCACACTAGAGCTGCCTCGTGATCAGAGAAGTATAAAAGGGGAAGACGCACAAGAGAGCTTCAACAGCTTCACTTGGGCTTCAAACCTTCTGACATCCAAGTAAGTTCTTCCAGGGAGTCTTCCTTCTTTCTTAAGACTTCACCTCTTCTCTTACTTACGCTCTTCTTGGCTTATGTGGGCCTTTAGAGGGTTGCCTCAAGTCTCGGCTGTCCTTCTTTACAACGTCTCCTCTTGTGTCTCTTCGTGGAACATCTCAAAAGGAACAAGTGGTCCATCTTGAGAAACTGGGTGGCCTTGCATAGATGGAACACATGAATTTCCACCAGGATATTTGATTAGGCTCAGTGGGTTTAGGACACTGAGCTTGTCGATCAGAAGGTTGGCAGTTTGGCGGGTCGAATCCCGAGTGCTGTGTAGCAGAGTGAGCACCTGTTACTCGTCCCAGCTTCTGCCAACCTAGCAGTTCGAAAGCATGTAAAAATGCAAGTAGAAAAATAGGGACCACCATGGTGGGAAGGTAATAGCGTTCCGTGCGCCTTTGGCGTCTAGTCATGCCGGCCACATGACCACGGAGACGTCCTCGGACAAGCGCTGGCTCTTCGGCTTTGAAACGGAGATGAGCACCGGCCCCTAGAGTCGGAAACGACTAGCACGCATGTGCGGGGGAACCTTTACCTTTACCTTTTTAAATCCTCGGATGGTGGCTGAGGAATTTGGGGAGTTGATGTCCACCCTTTAAGTTTGGAGAAATGACAAAAGTCAGAAGGTTCTCGTAGAGGAATGAACAAGGACATGCTTCTTCCTTCTGAGATCCTTCCTCTAGTCAACAAGGGTTCTTATGAGCCGAAAGTGACCTCATTTTGTTGTTTTATGTCTCGTTTCAGATCTACCCATCTTCTTCCAAGCAAGATGTCCTACTATCCAAACCAGTCCTGTTACGATCCGTGTTCTTCCAGACGTTTCTCCTCTGGAAGTAGCCTTAGTGGCTCCAGGCATAGATCCCGCTGGAGCAGCGGAAGCTGTTATGGAGGTTACGGCCGGGGTATCCGCTACTCTACCCCTTGCGGTTATGGTTATCAAAGCCCATCCTATGGACGTAGCTGCTACCAGCCTATAGGTTACGACTCTGGCTACGGTCATGGTTATGGTTACGGCAACAGATACTGCCCATCTCTGAGCTATGGGGGCTACGGTTCTGGAGGCTACAACTACGGATGTAGATATGGTGGTCTGTACGGCCGTCGCCAATCCATCTGCTACGACCCCTGTTATTGGCCTAGGCATCAATATGGATCCAGGCGTGGCAGTTACTGTGGGCCTTGCTAAGCTCCGAAGAATCCATGAAGATGTTGCATGCAAGGGTGGCTTCCCCAAAAGCCAAGTCTTCAGAAGTTCATGAAGGGATTTAGGATGGCTTGGTGCTTCTTGAAAGCCACCTCATCATCTGCTGCTCTTTCTTTCCTTTTTTTTTTTGAACCAGATCTCCATCCTTCAAGGACTTGCTGACCCACCCTTAAGGGTGTGTGTGAAAATATTTGATCTCCTTTTGATCGCCCACCTGGTCCGCGCAATCCGTCTTGAAGCTTACTTGTTTGTTTCTGCTACTGAATGAATCAAGACGGGGCATAAAATAAAGCTTGCTTTGCATGACATTTTTGGTCTTCTCGTTTTGTGATGAGTTCCAAGTCTACAGTACTATCAGGTTCTCACTCCAGAGTGAAAGTAACAGAGGAACAGAGTTGGAAGGGACTTTGGAGGTTTTCTAGTCCAACCCATGCTCAAGCAGGAAACCCTATAATATTTCAGATAAATGGTTGTCCAAGGAGGAGGAGGAGGAGGAGGAGGAGGAGGAGGAGGAGGAGGAGGACTATGGGGTCCTTGGTGCCCTCTGAGCCTGGTTGATTTCTTGCAGACATTTCATGACCCAGCTAGGGAACATCTTGTGGAGAGGAGGAGGAGGAGGAGGAGGAGGAGGAGGAGGAGGAGGAGGAGGAGGAGGAAAAAGCATCTGCAAGGGGAAAAAAAACCCAGCTCAGAGAGCACCCCTATCGCTCACCTCCCCAAACCTGGTGGATCTCTAACCCTTCCTCACCACATTGCGACAAGCCATTCTCCCAGACATGGTTTTCAAGAGGTGGAGACCACAATGTAGGGATCTGGAGAGACTGAGTTCAATTCCAGAGCCCCCACCTGGGAAAAACGTGAACTCCAGTTTAACCTACTGTTGACAGTTCCAGGAACCTGGCAAAACTTTACGTTGCAGGACAGCCAGGAGTGTATTGAGAAAATTTTAAATTAAGGGACATTTTTGCGACTCATAAACACTTCCTCTTGGCCTTCACTTTGCTTTTTACTCCGGGGAGACATGAGAAAAGAGGCAAGGAGCAGGGAGGGAAGAGGGGGGAAAAGCAGGCTGCATTCTTAAAGTTCTTGTCTTTTATTGTGGCCTGAAAGGCAAATGGTTCGTGCTGAATTTGCAATGGCTATCAAGCGATTTCCATACAAACCAGATCCATAAAAACCGGAAATGTGTGTTCAAATGCAATACTTATTTTTTTCCCCTACATTTTTTTACATCTACCCATCTAACTCACCATCTAAGCATAATGTCTACAGTGAAGTATCAGGCTGACATCTGGTGGATTCTCCCTATATTTCCAGATTTACTTCTGTTTGTTTTAAAGGTGTTTCGCAGATCTGCCATACTCGGCAAACGCCACCAGATGGCAGCAGCAGACAGGAAGAGACTTTAAACTGAAGTCCCTAGCCCTCAGGATAGATTTTGGAGAAAGTACTCCCCACTGAGCATTTGAGATGCGGACTAAAAGAATTAAGGTTCACTGCATGACTTGAAAAGGAAATTTTTACTTTTTGCATGAGTTGTACTTCTGGGATTGCACTTTTAAGGAATTACGTTTGTGTCTTTGTGTGTGTGTGTGTGTGTGTGTGTGTGTCCCTTTCAAATTTCAGCTATTTTCAGCACAGTTTCCCACATTTTGCCCTACAGTTCTGGACTGAAACACTAGATAATAACAACAAGGCATATACTGTGGAACTATAACCCAAAACTGGATGAAAAAGTGCTCCTTCATTTTGACATGGGTTTCTAGTCCTTATGGTTGACAATCCCAGCCTCAGCTCAAAGGCCTTTGC
Organism: Vipera berus; assembly: GCF_964194415.1. Taxonomy (NCBI): domain Eukaryota; kingdom Metazoa; phylum Chordata; class Lepidosauria; order Squamata; family Viperidae; genus Vipera; species Vipera berus. Next base: position 9,003,882 of record NC_138219.1, read on the forward strand.
GCCCATTGTACTGTCTACAACTTCTCACTTTGGGGAACTTTCTCCTGAGGTCCAATGTCTCTTTGCCGTTTCTTCTCTTCCTGCTCTGCGAAACAAATTCCTGAAATATCTTGTGATGCTTTTTTCTTCTTGTAGGTGCTGCAAATCTCAGCACTGGGGAAAAAAAATGCAAAAGAAATGGGCAAATTGACCGGGCCTCAAAGCCACTGTGTGTGTCTCAAGACTTGGGTTTTGATTCCTGCCTCAGTTTGCAATCCGAAACCCCGATTGCAGCCTTCCGGTTGGCAACCTGCTGTAATTCTGGTTTCTGTAAATATTGTTTGGGCAGCGAAGTAGGTTTCTCATACGCAACCGGAGACAAGATGCCTCTTGTCCCAAGACATTGGGCAACGGATGCTCAGCTGGACCAGGCCTAGCTAAACCAACCCTCAGGTTTATAATGTCTTCACACGTGAAAAAGCAGACCTACAGATGTCTTAGGTGTATTTTATCCAGCTGTTGACATTTCTTTTCTGACAGTGAGAACAATCAACCAGTGGACCAGCTTGCCCTCAAAAATTGTGGGAGCTTCATTACTGGAAGCTTTCAAGAAACGTCTGGACTGTCAGAAATGGTGTAGGGGGCAGGGGGTTGGACTAGATGACCTGCAAGGTCCCTTCCAACTCTGTTATTCTAAATTCTATTCTATTCTATTCTATTCTATTCTATTCTATTCTATTCTATTCTATTCTATTCTATTCTATTCTATTCTATTCTACTCTACTCTACTCTACTCTACTCTACTCTACTCTACTCTACTCTACTCTATTCTATTTTCCAATATCTATTCTATTCTATTCCTAAATTCTATTCTATTCTATTCTATTCTATTCTATTCTATTCTATTCTATTCTATTCTATTCTATTCTATTCTATTCTATTCTATTCTATTCTATTCTATTCTATTCTATTCTATTCTATTCTATTCTATTTGTATTCTATTCTATTCCTAAATTCTATTCTATTCTATTCTATTCTATTCTATTCTATTCTATTCTATTCTATTCTATTCTATTCTATTCTATTCTATTCTATTCTATTCTATTCTATTCTATTCTATTCTATTCTATTCTACTCTACTCTACTCTACTCTACTCTATTTTCCAATATCTATTCTATTCTATTCCTAAATTCTATTCTATTCTATTCTATTCTATTCTATTCTATTCTATTCTATTCTATTCTATTCTATTCTATTCTATTCTATTCTATTCTATTCTATTCTATTCTATTCTATTCTATTCTATTCTATTTGTATTCTATTCTATTCCTAAATTCTATTCTATTCTATTCTATTCTATTCTGTTCTGTTCTGTTCTGTTCTGTTCTGTTCTGTTCTGTTCTATTCTATTCTATTCTATTCTATTCTATTCTATTCTATTCTATTCTATTCTATTCTATTCTATTCTATTCTATTCTATTCTATTCCATTCTTTCTTAATGAAGATTTTTATGGCTCCTCCTCACTCTTAGTGGCTCCGAGTGGCTCAGAAGAATAATTGTACATTTCCTGGGTACACAATTAAATGGAAGGACTGGCAGAGAGAATCGATCAGTTTTTTTCTAGCTTGTTTCAAACTCTCCCCGTTTGCAATCGTTTTCTGCCCCAAATTTAAATCTTTGATGAAGTTTCTTCCATGGGGTGACCTACACATCTTTTCTGTGGTCCCAACTCAGCAAGGTTGGGTCCATAAGTGGTCCTCCAGTTACAACGATTTGTTTGGTGGCCGACTGGTTGTAAGTTGGTATTTTCAGCACCTTTGTAACTTTCAACAAAGCGCTGAAATCTGGCTGATCGGAGAAGGAAGCAGGCTGGGTGGAGTAATCCCAGGTGTAGCTGCTCGATCAGTGAGTAGCAATTATAGGCTATTTTGCCCTGGGCTGATCACAGCCACCGCCTCTCCCCTTTGATGCTGCTGTGTCCTGAAAATGTACACCCTTTCTTCAGAAACCTTATCTGTGTCTTACACGCTCCCTGACTTAAAGATGACCTGATAGGATGCTGTGTAAATGGGAGAAACAACAACAGCAAAGGCCCTGAGTTGCGTGCTGCAATACACAAAGTTTTGAATCAGAATAGAGTTGGAAGGGACCTTGGAGGTCTTCTAGTCCAACCCCCTGCTCAAGTGAGATTCCGCACTTACAACATCACCCAAAATTTCAGCATGACACCCCAGTAGGAGGGGACAATCCAGGCCAGACAGGAGACACCCATGTAATGAAGGAGACCTCAATTTGCTTTGTCTGGTTGTCACGCCAATGAAGGGGGTGGGTGGGAAATGACACATTGTTCTTCAATGTATAGTGGTATTAGACCATTAGAACACAAAAATATCGTGCTAGTTTGTCAATAGAGCAATTTGGATGTCTTGCGTGTTCAGCAGGTTCGAACTGATCAGTAATTTCAGGGTTCGTCACGTTCTCAAGAGAAGGTATAAAATGTCCTTTACCGGATATTTGTAGCATTGTCACCAACTTACCAGCGACTCCATTCTGATCTTCTCCTTGGAGAATTTGCTAAGTCCATTTGGATTCATGAAGCTTGTGTGGTTGATTCTGGTCCAGGGAGATTCCATCCATCCTTCAGAGAGAGACCCCAAATGATGGATGTGTCATCTTGAACCAGCTGGTGTTGTATTTTGGGCAATTTCATCAGGATTCTTCTTGTTTAAAGGGGTCTAGAGTAGTGAAGTCCAGATGACTTAGAAGATAGAAGACAGAAGACAGAATAACAGAGATGGAAGGGACCTTGAAGGTCATCTAGTCCAACACCGTTAGAAAATTTCTCCTTAGTTCTAGGTTGCTTCTCTCCTTGGTTAGCTTCCATCCGTGGAATTCGGTTTTCCATCCATCCATTCCCTTCCTCGCTTCCCAAACTCCACTCTTTGGCTCCAAGATACATAGATTCACTTCCATGGGGAAGTTTGGTCTTCTTCTCGTTATTTCTGAAAGAAGTTCTCTCACATTTCTTTCTGTCTTTCTTCTTCTGCTTCAGGTCTTTCCTCCTTGTTGCAAGATGGCCTTTTGGGCTACACCAGGAACTGTCCAGGCTTGATGGTGGCATCAACGAGTCCGGTGACTCCCAAATTCCATCTTTAGAAGTGATCGTACAACTGTTGTGATTCAGGGTCAGCCTGTGGGTTCGGCAGTTGGGTCGGACGACTCAGAGGAGGAGGAGGAGGGGGGCGTTGAAGAGCTTGCTGATGATGGCTTTGAGGCTCTGCAGAGCCCTCAGCCAGGCCCCTCCTACCTGGTGGAGACCCAGCTGTGTGAGCCTGACAGCGTGGATGAAGATGACCCACAGCTGGCCCTGTTCAAGGACTCCCGACGCAGGAGGCAGTCAATCAGGAGTAAACAGAGGAAGGCAATGGGGCTTCTCGGAAGGAGGCAGAGAGAAGCCACGCCTTGAACTCTATATAAGGGGAATGTGTGGGGAGGGCTGGTTTGCTGAAGGCAACCGCTCGGATGGTTCATGTTTCTTAAAGCTCCTGTTTCTTGGTTCGTGTCTTGTTTGTTTTTGTAGCTATAAATTTGGCAGGCGTAATTCCAGCCTCTTGCCGGTTGTAAAGGGGTTGTCCCTGCCTTTTCTGCAGGGCCGGTAGCAGGCTGGTACAGAACAACAACCTCCCCCAGTTGTTGTGACTATTCCAGGACCCATTCTCACTGCCAGCGCTGAACCCATCTCTATAACCTCAAATTCTCCCTTTCCTCTTAGCTGTGGAGAAGGTGCCTCTTCAAGTTATGGCTACAGATCTGGCAGAAGATACCATAACGGGGTTGGGGCACGTTCTGGTGGTGCCCAAAAGTCTTCCTCTGGCAATGGTGGACCTGATTAAAAATAAATAAATAAGGGAAATTGGGGAAAAAACCAGTTAGAAAGCCATGCTAAGTATTTTAGAAATGGTGAAGACTCTTGGAAACTATTTCAACTCCTGAAGTTATTTTCACTGGTTGTTGTTTATGCCGTATTTTTAGACTTTCTCTCGCCCTGTAGAACGTGTTCTTCACTTGCCTCCAAGGTTCAATTTTGCTTTGACGCAATTTACACTTGAATTCTTCTTTAGCATCCATTAAAACTTAAAACTCTGCATCTGGTGTCCTTCCACACTGCCCAACGCAACACTCAAAGTCAGAGACACGTCGGACCTTGTCGTTCTTATCACTGAGAGATTTGCCCATGAATTCCCCTCTTCCCATGGGTTTAGTCAAGTCATATGGTTGGACGTAGTCAAGTCACGTGTGGATGGCTCTTGGTTCCGTCAGTCAAGCCAAATGTAGCTCACTGTGTCTAAGGAATGGGTCTTTTAATGGGTTTTCTGACGGGTCTACTAGTTGGTGATGAAGGACACATCCCCATCCTTTGCCTACCATATTCCCTACCTCCAGTTTTCCATTCTTAAAAAGTTGAAAGTTTGATGACCGTAGTTGCAGTTGGATCCCATTGTGGTTTGGGTTTTCTCCATGTGGTTGGGGGGAAAAATCCATCTTTTCCCATTGTTCTCATTTTTGGACCACAGATGATCCAGTGAGGTAGGAGAAAGGAAGAAGGTGGGTTTGAAACTTTAAGGCTGGAGATATCTAGATGGAACGTTGAGTCAACGTATCATTCAGGGCTGGGTGTCCCTGTTTCATTGTGGAGGGGAGCAGACTTTGAGGTTCACTTCTTCAAGGACGGGGCGGTCTCAGTCCCACGTTTGACCTCCAGCTGTATCCATGGCCTGCAATCCTTTCTTACAACATGAGGTGCTTCTGAGTAAGCCCTGGCACTGGGGCAAAAATGTAGCCACTGTGTATTTTGGTTGGGTGTTTCTGAAGAGAGACTCGCCTTCCCCCGAGGCCACGGGAGAAAGACTTGATAAGATCTCAGCTGCTGTTTGCCCACAAGTCTTGTGCTCTGCCTTTTCCCACGCTCTTTTACATGATCCCTTGTAATCCTTGTTTAATAGGCTTGGTTGTGTCCTGGTATGGCCTATCGTTCATGGGAAGGCCCTCCCAGTGTCCTTGAGATGGCTTTCTTCACCTCTCCAAAGAGGGGAGAACTTTGGTGTGCATGAGGACTTCCCTAGCTAGCTTCTGTCATTGGAAGACTTCTCTGGCAAGCTTCTACCCATTTCCAGGAATTCTAAAATTCCAGACATGAACTTTGGGCTTTGCAAACGCCTCAATCGTTGTGCCAAAAGAAAAAAAAAGAAAAAGAAAAGAATGAAAATTAAAACAAGCATTTAAACCTAGTGGAGGGTGGTTTATAAGTCAATCGGCTGGAAATTTAATCACCGTATTCATTGGCTTCTTTAATTTCTGGTAATTATTTGTTTCTCTTCAGAAGTATCTCCTGTATGGCTTTCCCCAAATCATCTGACATGCTGCATTAAGCAGGATTTGGTCGTCCTTGGCCTGAGGCCCAACTTCTTAACAAGCTTTGAAAGAGCGGCTTGTTTTTTTTCTCTCTCTCGTTCTTCCGAAACAGCCCTCCCTCCCCCCCTCCCCGTGCAAAACTCCCCACAGATTTTGCCATAAGCAATATCAGTTGGTCAATATCAGTTGGTGAAGTCTACCTGCCTGCAACTTTGCCAGCGAGTCCCCGAAACTGAACTCTGGTCCCGATGCTTCAAAGCCGAAATTTGGACATCGTCTTTGGCACCACAATAAGGAGCAGTTTCAGCTGTTTTGCAAGACCCGCGGTTCTTCAGGGTGTAACAGTTCTGATAACCCAACCGGTGCCAAATGGTCAGAGAAGTAAACAAAATTGAAGACGATTTGATAATTCGTTTTCATCTCTCCTCCTGTCCTCTCATTAAGAAAGGCCTGTGTGGGAGGGGGGTTGGCGCTCCCATCTCCCACCCCACACGAGGTCAGGAGAATCCTATAAAAGGACTTGAAAGCCTGGAGACTTCACACAGTAAGCCTCTGCTCCCTGTCACCTTCTCCGTTCTGCTTCTCCAAGAACCAGGTAAGCTGAATTCAAATCCATCTCTTCTGCAGGAGTTGGGCTGACTTTTTCCTCCCTGTCTCTGTTTGCTCCATCACCCATGTAGTCCTGGCTGTGTGCATCTCTCCTGCCCGTGAAATTTTTATGGTGGGGGCTAAGAGGCTGTATGTCTCAGTGAAGAACATCAAGAGATCCCAGGTGGGTGGGATCAGACGTCTCTCCAGGAGGCTGAAGACCTCTCTTCAGGATCTCAAGACCTTTTCGTTCCCATTTGTCCAGACTCTGATTTTATCCACCAAATCAAATCCAGCTTTTTCATGGTTCTAGATCAGGGGTAGGCAACCTCGGCTCTTTTATGACTCATGGACTTCAACTCCCAGAATTGCTGAGTCAGCTGACTCAGGAATTCTGGGAGTTGAAGTCCATGAGTCATAAAAGAGCCGAGGTTGCCTACCCCTGGTCTAGACCATCATAAGGAGACGGGGTACATTCATTATCAAGCAAGTAAAATAACAAGTAAGAAGAGACATGGGAGGTGTCCAGGATAGAAGGGAGTGAATATCTAAAAGAAAAGATCTAGGTATTAGAAGAGCCAAAAAAATTCTAGTTTATCATCATCATATTAATTTGGAGCAACTTCTAATCAGGTTCTACTGTGGGGTCCTTGGAGGTTTCCTTGCAGACGTTTCATGACCCAACTAGGCAATATCATCAGTGCTAGGAGGGAGTAGCGTTTGCAAGGAGGAGAAGGAGGGAGAGAAGGAGAAGAGGAAGAAGGAAGGAGAAGGAATGAATTGAAAGGAGAAGACAAGGAGATTCTTGGTGCTCTCTGAGCTGGGTTGTTTCCTTGCAGACGTTTCAGGACCCAACTAGATAACATCATCAGTGCTAGGAGGGAGTAGAGTTTCTTCTTATTTTTATATACTAGTGGCTTGCCCTCTCAGTGTTGGTGGGAGTGTAGTTTTCTCCTTGGTAAGTCCTTGATTAGGTTGTTTACTGTCTGATTGTTAATCCTCTAACTTCCCTTCCCATTTTAAGTAACCTCCATCTTAGTTTCCACTGCTCTTTTTTGCATTGCCTGCCTTCCAGATCACCCCAAGATGTCTTATTGTGGGTCCATCTCCCATGTGCCTTACGCTTCCAATAGCGGATCCTATGCGGTAGTCCCATCGTACGGATCCAGCACCCTCACCGGCCTTGCAGCCAACTACTACACCGCTGGCCACGTCAATTGTTCCAGCCAACTCACCGGATCGGAACTTATCATCCAACCTCCAGCTTCAGTGGTATCCATCCCAGGTCCCATCCTGTCATCCACTCATGATCCTGTCTCGGTGGGCCAAGTGACGCCGTGTAGCTACACTCACCCACTGAACGTAGCCTACGGGTCATACGGCCGGCTTGGATACTATGGCTACGGGAACTACGGAGGTTGGAGAAGATACTCCCGGAAGTGCCTGACATACAACTGAGAACCTTGTGAAGCGTTGAACCCCACAGTGCGGAAGCATCTGGAAATGAAAAGGAGATTGCCATTTTGGTCTGTTGTGTTACTCTCGGTGTACGTGATGCTTGCTAAGTTCTTCCGGCCTCATCCTTTCCAGTCTGCACCCATAGTAGAGAGGGTGTGCTTAGTTCCACGGAGCTACTAAAGCTGGAAAGTTCTTCCCCAGTTTGCTCCTCTTTTACTCATTTCAAATACACGGTTGTGTATGGCTGTGACGAGGCTAACAGAACAATGTTGTCCATTCCTCCCTTGTGTATGTCGTTCCTTGCCACATGTATTGCCTCCTGATCTTACACTGATCGACCCTTTCATAATAAAGCTTCTTGCAGCATCAGAATTTTTAATTTTTTTCTCTATATATACATATACGTATATATGTACACACACACACACAAACACATATATTACCTGTCAGAGTGTCTATGTGTATAATCTCAGTCCTTGACAGAAATCAAATAAATAAATTAAATGATCATATCAACCTGATCTCATATGGCTAAGGAATTCCCTTAACTTAGCTTCCATCTCCACATGGACATAGGGTGACCCACTTCCACCTTCTAAATACAGGTAGTCCTTGACTTACAATCATGATTGTTGCTAAGTGAGACATTTGGTAAATGAGTTTTCCCCAGTTTACCACCTTAACAGTTGTTAAATGAATCACTGCAGTTGTTCAGTTAGTAACAACATGGTTGTTAAGTGGATCTGGCTTCCCCCTTGACTTGGCTGGTCAGAAGGTCACAAAAAGGGGACCCCGGGACTCTGGGACACGGCGATTGTCATAATCATGAATCAGTTGCCAAGGGTCTGGATTTTGATCTCATGACTATGGGGATGCTGCGACGTCGTAAGTGTGAAAAATGTCTCCGTGAGCTTCCAGATCTGTCTCCATCACCCACCCAAAGAGCGGAGAGAGCGATTTTGAAAGCCCCACAAAATTGGGAGAAGAAATTTCTCTTCTTCCAGGAGACTCACCTCAATTCAACCTTACCTGTTTTAGAGGCAGAGAAGCTAAGAAGCTGAGAGGTCCTGGTGAAGCTGTTAAGAAGACAGTCCAAAGCATGGGCTTATATATTCTCAGAGATTTCCTCCTCCATGGCCATGATTGAGCCTGGAGCTTTAATTAAAGGTAAAGGTAAAGGTTCCCCCACACATGCGTGCTAGTCGTTTCCGACTCTAGGGTCCGGTGCTCATCTCCATTTCAAAGCCAAAGAGCCAGCGCTTGTCCGAGGACGTCTCCGTGGTCATGTGGCCGGCATGACTAGATGCCAAAGGCGCACGAAACGCTGTTCCCTTCCCACCGGAGCGGTCCCTATTTTTCTACTTGTCTTTTTACGTGCTTTCGAGCTGCTAGGTTGGCAGAAGCTGGGATGACTAACAGGCTAGTCTGAAAAATCATCTTTAATTGCCAATTGTCCATCTCTTGGAACCTCAAGCTGATGTCTCAGCAAGACATGAAAAAAGTAGAAACCTGATCTTAAATTGCATGTGACGTCTAGCCGAGTTTGTAGGTATCATCCACGTACATTTCAGATGACCTGGATTCTTTTTCTAGGTCTGTTTTTCTTTTTGCTTTTCTTAAAAAAGTGTTGAGTGTTATGCTTGCTTAACAAACCCAGTCCAATAAAGGAGAATATTTGTAGCTCAGAGTTGAAACGAGGGGTCCACGGTGGTCTCTGAGCTTGGTGGTTTTCTTGCATGTGTTTCATGACCCAACTAGGAAACATCATCAGTGCTAGGAGGGAGGAAGAGATGGTGATGGTGGTGGTGGAGGAGGAGGAGGAGGAGGAGGTGGAGGAAGATGACAAGGATCCATTTAGGCTGAACAGACTCAGAATCTGGGATAATCCAGACGCTCAATTTTAAAGCTGACGTATGAACGGCACCAGGGGTTTCTTCCGGTGAAATCCCCTTTATTTATTTTTTTATGAGCCACATTGGGACCCCCACCCCACCCCTGGGTTGAACCTTTTCTGCCCCAGCTCTAGGAAAGAAAGCAAGAAAAATCACCCTGAATCTCCTTGCAATTAATTCTAATTCTCTTGCAATTAAAATATATTAAACTCAGAAGTGGGGGGGGGGGAATGCTAGGCACGGTAGAACGGACTCTTTGCTCGAGGTGGGGGTTGAAAGGCCATCCTAAAAGAAACATTATGAAGAAAGAGAAAGAGAGAAAATACAGGAAGCCAATCTTTGTGATTCACCCAGCTTTGAGATGATGACAATGTAAAGGTTGGGGGTGATTAAGGTAATTGGGGCCTTGATGAATCCAGCCAAGTTCAGAGATGGGATAATTATGAATTAATGAAGGCCAAGGGGAGGGCATTGGAGGCGTATATAAGCCGTTGGACCCTCTGCAGTTCTCAAACAGCTCCAGACCTCACCTGACGCAGGTAAGCTTCTCTCGGGCACAACGGACCTTTTGCTGAAATTTATTTGCAACTAACCCCGGCTGAAATTTAATTGCACTCTTGGGAGAAATCGATGCCTTTCTTATTTTTCCACGGAAGAGCTTGATCTCCCAGCTGTTAGGAGGAAATTCTAGAACAAGGCTGGATAAATTGGGATGCTCAGTTCAGGATGGGAATTTAAAGGCGGCAGTTATGCTTAGCCTTTGTTTTGAAATCAAAATATTTGGGGTGTAGGAAGTGTTCCACAAAGCGACAAAAACAAACAAACAAACTTTTGGGTGTATATTTTCTGCTTGCTTTACTGAGGGAGGGATGGAGTTGATTATCTGCTACAAAAGCGGGGGGGGGGGGTTCCCAAAGTGATCCAAAAAGGTCTTCTGGATGGTCTTGGATTAGGTTTTGTAGCATAAAAGAGAGAGTTTATCCAATATTTGCAAGGGAAATAATATTCATACTAGGAGATTAGTTTTAGGTGCCTAGAAAAGTGATGCCCTGTAAAATTTTGCCTTGGGCTTCTTCCTGACCCACTAATGTTCTGGAGTTTGGAACCCATGTATCGTCCTCGAGTGCGCAAAAAGGGTGGCAAAAAACCAGGAAGACTCAGCCAAGGGGAAAGGACAGAGACCCAAGCTTCTGGGGGGCAGGCCTCCCAAACCGGCAGATCCAAACCCAACCGATGGGGTGGAGGCCGGAGATCAATCAATCAATCAATCAATCATGATAGAGTTGGAAGGGAACTTGGAGGTCTTCTAGTCCAGCTCCCTGCTCATGCACGAGACCCTATACCATTCCAGACAAATGGTTGTCCAGTCTCTTCTTAAAAGCCTCCAGTGATGAAGCACCTAAAACATCTGAAGGCAAAGCTGTTCCACTGGTTAATTGTCCTCACTGTTAGGAAGTTTCTCCTTAATTCCAGGTTGCTTCTCTCCTTGATTGGTTTCCATCCATTGTTTCTTGTCTTGCCTTCTGGTGCTTTGGAAAATAAATTCAGCCCCCCCCTCCTCCTTGTGGCACCCTCTCAAATACTGGAATACCGCTAGCACATCCCCCCCCAGTCCTTTTTCCCCATAGACTGACTTCCCAAGGAGAAGCGAAGAAGCAAAAGGCAAGGGGATTGGGTTGGGTTGGCCAAAAAACCTGCAGATGATAATGGTCTTCACATATACTGTAACCATGGTTCTCCTCTTGGGTTCTTTCAGCTCTTCACCACCACTCCATCACTATGGCTGAGTCTTCAAGCAGCCTGGGCACCTTGGAAGGCATCCTCCCTTCCTCCATCAACCAGCTCCCACCATCTGAGCTCTTCATCCAGCCTCCCCCATTGTCGGTCATCCTCCCTGGTGCCATCCTCTCCGCCAGCGGTCAGCCCGTTGCCGTCAGAGGCAACACCCCAAGTGCTGCTGGTGGCTACATCCAAGGGTTGCCCAGTGGTCGTTTAGAAACTGGTGTCCTTGGGCCTCTCCTTGGTCGCCAATCTAACTTCTTGAGGTATAGAGGCACTTTCTGGTAATTTCCTTGTTAAACTCATCTGAGCAGCCAACAGAAGGATGAATGGAAGATTGATGGCCTTAAATTCTGCATATGTCCTTCTGGGATCTGTTTTCAGTGATCATTTCTGATTTATTCCTGTAGCTCAGCAGCCGAGCCTCTAAAACCTTTACGCTTTCAAAATAATTCCTTTTGTTGAATTGGGACTTAATTATGATGGAGACAATGAAGAACGTTCTATAGAGATGAATCTTCTCCCTTTCTCATCCCACCAAAAGATTCATAAGCTGCTTGCTGGTTTTCTTGTCCTTAATCTCTGCAAAACCCTCTTGGCCGTGGTTTATTCCCATCTGCTACTCTTTCTTAATAAAATCTCCTTGGCATCGTAACAAGTCTTTGACTCCTTCTTTAGAACGATGACTGGTTGGGTTTGGCCAAAGCGCTGAAGAAACTGACTCGTTCTTCCTGGTTCAAATAACATATTGAAAAGAAACTAGCCACTTATCCAAAATATACAAGCCATGTTTGATGTATTGAGCTTAACAGCCAATCCCTAAACTTTTCCTAGCCTGTGGACCTCCTTGCCATTAGAAGATCCTGTAGCTCAGGGGTCTTCAAACGTGGCGCTTTTATGACTTGCGGACTTCAACTTGCGGACTAAAACTTAAACTTCAGCAAACAGTTGGCAGATTATTTGAACGTTTTATTGTATTGGCGATGGTTTTAAAAAGAAAAAGAAAAGAAACTCTTTCAAAATGGAGATAATCAATGAAGGGTTACTTGGGCGTGAGGTTTCTTCCTGCAGGCCCAGATTTTGAACGTCAGGCTAAAACAACTTCCTCCCTCTTTTAAATAAACTTCCAGTGTTTAATGGCTTACCGTATATACTTGAGTATAAGCCGAATTTTTCAGCCCACTTTTTGGGCTGAAAAATTCCACTTCGGCTTATACTCCAGTCAACAAAAAAACTTACCGAGGACTTGTGCGCGGCCGAGGCTTTGGAGCTTCCGGGATCGCGCTCACCTCTCCCAAGCCACCGCCGTCCGGAGACCTGCCGAAGTTTGGGGAGGTTTGGGGAGGTGCGCGCGCACCTCCCCAAACCTCCCCAAACGAAGCCGGGTCTCCGTTCCTCTGCGCCCTGCCTGCCTGCTTCTTTCCACAGCAGAAAGAAGCAGGCAGGCAGGGGGCGGAGGAACGGAGACCCGGCGACGTTTGGGGAGGTTTGGGCGCCTCTCCAAACCTCCCCAAACGTCGCCGGGTCTCCGTTCCTCCGCCCCCTGCCTGCCTGCTTCTTTCCGCTGTGGAACGAAGCAGCCTGAACGAAGCAGGCTGCTTCTTTCCACTGCGGAACGAAGCAGCCTGCCTGCTTCTTTCCGCTGCGGAACGAAGCAGCCGGCGGCGGAGGCTTGCAGAACGGCGGATCGGCTTATACTCAAGTCACCAACTTTTTCCAGTTTTTGGGGGTGAAATTGGGGGTCTCGGCTTATACTCGAGTCGGCTTATACTCAAGTATATACGGTACATGAAGTTGACTTAGCAGCTTGAGTCCACTAAGGGGCGACAAAAAGCTTTGCTCCGGAAAGGCTGAAGATTTTTGCAGTCTTTTTTTTTTTTTTTTTTTAATTCCATTTTTATCCCGCCCTTCTCCGAAGACTCAGGGCGGCTTACACGCTTAGCAGTCTTGTATAAGGATGAATGAAATAAGAAAGAGAAGGGAGGATGAGAGAAAGGTGAAAGGAGGAGAGAGGGAAGGAAGGAGAAGGGAGGGAGGGAAAGAGGAGGGAGTGAGAGAAGAAAGAAAGAAAGAAAGAAAGAAAGAAAGAAAGAAAGAAAGAAAGAAAGAAAGAAAGAAAGAAAGAAAGAAAGAAAGAAAGAAAGAAAGAAAGAAAGAAAAGGGATAGTGTAGCTTGTTTAATTGTGGCTATATGTATTGTATGAACTGATTGGAAATGGAATCACACAATCAATGAACTGCTTCACCCACCATGACTTATTCACCAGACGTATCCACCGTCAGCCACCCTTCTCCTTCCAGGCTTACCTACATGGAGAAAACCTCCACGGTCACCAAGACGAGACTTCCCCCATCTTCAAATTACCCCCAAACAAGAGCCACTGGTTTAAAATGCAGAATAACATTTATTCAGGGGCAAAGAAAGAATATTGGGACAAACCCTTAGGCCTTCCAAAGCAAAGAACCTCTCTCCTTTGACAAATAATTTCACAGGGCGGAGAGGACCCAAAGTCTCCTAGATGTTGGCACAGCTTCTTTCCTTCAAACGTCACATGAAGCTCTGGACTGAATCGATTTAGGAGGAGGCTAATGGTGTTGGAATCCCAAAAGAGGACACAAGCAATAGAGTAAAACTAGAGTAGGAAGAAGAGAGTCATAAAAGCCAGAGGCAGTCCGGAAAGGGCTCAAGTACGCCATAGCCAATCTTCTGAAATCCGTTTGGGTCAGTGAGAGTCCAGGTTCACTTAACAAGGGAGGTTGCAGATGCTACCTCTGCGACCGAGAGAGCAGATGCTTCCACGGCGGCCGAGACGTCCCAGGCGGCCTCCATAGTAGCCGCCACCGAACTGTCCGAAACCTCCAGGAGCACATGGGGTGTTGCCTCCCACAGCGACGGGCTCACAGCTGGCGGACAGGATGGGACCAGGGATGGTGACCACAACTGCAGGGGGCTGGATGGTCACCTCAGATGGTGGGATCTGGTTGATGCATTTGGGGATGATTCCGGCCAGGGTGCCCAGGCTTCCTGAGCTTTCAGCCAAGGCACCAGCTCCGTAGCCATAGCCCAAACCGTAGCCATAGCCCAAACCGTGGCCATAACCCAAACCGTAACCAAGACCTGCAGAGCCGAGACCACAGCCAAGACCCCTGGAACCGCCGGATCCGAAGCCAACAACTGGGGCGGATGCGCAAGATGGCACAGCACAAGAAGGTCCACAGTAAGGCATGGCTGGATGAAGAGCTGTTGGAAGAACAACAACCACGGGTTTTATGATTCACACACAGCACGAATTGCATCAAAAAAGAAACGAAATACACTTCCTGGTATCATGGACAGGTGGTCCTCAACATGCATAATAATAGAGCTGGAAGGGGCCTTGGAGGTCTTCTAGTCCAACCCCTTCCTCAGGCAGGGAACCCTAGACCATTTCAGAGAAGTGGTTGTCAATCTCTTCTCAAAAACCTCCAGGGTTGGAGCACCCACAACTTCTGGAGGCAAGTCGTTCCACTGATTACACTTAGGACTGTCCTAAATCAATGCTCATTGTCAAATTTTGATCCCATTGCCAAGTGGTGCAGTCGTCAAGTAAGACACACTTGAGTTTACAACCTGTTTTACCTTGATCGTTAAAAGAATCCAGGTTTCCCTTTTGACTTTGCTTTGTGGAGGTCACCTGGAAAAGTCATAACTTGTCACCAAACTGGGACGTTGCGACTCGTTAATCATAGGATTAAGTGTTTGTTTAGTCTTTTCTCAAAAATCTCCGGAGATGGAGAAGCTACAAGAATTACAGTTACATGGGTATTCCACAGTTCTACAAATCTGGAAGTTTTTGCTACCGCTTGAATGAAATATAGGTAGCTGTAACTCATTCTGAGACAAACATCTTTTCTGAATGCTGCTTTAAGGTTAGAATGAAACATTTCTCTAGGCTCTTCCTAAGAGGAGACTGAATTGTTGGAAACCTTCCTTCCTTCCTTCCTTCCTTCCTTCCTTCCTTCCTTCCTTCCTTCCTTCCTTCCTTCCTTCCTTCCTTCCTTCCTTCCTTCCTTCCTTCCTTATCAGATTCTGAGTGGAATACATCGTAAATCTTCCACGCCACCCCATTTCATGAAACAAAGAGCCAAACCAGCCTAGAAAGGCCTCTGAGGGGACTCACCAGAGAGACTCTTAGAGAAGCAGTCAAGAGGAGCAGATGAAGCTGATGGAAGCTCTCGGCATGAGAAGCTCTTTTATACTCTTTTTTCTGTCCCCACCGCTCGCTTAGAGACGCCCCTTTTTGCCTGTGGCGTTGATTAATGTTTGTGCACAGCATCATCTCTTTACTTTAATAAGATGAAATGAACATGAATTGAAGACTTGGCATTTTGTCAGCCTCGTGTGACATGCTTGTCATTTTGATCTTATCTCCGTTTCCTCTTTTCTTCTTTTGTTCTTTCCATGGAGATAAACGCACTTTATGTCTCACCTCACTGAGCAGAAAGCGGCATTCATATGCCTTGTTTATAATTTCAAATTTCAAAATTTTCATTTAATTATTCTATTGCTACCAACGCTTCTGTCTCTCCTCATCCCTGTTGCATCAGGAGCAGCGATTAAGCATCAGCAGAATCACTGGTCTGATCTTCCATAACCTTTCACAGCATTATTCAATAAAGATTGGTTTGATTTTTAGTCAATCTGTTCATTCAGAGGATAGAGGACAGGCTTTGGAGAGAAAGGGAGGAAAAAGAGAGTATCAAAGAAAAAAGGGAGAGAGGGAAGGAGAGGGAGGAAGAGGGGGAGAGAGGGAGAGAGAGAGGGAGAGAGGAAACAACAGATTGCTATATGAAGTTTGTAGGCTTTCGTAGAAGGACTTCAAAGGGTGCTTGGATGATCAACTGCTGGAGATGCTGCAGTAGATCTGCATGAACAGGGGGTAGGAATAAAGAAGTCCCTTCCAAACTCTATGATTCTGGGAAAGAAAGATGGGATATGCCCTGATAACTCATATTAACTAAGGTTTATTAAGAAACCATGATTAGCAGGGCTTGGAAATCTGTGAGCCAAAACAGTAAGTAAACTGAGGAATAACTGGTACTACGATTCCTGCTGTCACCACTACCATCACCACCATCACCTCCACACAGCTTGACTGCTACACTCAGCATGGGGCTGTCCTTGAAGATGGTTCCAAGAGTACAGAATCCCAGGCTGCCGGTAGGTTGAGCAGCATTCCTTGATCACCGCATGGGTCAAAGTCTTCTGGACCAAAATCCAAGTCCAGGTTATGATAGCCCTGGGTGATAGAGCTTCATCAAGAACCATCTCCCCCCAAAATAATTCCATGGGAACGAGGGGATGGTCTTAGAAGTCCTCTGATCTTCACACCACTCAAAATGTGCTCTAGAACACCCACATTTTACGGCTCTTTGAAAGCTTACTCAACTTGGGTTGATTGAAATATTTGGGATAAACAGGTTGGAATGAAGACCATCTTGGAGAAGGTTGAACATTGAGATTCTGGAGCTGACATTCAATTGGTGATGGGGACCTTCAGGATGCTTTATCCTCCAGACATTATTGCAGTGTAGATTCAGCCCAGAGCAGGTGGTTTCTGGTACCAACTGAGTTTGGGTTAGTAATTTTACTTTTTAATGTTACTTTTGCCATTTTCCCATGTATTGGGTAGATTCAGGGATACCTACAGGATCACAAGCTCTCCGCCTCGAAGTCAAAGTTATCCGTGAGTCTCTGTGCTGATTCAAGGAAAAGTTGCCATTTTTTTGCGGAGTTGCTACTGAGGACAATCACCCAGCTTTGATCTTACCTCGATCTCCACCTGTGGGTGTTGCTCATTTCCAAGATCAGATAAGCACTTGGCTTGAGGTCAACAAACCTGAAAGGGAACATAAAAGAAATAGTTTTATTTTATTTACGGTAACACAATTATTGCTCCTCACAGTGGCAATGTGACAGTTTGTGCTGAGTGAAGTCCTTGTTTTGTTCTTTTAAACGCCGGAAAAGAAAATTGTAGGAAGCCAAATGAAGTTTCATGAGTCCCAACTTCCTGGGGACGCCATCCAAATCGTATAAAAGCTCCCTCTGCTCTCTCCAATGCCATCAGCTTCTGGTTGACTCTCCTGTCTCCACTACTTCTCTTTGAAGAACGTAAGACTATCTACTCAGAGAGAATTCCTCCTGGTTGAGAACAGATGAAGTAGATCTCCAAGCCAAAATCTGGGATTCTTCAAGATATTCACCAGATGAAACGCTAGAAGGCTTCTGAATGTTTCTTCTTTCAGGACCTAGGTTTTCTCCTTGAAGGACCAGGAAGACATCATCTTGACTTTCTTCCTTCTCAACCCTCTCTCTTTAGCTCACCATCCTAAGATAACAGACTTTATGGTTCGGGCATTGAGCGCAAGCCAACCTTTTTGAGATAGCTTGGATAGTCATGCTTATAAAATCCAGGTTGTAAGGACAAGTCTTTGAGGGTCACCAATTAACCCAACTCTTTTCTAGAATGACAGATTGGGACCCAACCTTGACTTCTTACTCAGAGATAGAGTAAGTTTAGAAATCGAGATCTAATCTTAGTTTTGGAGAAGAAGACAAGAAAAATATGGGAGGACCTTTCTCCTGATCTCCTTGAGGTTTGGCCAAGAAAGAAGCACGCTCTTTGGCCTTAAACAAAAGTATATGGTGCAGAGATGGGCTAATATTCACGAAGCATATTTATGCTTGGTGGAGTCAAGAGACACGGAAATGTGGGTTTCTCCCCCACTTCATATCCAAGGTGAAAACAATGGAGCTTTTGATTTGATGTTGAATCTTGATGACTTCAACCATGCATTTTTCTCGGCATTTTTCTCCTGGTGAATTTCTTGGCTGTTTTAGGTTGAAGAAGCCTAAGACGTTAGTTCAACTCAGTTCTAGCTAATCTTGTTGAAGTATCTGCTGGTTGAAGGAAGACACTGGAGATGGAGTGGGCAAAACGAATGCAATTCTCACAATGTCTCTCCTTTTCTTTTATGCTAGACCAGACATGTCAAACACAAGGCCCGGGGTCCGGATCCGGCCCGCGAAGCCATCCTGGAAACAGTGAGGGAACAGCCCCCACTGCCTTGGCCCTGGTCCAGAGACCCTCAGATCTGTCCCACTCCTGCCCAGGCTCCCATAGGCACCCTTGATGCGAATGATGTAGAGCTGGCCATTCCCACCCAGTAGGTCATAAGCACTCTAGCCACGCCCACCCAGTAGGCCACACCCACCCTGGCCATACCCACCCGGCCCCCTGAGGGCAACTGCAATGCTGATGCAGCCCTCAATGAAATTGAGTTTGACACCCCTGTGCTAGACTCACTTCGCAACTCAACGCAATGGCCTACTGAGGACCCGCTTGCGCTGTGCCATCTTGCGCATCTGCCCCAGTTGTTGGCTTTGGATCAGCCGGTTCCAGGGGTCTTGGCTATGGTCTCAGCTCTGCAGGTGTTGGTTACGGTTTGGGTTATGGACGCGGTTAGGGCTATGGCTACGGACCCGGTGCCTTGGCCGAAAGCTCAGGAAGCTTGGGCACCCTGGCCGGCATCAACCAGATCCCACCATCCGAGGTGACCATCCAGCCTCCTTCATCTGTGGTGACCAACCCTGGTCCCATCCTCTCTGCCAGCTGTGAGCCTGTCGCCGTTGGAGGCAACACCCCATGTGCCATCTCTGGTTCTGGGCTGAGAGGAAGCTGGGGAGATGGAGGTCTTGGCTTCAGTGGTTATGGTGGTCCTCTTGGCAGAAGGTATCCATGGAACCGCAAAGGAAGCATCTGCTTGAGCCGTCCTGGTAGCATGTGCCTGTAGATGGATGAAATTGGCATGGAAGACCCCTCCTGATATCATGACGGCGTTGGAGTCACTTTACCTTTACCTTTACCTTTACGTTATATATAAAACATGCCTTCAGCAGCTCTTGCGTGACTCTTAATGTCACATCTCTGTGTTTTCCAATAAAATGAAAAGTACGAAATTGTGCAAATGTGGTTTCTCCACCAACATGGTTTTTCCACCAATAGCTTGGAGGAAGGAGACTTTTCTCTATTTTGTGTATATCCTGTGTGTGTTGAGATAAAATGCCCACAAGGAGGCACTGTGGGACCGGTTTCATCCTTTTGGGGAGACCAGCCATCCAGGCCATGGTTGTCACAAAAGTGCTTTTTCGGGGGGCAACTTCTAAGCAGGTTCTACTGTGGGGTCCTTGGAGGTTTCCTTGGAGACATTTCATGACCCAACTAGGGGCCGGTGCTCATCTCCGTTTCAAAGCCGAAGAGCCAGCGCTTGTCCGAAGACGTCTCCGTGGTCATGTGGCCGGCATGACTAGACGCCAAAGGCTCACGGAAAGCTGTTACCTTCCCACCGTAGTGGTCCCTATTTTTCTACTTGCATTTTTATGTGCTTTCGAGCTGCTAGGTTGGCAGAAGCTGGGATGACTAACAGGCGCTCACTCTGCTACGCGGCACTCGGGATTCGACCCGCCAAACTGCCGACCATCTGATCGACAAGCTCAGCGTCCTAACCCACTGAGCCAACGTGTCCCTGGAGCTTTAATTAGGCATTAAGAAAATGTATCATCAGCATCACTTATAACAAATTACTTTAATAACCTTGAGGATTCAGGACAAATTTGCCTCTTTAATAACTCCATTTCTAGTTTCTCATAAGCTTACATTTCTGAGTCCTTCCTTCCTTCCTTCCTTCCTTCCTTCCTTCCTTCCTTCCTTCCTTCCTTCCTTCCTTCCTTCCTTCTTCTCCCTCTCCCTCTTCGCTTCTCTTTCTGTCTTATCCATCCATCCATCCATCTTCCATCAAACCTCCTTTCCTTTTTCCTCCCCCCAAATTATTTTCTTTTACTTTCTCCAGATTAATCTGGAGATCAACTAACCAGTTTCTCTACAGTTAGTTTTTGCCCATGCTTGCATTTGCCCAATTTCACCTAACCTGGTCATGAAATTCTCCCATGTTCACTGCACCGGACCCCAGGTTAGCCCCCTCAAACCCACAAACCATGGTTTAGATTAAGCAGTCTTAGGAAGTCTGTCAAAGGAAGATGCCAGTTTAAGTAGTATGAGTCAGCACATTGCTCAAAGACTGATTAAAAATGTCTTTTTCTGAGTTCACTTGTTTACAGGAATGAGAGAAGGGTGATGCATTTTCCTCTCCAAAAATTAATATTAAACAGAGCAAACTTTTTTTAAAAAAAGATCCACTTGTATAAACTTATGGTAAAGATCTCTGGTTTCAGGCAGGGATAATCCCCAAAACTTTTTGTTCCTTTTGGTTTGTGGTTAGCTTTAAAAAATAATAATAATCAAATCTACCCAGGCTGTTTTGCATTTTCCAAGCCTTTTTGCAAAGTTCAAAGTATTCCTGAAACCTGAGCTCATCTGAATTCTTTCTGTTGTTGTTAGTTGCGAAGTCGTGTCCGACCGATCGCGACCCCATGGACAACGTTCCTCCAGGCCTTCCTGTCCTCTACCATCTTCTGGAGTCCATTTAAGCTCACGCCTCCTGCTTCAGGTACTCCATCCAGCCACCTCATTCTCTGTCGTCCCCTTCTTCTCTTGCCCTCAATCTTTCCCAGCATGAGGCTCTTCTCCAGTGAGTCCTTCCTTCTCATTAGGTGGCCAAAGGATTTGAGTTTTAGCTTCAGGATCTGGCCTTCTAAAGAGCAGTCAGGGTGGATCTCCTCTAGGACTGACCAGTTTGATCGCCTTGCAGTCCAAGGGACTCGCAGGAGTCTTCTCCAGCACCAGAGTTCAAAGGCCTCAATTCTTTGGCGCTCGGCCTTTCTTATGGTCCAGCTTTCACAGCCATACATTGCAACTGGGAAGACCATAGCCATGACTATACGCACTTTTGTTGACAGGGTGATGTCTCTGCTTTTTAGTGTGCTGTCTAGATTTGTCATGGCTTGCCTCCCAAGGAGCAAGCGTCTTTTAATTTCTTGGCTACAGTCTCCATCTGCAGTGATTCTTTCTATGGATGGCTAAAGGCTAGTCTGAAAAATCATCTTTAATTGCCAATTGTCCATCTCTTGGAACCTCAAGCTGATGTCTCAGCAAGACATAAGAAAAAGTCGAAACCTGATCTTAAATTGCATGTGACGTCTAGCCGAGTTTGTAGGTATCATCCACGTACATTTCAGATGACCTGGATTCTTTTTCTAGGTCTGTTTTTCTTTTTGCTTTTCTTAAAAAAGTGTTGAGCGTTATGCTTGCTTAACAAACCCAGTCCAATAAAGGAGAATATTTGTAGCTCAGAGTTGAAACGAGGGGTCCACGGTGGTCTCTGAGCTTGGTGGTTTTCTTGCATGTGTTTCATGACCCAACTAGGAAACATCATCAGTGCTAGGAGAGAGGAAGAGGTGGTGATGGTGGTGGTGGAGGAGGAGGAGGAGGAGGAGGAGGTGGAGGAAGATGACAAGGATCCATTTAGGCTGAACAGACTGAGAATCTGGGATAATCCAGACGCTCAATTTTAAAGCTGACGTATGAACGGCACCAGGGGTTTCTTCCGGTGAAATCCCCTTTATTTATTTATTTATGAGTCACATTGGGACCCCCACCCGACCCCTGGGTTGAACCTTTTCTGCCCCAGCTCTAGGAAAGAAAGCAAGAAAAATCACCCTGAATCTCCTTGCAATTAATTCTAATTCTCTTGCAATTAAAATATATTAAACTCAGAAGTGGGGGGGGGGAATGCTAGGCACGGTAGAACGGACTCTTAGCTCGAGGTGGGGGTTGAAAGGCCATCCTAAAAGAAACATTATGAAGAAAGAGAAAGAGAGAAAATACAGGAAGCCAATCTTTGTGATTCACCCAGCTTTGAGATGATGACAATGTAAAGGTTGGGGGTGATTAAGGTAATTGGGGCCTTGATGAATCCAGCCAAGTTCAGAGATGGGATAATTATGAATTAATGAAGGCCAAGGGGAGGGCATTGGAGGCGTATATAAGCCGTTGGACCCTCTGCAGTTCTCAAACAGCTCCAGACCTCACCTGACGCAGGTAAGCTTCTCTCGGGCACAACGGACCTTTTGCTGAAATTTATTTGCAACTAAACCCGGCCGAAATTTAATTGCACTCTTGGGAGAAATCGATGCCTTTCTTATTTTTCCACGGAAGAGCTTGATCTCCCAGCTGTTAGGAGCGAATTCTAGAACAAGGCTGGATGAATTGGGATGCTCAGTTCAGGATGGGAGTTTAAAGGCGGCAGTTATGCTTAGCCTTTGTTTTGAAATCAAAATATTTGGGGTGTAGGAAGTGTTCCACAAAGCGACAAAAACAAACAAACAAACTTTTGGGTGTATATTTTCTGCTTGCTTTACCGAGGGAGGGATGGAGTTGACTATCTGCTAGAAAAGCGGGGGTGGGTGTTTCCCAAAGTGATCCAAAAACGTCTTCTGGGTGGTCTTGGATGAGGTTTTGTAGCATGAAAGAGAGAGTTTATACAATATTTGCAAGGGAAATAAGATTCATAATAGGAGATTAGTTTTAGGTGCCTAGAAAAGTGATGCCCTGTAAAATATTGCCTTGGGCTTCTTCCTGACCCACTAATGTTCTGGAGTTTGGAACCCATGTATCGTCCTCGAGTGCGCAAAAAGGGTGGCAAAAAACCAGGAATACTCAGCCAAGGGGAAAGGACAGAGACCCAAGATTCTGGGGGGCAGGCCTCCCAAACCGGCAGATCCAAACCCAACCGATGGGGTGGAGGCCGGAGATCAATCAATCATGATAGAGGTGGAAGGGAACTTGGAGGTCTTCTAGTCCAGCTCCCTGCTCATGCACGAGACCCTATACCATTCCAGACAAATGGTTGTCCAGTCTCTTCTTAAAAGCCTCCAGTGATGAAGCACCTACAAAGTCTGAAGGCAAAGCTGTTCTACTGGTTAATTGTCCTCACCGTTAGGAAGTTTCTCCTTAATTCCAGGTTGCTTCTCTCCTTGATTGGTTTCCATCCATTGTTTCTTGTCTTGCCTTCTGGTGCTTTGGAAAATAAATTCAGCCCCCCCTCCTCCTTGTGGCAGCCTCTCAAATACTGGAATACTGCTAGCATATCCCCCCCCCAGTCCTTTTTTTCCATAGACTGACTTCCCAAGGAGAAGCGAAGAAGCAAAAGGCAAGGGGATTGGGTTGGGTTGGCCAAAAAACCTGCAGATGATAATGGTCTTCACATATACTGTAACCATGGTTCTCCTCTTGGGTTCTTTCAGCTCATCACCACCACTCCATCACTATGGCTGAGTCTTCAAGAAGCCTGGGCACCTTGGAAGGCATCCTCCCTTCCTCCATTAACCAGCTCCAACCATCCCGGCTGGTCATCCAGCCTCCCCCAGTTAGTGTCATCCTCCCTGGTCCCATCCTCTCTGCCAGAGGTCAGCCCGTTGCCGTCAGAGGCAACACCCCAAGTGCTGCTGGTGGCTACATCCAAGGGTTGCCCAGCGGTCGTTTAGGAGCTGATCTCCTTGGTCGCCAATATAACCTCTTGAGGTATAGAGGCACTTTCTGGTAATTTCCTTGTTAAACTCATCTGAGCAGCCAAAAGAAGGATGAATGGAAGATTGACGGACCCTAAATCCTGCAAATGTCCTTCTGGGATCTGTTTTCAGTGATCATTTCTGATTTATTCCTGCAGCTCAGGAGCCCAGCCTCTAAAACCTTTACGCTTTCAAAATAATTCCTTTTGTTGAATTGGGACTTAATTATGATGGAGACAACGAAGAACATTCTATAGAGATGAATCTTCTCCCTTTCTCATCCCACCAAAAGATTCATAAGCTGCTTGCTGGTTTTTTTGTCCTTAATCTCTGCAAAGCCCTGTTGGCCGTGGTTTATTCCCATCTGCTACTCTTTCTTAATAAAATCTCCTTGGCATCGTAACAAGTCTTTGACTCCTTCTTTAGAACGATGACTGGTTGGGTTTGGTCAACGCGCTGAAAAAATTGACTCGTTCTTCCTGGTTCAAATAACATATTGAAAAGAAACTAGCCACTTATCCAAAATATACAAGCCATGTTTGATGTGTTGGGCTTAACAGCCAATCCCTAAACTTTTCCTAGCCTGTGGACCTCCTTGCCATTAGAAGATCCTCTAGCTCAGGGTTCTTGAAACGTGGCGCTTTTATGACTTGCGGACTTCAACTCCCAGAATTCCTCAGCCAGCATGCCTGAAGTTTGGATAACGAAGAAAAAAGAAACTTAAAAAGGAAAGGAAGGAAGGAAGGAAGGAAGGAAGGAAGGAAGGAAGGAAGAAAGAAAGAAAGAAAGAAAGAAAGAAAGAAAGAAAGAAAGAAAGAAAGAAAGAAAGAAAGAGAAAGAAAGAAAGAAAGAAAGAAAGAAAGAAAGAAAGAAAGAAAGAAAGAAAGAAAGAAAGAAAGAAAGAAAGAAAGAAAGAAAGAAAGAAAGAAAGAAAGAAAGAAAAGGGATAGTGTGGCTATATGTATTGTATGAACTCAGGCCTTCTGATTGGAAATGGAATCACACAATCAATGAACTGCTTCGCCCACCATGACTTATTCACCAGACTTATCCACCGTCAGCCACCCTTCTCCTTCCAGGCTTACCTACATGGAGAAAACCTCCATGGTCACCAAGACAAGACTTCCCCCATCTTCAAATTACCCCCAAACAAGAGCCACTGGTTTAAAATGCAGAATAACATTTATTAAGGGGCAAAGAAAGAATATTGGGACAAACCCTTAGGTCTTCCAAAGCAAAGAACCTCTCTCCTTTGACAAATAATTTCACAGGGCGGAGAGGACCCAAAGTGTCCGAGATGTTGGCACAGCTTCTTTCCTTCAAACGTCACATGAAGCTCTGGACTGAATCGATTTAGGAGGAGGGTAATGGTGTTGGAATCCCAAAAGAGGACACAAGCAATGGAGTAAAACTAGAGTAGGAAGTAGAGAGTCATAAAAGCCAGATGCAGTCCGGAACAGGGCTCAAGTACGCCATAGCCAATATTCTGAAATCCGTTTTGGTCAGTGAGAGTCCAGGTTCACTTAACAAGGGAGGTTGCAGATGCTACCTCTGCGACCGAGAGTGCAGATGCTTCCACGGCGGCCGAGACGTCCCAGGCGGCCTCCATAGTAGCCGCCACCGAACTGTCCGAAACCTCCAGGAGCACATGGGGTGTTGCCTCCCACAGCGACGGGCTCACAGCTGGCGGACAGGATGGGACCAGGGATGGTGACCACAACTGCAGGGGGCTGGATGGTCACCTCAGATGGTGGGATCTGGTTGATGCATTTGGGGATGATTCCGGCCAGGGTGCCCAGGCTTCCTGAGCTTTCAGCCAAGGCACCAGCTCCGTAGCCATAGCCCAAACCGTGGCCATAGCCCAAACCGTGGCCATAACCCAAACCGTAACCAAGACCTGCAGAGCCGAGACCACAGCCAAGACCCCTGGAACCGCCGGATCCGAAGCCAACAACTGGGGCGGATGCGCAAGATGGCACAGCACAAGAAGGTCCACAGTAAGGCATGGCTGGATGGATGGAAGAGCTGTTGGAAGAAGAACAACCACGGGTTTTATGATTCACACACAGCACGAATTGCATCAAAGAAGAAACGAAAGACACTTCCTGGTATCATGGGCAGGTGGTCCTCAACATACAGAATAACAGAGCTGGAAGGGACCTTGGAGGTCCTCTAGTCCAACCCCTTCCTCAGGCAGGGAACCCTAGACCATTTCAGAGAAGTGGTTGTCACTCTCTTCTCAAAAACCTCCAGGGTTGGAGCACCCACAACTTCTGGAGGCAAGTCGTTCCACTGATTACACTTAGGACTGTCCTAAATCAATGCTCATTGTCAAATTTTGATCCCATTGCCAAGTGGTGCAGTCGTCAAGTAAGACACACTTGATTTTACAACCTGTTTTACCTTGATCGTTAAAAGAATCCAGGTTTCCCTGTTGACTTTGCTTTGTGGAAGTCACCTGGAAAAGTCATAACCTGTGACCAAACTGGGACATTGCAACTCGTTAATCATAGGATCAAGAAGTGTTTGTTTAATCTTTTCTCAAAAGTCTCCGGAGATGGAGAAGCTACAAGGATTACAATTACATGGGTATTCCACAGTTCTACAAATCTGGAAGTTTTTGCCACCGCTTGAATGAAATATAGGTAGCTGTAACTCATTCTGAGACAAACATCTTTTCTGAATGCTGCTTTAAGGTTAGAATGAAACATTTCTCTAGGCTCTTCCTAAGAGGAGACTGAATTGTTGGAAACCTTCCTTCCTTCCTTCCTTCCTTCCTTCCTTCCTTCCTTCCTTCCTTCCTTCCTTCCTTCCTTCCTTATCAGATTCTGAGTGGAATACATCGTAAATCTTCCACGCCACCCCATTTCATGAAACAAAGAGCCAAAACAGCCTAGAAAGGCCTCTGAGGGGACTCACCAGAGAGACTCTTAGAGAAGCAGTCAAGAGGAGCAGATGAAGCTGATGGAAGCTCTCGGCATGAGAAGCTCTTTTATACTCTTTTTTCTGTCCCCACCGCTCGCTTAGAGACGCCCCTTTTTGCCTGTGGCGTTGATTAATGTTTGTGCACAGCCTCATCTCTTTACTTTAATAAGATGAAATGAACATGAATTGAAGACTTGGCGTTTTGTCAGCCTCGTGTGACATGCTTGTCATTTTGATCTTATCTCCGTTTCCTCTTTTCTTCTTTTGTTCTTTCCATGGAGATAAACGCACTTTATGTCTCACCTCACTGAGCACAAAGCGGCATTCATATGCCTTGTTTATAATTTCAAATTTCAAAATTTTCATTTAATTATTCTGTTGCTACCAACGCTTCTCTCTCTCCTCATCCCTGTTGCATCAGGAGCAGCGATTAAGCATCAGCAGAACCTTCCATAACTTTTCACAGCATTATTCAATAAAGATTGGTTTGATTTTTAGTCAATCTGTTCATTCAGAGGATAGAGGACAGGGTTTGGAGAGAAAGGAGAAAAAGAGAGTATCAAAGAAAAAAGGGAGAGAGGGAAGGAGAGAGAGGAAGAGGGGGAGAGACGGGGGAGAGGAAGAGAGAGAGAGGGAGAGAGGAAACAACAGATTGCTTTTTTTGGTAAAACAAATTAGAGATCAAGGTCAAGCACATATAAGAAGGATATATAATGCATTGATAGAATTTGACTCAGAAACGGAACTTGTCAAAGATTGTATGATAAAGTGTGCTCAGAACTTTCAGGAGGTTATAACAATAGATACTTGGGAAAAGATTTGGGTTAGAAACGTAAAGTTTACACAGGCCCAAAATTTAAGAGATAATTTTTATAAAATGTTTTATAGGTGGCACTTAGACCCTAAAAAACTAGCAAGTGTGTATCCGAACTGCCAGCATAAATGTTGGAGGTGTGGTTGTGAGGATGCAACGTATTTTCATATATGGTGGACTCGTAAAAAAGTCAAAGCTTTTTGGATTAAAATTTGGTGGATCATGCAAAAGATATTTAAGAAAAAGATAAGGTTTTCTCCGCAGTTATTTTTGTTGGGTATTATTACAGATTTTACTGTTATAGATATTAAATTGATGTTGAATTTAATTACGGCAGCAAGATTTTTAGTAGCGCAATATTGGAAGAAGGAGGAACTGCCTACTATAGAAGAGTGGACTTTGAAAGTTTCTAACTTGGCGGAAATGGCAAAGATTTCAGCATATTTGAAAGAACAATCGCAACAGAGATATACTGTGGAATGGAGAAGATGGATCGAATATATTCAGAATAAATATGGGACTAAAAAGTTTCATTTAGCATTTGAATAAGTAGTGGTTTTACATGATGTATTATTAGTTATTAGTTATTTGTTAGTAATATAGTTATGTTTATGGAGAGTTAAAGTGCGATAGAATTTAAATCAATCATCAGCAGAAAAGCACATACCAGGATAGAAAACAATACACTCAGGCTAAGAAAAGATGAGGGATGATGAGATGGGGTGAGGAACATCTAGTAGATGTTTTCCTCAGCACCAAAGGTTCTACTGTTGTTCCTTTTGGATCCTCCGTCTTCCTCTTTTTTTTGACCGTCCAGGTGAGTTTAGCAGGGGGTGTAGCAGATGCTGCCTCTGTTACTGACAAAACCAACGGCCACCCAGGCGAGGTAGGCCTCTGGGACTCAGAGGAAACCCTTGGCCGCTAGGAGCACATGGGGTGTTTCCTCTGACAGCGACGATGATGGCACCAGGGATGGTGACTATAACTACAGGGGGCCCAATGATCAGCTCAGATAGATGGTGGCATCTGGTTGATGCGAGAAGGTACAATCCCGGGCAGGGTGCCCAAGCTTGCTGAAGATTCAGCCAAGGGGAAGGGTGAGAGACCCAAGACTCTGGGGGGCAGGGCTCCCAAACCAGCAGATCCAAATCCAACAGATGGGATGGAGGCACAAGAGGGGATGGCACAGGATGGTCCACAGAGAGCCATAGTGGTGGAGATGATCTGAAATAACCCAAGAGAAGAACCATGGTTGAGTAGCATTGCAATGTCCATTCAGAAGACACCTAGTCATGTTCTCCATGGACCAGATCTCCGTGAGCTTCCAGATCTTTCTCCATCACCCACCCAAAGAGCGGAGAGAGTGATTTTGAAAGCCCCACAACATTGGGAGAAGAAATTTCTCTTCTTCCAGGAGACTCACCTCAATTCAACCTTACCTGTTTTAGAGGCAGAGAAGCTAAGAAGCTGAGAGGTCCTGGTGAAGCTGTTAAGAAGACAGTCCAAAGCATGAGCTAATATATTCTCAGAGATTTCCTCCTCCGTGGCCATGATTGAGCCTGGAGCTTTAATTAGGCATTAACAAATTGTATCATCAGCATCACTTACAGTATAACAAATTACTTTAATAACCTTGAGGATTCAGGACAAATTTGCCTCTTTAATAACTCCATTTCTAGTTTCTCATAAGCTTACATTTCTGAGTCCTTCCTTCCTTCCTTCCTTCCTTCCTTCCTTCCTTCCTTCCTTCCTTCCTTCCTTCCTTCCTTCCTTCCTTCCTTCTCCCTCTCCCTGTTTGCTTCTCTTTCTGTCTTATCCAGCCGTTGCTCAAAGACAGATTAAAAATGTCTTTTTCTGAGTTCACTTGTTTACAGGAATGAGCGAACGGTGATGCATTTTCCTCTCCAAAAAATAATAATTAAACAGAGCAAACTTTTTTTTAAAAAAGATCCACTTGTATAAACTTATGGTAAAGATCTCTGGTTTCAGGCAGGGATATTCCGAAAACCTTTTTGTTCCTTGTGGTTTGTAGTTAGCTTTAAAAAATAATAATAACCAAACCTACCCAGGCTGTTTTGCATTTTCCACGCCTTTTTGCAAAGATCAAAGTATTCCTGAGAACCGAGCTCATCCTGAATTCTTTCTATGGAGGGCTAAAGGCTAGTCTGAAAAATCATCTTTAATTGCCAATTGTCCATCTCTTGGAACCTCAAGCTGATGTCTCAGCAAGACATGAGAAAAAGTCGAAACCTGATCTTAAATTGCATGTGACGTCTAGCCGAGTTTGTAGGTATCATCCACGTACATTTCAGATGACCTGGATTCTTTTTCTAGGTCTGTTTTTCTTTTTGCTTTTCTTAAAAAGGTGTTGAGCGTTATGCTTGCTTAACAAACCCAGTCCAATAAAGGAGAATATTTGTAGCTCAGAGTTGAAACGAGGGGTCCATGGTGGTCTCTGAGCTTGGTGGTTTTCTTGCAGATGTTTCATGACCCAACTAGGAAACATCATCAGTGCTAGGAGGGAGGAAGAGGTGGTGGTTGTGGAGGTGGTGGTGGAGGAGGAGGAGGAGAAGGAGGAGGAGGAGGAGGAAGAGGAGGAGGAGGAGGAGGAGGAGGAGGAAGAGGAGGAGGAGGAGGAGGAGGAGGAGGAGGAGGAAGATGATCCTGGGGTCCTTGGTGCCCTCTGATTTTCTTGCAGATGTTTTATGACCCAACTAGGTAACATCATCAGGGTTAGAAGGAAGGGGCATAGCGGAGAGGAGGAGGAGGAGGATTGTGGGGTACTTGGAGTTCTCTGAGCTTGGTGGGTTTTTTGCAAAAGTTTCATGGCCCAAATAGGTAACATCATCAGGGTTAGACAGAAGGGAGGGTTGTGGAAAGGAGGAGAGGAGGAGAAGGATGAGGAGGATTGTGGATCCTTGGTGCTGTCTGAGTTTGATGGGGGGGTGGGTTGCAGACGTTTCATGACCCAACTAGATAACATCATCAGGGCTAGTGATGTTACCTAGTTTGGGTAATGAAAAAACCGAGCTCAGAGAGAGCGCCAAGGACCCTTTCAAACCCAATCCATTTAGGCTGAACAGACTCAGAATCTGGCATAATTCAGACGCTCAATTTTAAAGCTGACATATGAACGGCACCAGGGGTTTCTTCCGGTGAAATCCCCTTTATTTATTTTTTTATGAGCCACATTGGGACACCCCCCCCCCCCCGGGTTGAACCTTTTCTGCCCCAGCTCTAGGAAAGAAAGCAAGAAAAATCACCCTGAATCTCCTCCCTCAGAAAAGCATTCTCTTGCAATTAAAATATTTTAAACTCAGAAGGGGGGGGGGAAATGCTAGGCACAGTAGAACGGACTCTTAGCTCGAGGTGGGGGTTGAAAGGCCATCCTAAAAGAAACATTATGAAGAAAGAGAAAGAGAGAAAATACAGGAAGCCAATCTTTGTGATTCACCCAGCTTTGAGATGATGACAATGTAAAGGCTGGGGGTGATTAAGGTAATTGGGGCCTTGATGAATCCAGCCAAGTTCAGAGATGGGATAATTATGAATTAATGAAGGCCAAGGGGAGGGAATTGGAGGCGTATATAAGCCGTTGGACCCTCTGCAGTTCTCAAACAGCTCCAGACCTCACCTGACGCAGGTAAGCTTCTCTCGGGCACAACGGACCTTTTGCTGAAATTTATTTGCAACTAACCCCGGCTGAAATTTAATTGCACTCTTGGGAGAAATCGATGCCTTTCTTATTTTTCCACGGAAGAGCTTGATCTCCCAGCTGTTAGGAGGAAATTCTAGAACAAGGCTGGATGAATTGGGATGCTCAGTTCAGGATGGGAATTTAAAGGCGGCGGTTATGCTTAGCCTTTGTTTTGAAATCAAAATATTTGGGGTGTAGGAAGTGTTCCACAAAGCGACAAAAACAAACAAACAAACTTTTGGGTGTATTTTTTCTGCTTGCTTTACCGAGGGAGGGATGGAGTTGAGTATCTGCTAGAAAAGCAGGGGGGTGGGTCCCAAAGTGATCCAAAAACGTCTTCTGGATGGTCTTGGATGAAGTTTTGTAGCATAAAAGAGAGAGTTTATACAATATTTGCAAGGGAAATAAGATTCATACTAGGAGATTAATTGTAGGTGCCTAGAAAAGTGATGCCCTGTAAAATTTTGCCTTGGGCTTCTTCCTGACCCACTAATGTTCTGGAGTTTGGAACCCATGTATCGTCCTCGAGTGCGCAAAAAGGGTGGCAAAAAACCAGGAATACTCAGCCAAGGGGAAAGGACAGAGACCCAAGCTTCTGGGGGGCAGGCCTCCTAAACCGGCAGATCCAAACCCAACCGATGGGGTGGAGGCCGGAGATCAATCAATCAATCAATCATGATAGAGTTGGAAGGGAACTTGGAGGTCTTCTAGTCCAGCTCCCTGCTCATGCACGAGACCCTATACCATTCCAGACAAATGGTTGTCCAGTCTCTTCTTAAAAGCCTCCAGTGATGAAGCACCTACAACGTCTGAAGGCAAAGCTGTTCTACTGGTTAATTGTCCTCACTGTTAGGAAGTTTCTCCTTAATTCCAGGTTGCTTCTCTCCTTGATTGGTTTCCATCCATTGTTTCTTGTCTTGCCTTCTGGTGCTTTGGAAAATAAATTCAGCCCCCCCTCCTCCTTGTGGCAGCCTCTCAAATACTGGAATGCTGCTAGCACATCCCCCCCCCAGTCCTTTTTTTCTATAGACTGACTTCCCAAGGAGAAGCGAAGAAGCAAAAGGCAAGGGGATTGGGTTGGGTTGGCCAAAACACCTGCAGATGATAATGGTCTTCACATATACTGTAACCATGGTTCTCCTGTTAGGTTCTTTCAGCTCATCACCACCACTCCATCACTATGGCTGTGTCTTCAAGCAGCCTGGGCACCTTGGAAGGCATCCTCCCTCCCTCCATCTATTCCTCCTCCCAGCTCCAACTATTCGAGTTGCTCGAATTCCGACCTTCCCCAGTTAGCGTCAGACTCCCTGGTACCATCGTCTTTGACTCCTTTAGAGCGATCACTGCTTCGGTTTGGACAAGGAGCTGAAGAAATTGACTCGTTCTTCCGGGTTCATCCAACAGAAGGATGAATGGAAGATTGATGGGCCCTAAATTTTGCATATGTCCTTCTGGGATCTGTTTTCAGTGATCATTTCTGATTTATTCCTGCAGCTCAGCAGCCGAGCCTCTAAAACCTTTACGCTTTCAAAATAATTCCTTTTGTTGAATTGGGACTTAATTATGATGGAGACAATGAAGAACATTCTATAGAGATGAATCTTCTCCCTTTCTCATCCCACCAAAAGATTCATAAGCTGCTTGCTGGTTTTCTTGTCCTTAATCTCTGCAAAACCCTCTTGGCCGTGGTTTATTCCCATCTGCTACTCTTTCTTAATAAAATCTCCTTGGCATCGTAACAAGTCTTTGACTCCTTCTTTAGAACGATGACTGGTTGGGTTTGGCCAACGCGCTGAAAAAACTGACTCGTTCTTCCTGGTTCAAATAATATATTGAAAAGAAACTAGCCACTTATCCAAAATATACAAGCCATGTTTGATGTGTTGGGCTTAACAGCCAATCCCTAAATTTTTCCTAGCCTGTGGACCTCCTTGCCATTAGAAGATCCTCTAGCTCAGGGGTCTTCAAACGTGGCGCTTTTATGACTTGCGGACTTCAACTTGCGGAGTTAAACTTAAACTTCAGCAAACAATTGGCAGATTATTTGAACGTTTTATTGTATTGGTGATGATTTTAAAAAGAACAAGAAAAGAAACTCAATACGTATTACCTTTTTTTAAAAGAAAAAAATGTTCCTTTGATGGGAAGCCGTTCAGAAAGAGAAGAGTTGTGTTGGGACACTTTCAAAATGGAGATAATGAATGAAGAGTTAGTTGGGCATGAGGTTTCTTCCTGCAGGCCCAGATTTTGAACGTCAGGCTAAAACATCTTCCTCCCCCTTTTAAATAAACTTCCAGTGTTTAATGGCCTACATGAAGTTGACTTAGCAGCTTGAGTCCACTAAGGGGCGACAAAAAGCTTTGCTCCGGAAAGGCTGAAGATTTTTGCAGTCTTGTATAAGGATGAATGAAATAAGAAAGAGAAGGGAGGATGAGAGAAAGGTGAAAGGAGGAGAGAGGGAAGGAAGGAGAAGGGAGGGAGGGAAAGAGGAGGGGAGAGAGGGAGGGAAGGAAGGAAGGAAGGAAGGAAGGAAGGAAGGAAGGAAGGAAGAAAGAAAGAAAGAAAGAAAGAAAGAAAGAAAGAAAGAAAGAAAGAAAGAAAGAAAGAAAGAAAGAAAGAGAAAGAAAGAAAGAAAAGGGATAGTGTGGCTTGTTTAATTGTGGCTATATGTATTGTATGAACTCAGGCCTTCTGATTGGAAATGGAATCACACAATCAATGAACTGCTCCACCCACCATGACTTATTCACCAGAAGGGGACCCTCAGCCACCCTTCTCCTTCCAGGCTTACCTACATGGATAAAACCTCCACGGTCACCAAGACGAGATGGCTAAGGAATTCCCTTAACTTAGCTTCCATCTCCACGTGGACATAGGGTGACCCACTTCCACCTTCTAAATACAGGTAGTCCTTGACTTACAATCACAATTGTTGCTAAGTGAGACATTTGGTAAATGAGTTTTCCCCAGTTTACCACCTTAACAGTTTTTAAATGAATCACTGCAGTTGTTCAGTTAGTAACAACATGGTTGTTAAGTGGATCTGGCTTCCCCCTTGACTTGGCTGGTCAGAAGGTCACAAAAAGGGGACCCCGGGACTCCGGGACACGGCGATTGTCATAAACATGAATCAGTTGCCAAGGGTCTGGATTTTGATCTCGTGACTATGGGGATGCTGCGACGTCGTAAGTGTGAAAAATGGTCAACTTTTCCAGTGCTGTTGTATCTAAATGAACTGTTGCAAGTCCTTGTCTCGAGAGCCCTATCTTTTACTGCTCACAATCCCGGCTATCTTGACGTTATTGAAAAGAAAACGAAGAGACTCAAACTGAGATGCAATGTTTTATTAAGAAGGAAGGGGAAAGGAAACCAGGATGAACACATTCTTAAACATGGCTTAGGAAGGAGAAAAGCAGGCACAGAGAACACGCTGAACAAATTTCCCTTGGAGGTTTCATGGTGGAGCAAACCTAGAGTTCCCCTTGGCCAAAAAAAGAATTTTCTCCTTCATCCTGTGTGATTCACCAGCAGAAGCACAAGAAGCTCAGATTTCTTTCAAGCATGTGCAGACGAAATAGCTGCAAATCAATAATCAGCAGAAAAGCACATACCAGGATAGAAAACAATACACTCAGGCTAAGAAAAGATGAGGGATGATGAGATGGGGTGAGGAACATCTAGTAGATGTTTTCCTCAGCACCAAAGGTTCTGCCGTTGTTCCTTTCGGATCCTTCGTCTTCCTCTTTTTTTTGACCGTCCAGGTGAGTTTAGCAGGGGGTGTAGCAGATTTTCTCCATGGACCAGATCTCCGTGAGCTTCCAGATCTTTCTCCATCACCCACCCAAAGAGCGGAGAGAGCGATTTTGAAAGCCCCACAAAATTGGGAGAAGAAATTTCTCTTCTTCCAGGAGACTCACCTCAATTCAACCTTACCTGTTTTAGAGGCAGAGAAGCTAAGAAGCTGAGAGGTCCTGGTGAAGCTGTTAAGAAGACAGTCCAAAGCATGGGCTTATATATTCTCAGAGGTTTCCTCCTCCATGGCCATGATTGAGCCTGGAGCTTTAATTAAAGGTAAAGGTAAAGGTTCCCCCACACACGCGTGCTAGTCGTTTCTGACTCTAGGGTCCGGTGCTCATCTCCATTTCAAAGCCGAAGAGCCAGCGCTTGTCCGAGGACGTCTCTGTGGTCATGTGGCCGGCATGACTAGATGCCAAAGGTGCACGGAACGCTGTGACCTTCCCACCAGAGTGGTCCCTCTTTTTCTACTTGCCTTTTTACGTGCTTTCGAGCTGCTAGGTTGGCAGAAGCTGGGATGACTAACAGGCTAGTCTGAAAAATCATCTTTAATTGCCAATTGTCCATCTCTTGGAACCTCAAGCTGATGTCTCAGCAAGACATGAAAAAAGTCGAAACCTGATCTTAAATTGCATGTGACGTCTAGCCGAGTTTGTAGGTATCATCCACGTACATTTCAGATGACCTGGATTCTTTTTCTAGGTCTGTTTTTCTTTTTGCTTTTCTTTAAAAAGTGTTGAGCGTTATGCTTGCTTAACAAACCCAGTCCAATAAAGGAGAATATTTGTAGCTCAGAGTTGAAAGGAGGGGTCCAGGGTGGTCTCTGAGCTTGGTGGTTTTCTTGCATGTGTTTCATGACCCAACTAGGAAGGAGGAGGAGGAAGATGATCCTGGGGTCCTTGGTGCCCTCTGATTTTCTTGCAGATGTTTTATGACCCAACTAGGTAACATCATCAGGGTTAGAAGGAAGGGGGATAGCGGAGAGGAGGAGGAGGAGGAGGATTGTGGGGTCCTTGGAGTTCTCTGAGCTTGGTGGGTTTTTTGCAAAAGTTTCATGGCCCAAATAGGTAACATCATCAGGGTTAGACAGAAGGGGGGGTTGTGGAAAGGAGGAGAGGAGGAGAAGGATGAGGAGGATTGTGGATCTTTGGTGCTGTCTGAGTTTGATGGGCGGGGGGGTTGCAGACGTTTCATGACCCAACTAGATAACATCATCAGGGCTAGTGATGTTTACCTAGTTTGGGTAATGAAACAAGCGAGCTCGGAGAGAGCGCCAAGGACCCTTTCAAACCCAATCCATTTAGGCTGAACAGACTCAGAATCTGGCATAATTCAGACGCTCAATTTTAAAGCTGACGTATGAACGGCACCAGGGGTTTCTTCCGGTGAAATCCCCTTTATTTATTTATTTATGAGCCACATTGGGACCCCCACCCCACCCCTGGGTTGAACCTTTTCTGCCCCAGCTCTAGGAAAGAAAGCAAGAAAAATCACCCTGAATCTCCTTGCAATTAATTCTAATTCTCTTGCAATTAAAATATATTAAACTCAGAAGGGGGGGAATGCTAGACTCTTAGCTCGAGGTGGGGGTTGAAAGGCCATCCTAAAAGAAACATTATGAAGAAAGAGAAAGAGAGAAAATACAGGAAGCCAATCTTTGTGATTCACCCAGCTTTGAGATGATGACAATGTAAAGGTTGGGGGTGATTAAGGTAATTGGGGCCTTGATGAATCCAGCCAAGTTCAGAGATGGGATAATTATGAATTAATGAAGGCCAAGGGGAGGGCATTGGAGGCGTATATAAGCCGTTGGGCCCTCTGCAGTTCTCAAACAGCTCCAGACCTCACCTGACGCAGGTAAGCTTCTCTCGGGCACAACGGACCTTTTGCTGAAATTTATTTGCAACTAAACCCGGCCAAAATTTAATTGCACTCTTGGGAGAAATCGATGCCTTTCTTATTTTTCCACGGAAGAGCTTGATCTCCCAGCTGTTAGGAGGAAATTCTAGAACAAGGCTGGATGAATTGGGATGCTCAGTTCAGGATGGGAATTTAAAGGCGGCGGTTATGCTTAGCCTTTGTTTTGAAATCAAAATATTTGGGGTGTAGGAAGTGTTCCACAAAGCGACAAAAACAAACAAACAAACTTTTGGGTGTATATTTTCTGCTTGCTTTACCGAGGGAGGGATGGAGTTGAGTATCTGCTAGAAAAGCGGGGGGTGGGTCCCAAAGTGATCCAAAAAGGTCTTCTGGATGGTCTTGGATGAAGTTTTGTAGCATAAAAGAGAGAGTTTATCCAATATTTGCAAGGGAAATAAGATTCATACTAGGAGATTAGTTTTAGGTGTCTAGAAAAGTGATGCCCTGTAAAAGTTTGCCTTGGGCTTCTTCCTGACCCACTAATGTTCTGGAGTTTGGAACCCATGTATCGTCCTCGAGTGCGCAAAAAGGGTGGCAAAAAACCAGGAAGACTCAGCCAAGGGGAAAGGACAGAGACCCAAGCTTCTGGGGGGCAGGCCTCCTAAACCGGCAGATCCAAACCCAACCGATGGGGTGGAGACTGGAGATCAATCAATCAATCAATCATGATAGAGCTGGAAGGGAACTTGGAGGTCTTCTAGTCCATTCCAGACAAATGGTTGTCCAGTCTCTTCTTAAAAGCCTCCAGTGATGAAGCACCTACAAAGTCTGAAGGCAAAGCTGTTCCACTGGTTAATTGTCCTCACTGTTAGGAAGTTTCTCCTTAATTCCAGGTTGCTTCTCTCCTTGATTGGTTTCCATCCATTGTTTCTTGTCTTGCCTTCTGGTGCTCTGGAAAATAAATTCAGGTCCCCCTCCTCCTTGTGGCAGCCTCTCAAATACTGGAATACTGCTAGCATATCCCCCCCCCCTCAGTCCTTTTTTCCCCATAGACTGACTTCCCAAGGAGAAGCGAAGAAGCAAAAGGCAAGGGGATTGGGTTGGGTTGGCCAAAAAACCTGCAGATGATAATGGTCTTCCCATATATTGTAACCATGGTTCTCCTCTTGGGTTCTTTCAGCTCTTCACCACCACTCCATCACTATGGCTGAGTCTTCAAGCAGCCTGGGCACCTTGGAAGGCATCCTCCCTTCCTCCATCAACCAGCTCCCACCATCTGAGCTCTTCATCCAGCCTCCCCCATTTAATGTCATCATCCCTGGTGCCATCCTCTCCGCCAGCGGTCAGCTCGTTGCCGTCAGAGGCAACACCCCAAGTGCTGCTGGTGGCTACATCCACGGGTTGCCCAGCGGTCGTTTAGGAGCTGATCTCCTTGGTCGCCAATATAACTTCTTGAGGTATAGAGGCACTTTCTGGTAATTTCCTTGTTAAACTCATCTGAGCAGCCAACAGAAGGATGAATGGAAGATTGATGGCCTTAAATTCTGCATATGTCCTTCTGGGATCTGTTTTCAGTGATCATTTCTGATTTATTCCTGCAGCTCAGGAGCCCAGCCTCTAAAACCTTTACGCTTTCAAAATAATTCCTTTTGTTGAATTGGGACTTATTTATGATGGAGACAACGAAGAACATTCTATAGAGATGAATCTTCTCCCTTTCTCATCCCACCAAAAGATTCATAAGCTGCTTGCTGGTTTTCCTGTCCTAAATCTCTGCAAAACCCTGTTGGCTGTGGTTTATTCCCATCTGCTACTCTTTCTTAATAAAATCTCCTTGGCATCGTAACAAGTCTTTGACTCCTTCTTTAGAACGATGACTGGTTGGGTTTGGCCAACGCGCTGAAGAAACTGACTCGTTCTTCCTGGTTCAAATAACATATTGAAAAGAAACTAGCCACTTATCCAAAATATACAAGCCATGTTTGATGTGTTGGGCTTAACAGCCAATCCCTAAACTTTTCCTAGCCTGTGGACCTCCTTGCCATTAGAAGATCCTCTAGCTCAGAGGTCTTCAAACGTGGCGCTTTTATGACTTGCGGACTTCAACTCCCAGAATTCCTCAGCCAGCATGCCTGGCTGAGGAATTCTGGGTGTTGAAGTCCGCCAAGTCATAAAAGGGCCACGTCTGAAGACCCCTGAGTCTAGCTCCTCCTCCAATGATGGACAAGTGGAGGAAACATCAAGATTGACATGCATAACCTTCTCAGTTCTTCACTCTCCTTCTAGTTTCTCTTCTCTCCATCTCCTTTTTCCAGCACTCTTTTTTCTTCCTCTTCAGCCCTCTTGACATACTCAGAGGCTACAATCACATACGGCTTTCTCAAGTAACCCATTTTTCTACCTCAGCATGGTGGGTTGAACCCTACTTTCCTCCAATAAACTTCACCCACCCTGTGTCATGATTCCGACAGATCTTCTTGCTTTGACACCCTGCTTAGCAACCTGTTTTGTGTAACCGCAACTCTTAGTTCCTTTGCTGAACTTAACACAGAGAAGTTTGGATAACAAAGAAAAAAGAAACTTAAAAAGGAAAGGTTGATGAATCTTTTACCCCAAATAGGATTTCTGGTTGGTTATCCTTAAGAAAGAGGAAGAAAAAATGAAAGAGACCGAAGAAAATTTAGGAGAAAGGAATATTTGAGCATTTACTCAAGGGGATCTGTAGACTGCGATTGTTTTGGATTGGTCAACAAACTGGTTAAAAAAAAATTGAGTGTGGGATGGTCTACGAATCCAGCTAAAATTTCCTTTTAAACGTCAGCAAACAATTGGCAGATTATTTGAACGTTTTATTGTATTGGCGATGCTTTTAAAATGAACAAGAAAAGAAACTCAATACGTATTGGCTTTTCTTAAAAGAAAAAAATGTTGCTTTGATGGGAAGCCGTTCAGAAAGAGAAGAGTTGTGTTGGGACACTTTCAAAATGGAGATAATCAATGAAGGGTTACTTGGGCGTGAGGTTTCTTCCTGCAGGCCCAGATTTTGAATGTCAGGCTAAAACATCTTCCTCCCCCTTTTAAATAAACTTCCAGTGTTTAATGGCTTACATGAAGTTGACTTAGCAGCTTGAGTCCACTAAGGGACGACAAAAAGCTTTGCTCCGGAAAGGCTGAAGATTTTTGCAGTCTTGTATAAGGATGAATGAAATAAGAAAGAGAAGGGAGGATGAGAGAAAGGTGAAAGGAGGAGAGAGGAAAGGAAGGAGAAGGGAGGGAGGGAAAGAGGAGGGGAGAGAGGGAGGGAAGGAAGGAAGGAAGGAAGGAAGGAAGGAAGGAAGAAAGAAAGAAAGAAAGAAAGAAAGAAAGAAAGAAAGAAAGAAAGAAAGAAAGAAAGAGAAAGAAAGAAGGGATAGTGTGGCTTGTTTAATTGTGGCTGTATGTATTGTATGAACTGATTGGAAATGGAATCACACAATCAATGAACTGCTTCACCCACCATGACTTATTCACCAGACTTATTCACCCTCAGCCACCCTTCTCCTTCCAGGCTTACCTACATGGAGAAAACCTCCACGGTCACCAAGACGAGACTTCCCCCATCTTCAAATTACCACCAAACAAGAGCCACTGGTTTAAAATGCAGAATAACATTTATTCAGGGGCAAAGAAAGAATATTGGGACAAACCCTTAGGCCTTCCAAAGCAAAGAACCTCTCTCCTTTGACAAATAATTTCACAGGGCGGAGAGGACCCAAAGTGTCCGAGATGTTGGCACAGCTTCTTTCCTTCAAACTTCACATGAAGCTCTGGACTGAATCGATTTAGGAGGAGGCTAATGGTGTTGGAATCCCAAAAGAGGACACAAGCAATGGAGTAAAACTAGAGTAGGAAGAAGAGAGTCATAAAAGCCAGAGGCAGTCCGGAAAGGGCTCAAGTACGCCATAGCCAATCTTCTGAAATCCGTTTTGGTCAGTGAGAGTCCAGGTTCACTTAACAAGGGAGGTTGCAGATGCTACCTCTGCGACCGAGAGAGCAGATGCTTCCACGGCGGCCGAGACGTCCCAGGCGGCCTCCATAGTAGCCGCCACCGAAGTGTCCAAAACCTCCAGGAGCACATGGGGTGTTGCCTCCCACAGCGACGGGCTCACAGCTGGCGGACAGGATGGGACCAGGGATGGTGACCACAACTGCAGGGGGCTGGATGGTCACCTCAGATGGTGGGATCTGGTTGATGCATTTGGGGATGATTCCGGCCAGGGTGCCCAGGCTTCCTGAGCTTTCACCAGCTCCGTAGCCATAGCCCAAACCGTGGCCATAGCCCAAACCGTGGCCATAACCCAAACCGTAACCAAGACCTGCAGAGCCGAGACCACAGCCAAGACCCCTGGAACCGGCGGA
Organism: Vipera berus; assembly: GCF_964194415.1. NCBI lineage: Eukaryota > Metazoa > Chordata > Lepidosauria > Squamata > Viperidae > Vipera > Vipera berus. The sequence continues at coordinate 9,044,987 of NC_138219.1, forward strand.
TCCGAAGCCAACAACTGGGGTGGATGCGCAAGATGGCACAGCACAAGAAGGTCCACAATGAGGCATGGCTGGATGGATGGAAGAGCTGTCGGAAGAAGAACAACCACGGGTTTTATGATTCACACACAGCACAAATTGCATCAAAAAAGAAACGGAAGATTCTTCCTGGTATCATGGACAGGTGGTCCTCAACATGCAGAATAACAGAGCTGGAAGGGGCCTTGGAGGTCCTCTAGTCCAACCCCTTCCTCAGGCAGGGAACCCTAGACCATTTCAGAGAAGTGGTTGTCAATCTCTTCTCAAAAACCTCCAGGGTTGGAGCACCCACAACTTCTGGAGGCAAGTCGTTCCACTGATTACACTTAGGACTGTCCTAAATCCATGCTCATTGTCAAATTTTGATCCCATTGCCAAGTGATGCAGTCATCAAGTAAAACACACTTGATTTTACAACCTGTTTTACCTTGATCGTTAAAAGAATCCAGGTTTCCCTTTTGACTTTGCGTTGTGGAAGTCACCTGGAAAAGTCATAACTTGTGACCAAACTGGGACGTTGCAACTCGTTAATCATAGGATCAAGTGTTTGTTTAGTCTTTTCTCAAAAGTCTCCGGAGATGGAGAAGCTACAAGGATTACAATTACATGGGTATTCCACAGTTCTACAAATCTGGAAGTTTTTGCTACCGCTTGAATGAAATATAGGTAGCTGTAACTCATTCTGAGACAAACATCTTTTCTGAATGCTGCTTTAAGGTTAGAATGAAACATTTCTCTAGGCTCTTCCTAAGAGGAGACTGAATTGTTGGAAACCTTCCTTCCTTCCTTCCTTCCTTCCTTCCTTCCTTCCTTCCTTCCTTCCATCCTTCCTTCCTTCCCAAATCAGATTCTGAGTGGAATACATTGTAAATCTTCCAAGCCACCCCATTTCATGAAACAGAGCGCCAAACCAGCCCAGAGAGGCCTCCGAGGGGACTCACCAGAGAGACTCTTAGAGAAGCAGTCAAGAGGAGCAGATGAAGCTGATGGAAGCTCTCGGCATGAGAAGCTCTTTTATACTCTTTTTTCTGTCCCCACCGCTCGCTTAGAGACGCCCCTTTTTGCCTGTGGCGTTGATTAATGTTTGTGCACAGCATCATCTCTTTACTTTAATAAGATGAAATGAACATGAATTGAAGACTTGGCGTTTTGTCAGCCTCGTGTGACATGCTTGTCATTTTGATCTTATCTCCGTTTCCTCTTTTCTTCTTTTGTTCTTTCCATGGAGATAAACGCACTTTATGTCTCACCTCACTGAGCAGAAAGCGGCATTCATATGCCTTGTTTATAATTTCAAATTTCAAAATTTTCATTTAATTATTCTGTTGCTACCAACGCTTCTGTCTCTCCTCATCCCTGTTGCATCAGGAGCAGCGATTAAGCATCAGCAGAATCACTGGTCTGATCTTCCATAACTTTTCACAGAATTATTCAATAAAGATTGGTTTGATTTTTAGTCAATCTGTTCATTCAGAGGATAGAGGACAGGCTTTGGAGAGAAAGGGAGGAAAAAGAGAGTATCAAAGAAAAAAGGGAGAGAGGGAAGGAGAGGGAGGAAGAGGGGGAGAGACGGGGGAGAGAGAGAGAGAGAGAGGAAACAACAGATTGCTATATGAAGTTTGTAGGCTTTCGTAGAAGGACTTCAAAGGGTGCTTGGATGATCAACTGCTGGAGATGCTGCAGTAGATCTGTATGAACAGGGGGTAGGAATAAAGAAGTCCCTTCCAAACTCTATGATTCTGGGAAAGAAAGATGGGATATGCCCTGACAAGTCATATTAACTAAGGTTTATTAAGAAACCATGATTAGCAGGGCTTGGAAATCTGTCAGCCAAAACAGTAAGTAAACTGAGGAATAACTGGTACTACGATTCCTGCTGTCACCACTACCATCACCACCATCACCTCCACACAGCTTGACTGCTACACTCAGCATGGGGCTGTCCTTGAAGATGGTTCCAAGAGTACAGAATCCCAGGCTGCCGGTAGGTTGAGCAGCATTCCTTGATCACCGCATGGGTCAAAGTCTTCTGGACCAAAATCCAAGTCCAGGTTTAGATCTTCATCAAGAACCATCTCCCCCCAAAATAATTCCATGGGAATGAGGGGATGGTCTTAGAAGTCCTCTGATCTTCACACCACTCAAAATGTGCTCTAGAACACCCACATTTACAGCTCTTTGAAAGCATACTAAACTTGGGTTGATTGAAATATTTGGGATAAACAGGTTGGAATGAAGACCATCTTGGAGAAAGTTGAACACTGAGATTCTGGAGCTGACATTCAATTGGTGATGGGACCTTCAGGATGCTTTATCCTCCAGACATTATTGCAGTGTAGATTCAACCCAGAGCAGGTGGTTTCTGGTACCAACTGAGTTTGGGTTAGTAATTTTCAAGAAGACCTTGTGAATGTTACTTTTGCCATTTTCCCATGTATTGGGTAGATTCAGGGATACCTACAGGATCACAAGCTCTCCGCCTCGAAGTCAAAGTTATCCGTGAGTCTCTGTGCTGATTCAAGGAAAAGTTGCCATTTTTTTTTGCGGAGTTGCTACTGAGGACAATCACCCAGCTTTGATCTTACCTCGATCTCCACCTGTGGGTGTTGCTCATTTCCAAGATCAGATAAGCACTTGGCTTCAGGTCAACAAACCTGAATGGGAGCACAGAAGAAATAGTTTTAGTTTATTTACGGTGACACAATTATTGCTCCTCACAGTGGCAATGTGACAGTTTGTGCTGAGTGAAGTCCTTTTTTTTTGTTCTTTTAAACACCGGAAAAGAAAATTGTAGGAAGCCAAATGAAGTTTTATGAGTCCCAACTTCCTGGGGACGCCATCCAAATCGTATAAAAGCTCCCTCTGCTCTCTCCAATGCCATCAGCTTCTGGTTGACTCTCCTGTCTTCACTACTTCTCTTCGAAGAAGGTAAGACTATCTACTCAGAGAGAATTCCTCCTGGTTGCGAACAGATGAAGTAGAACTCCAAGCCAAAATCTGGGATTCTTCAAGATGTTCACCAGATGACATGCTAGAAGGCTTCTGAATGTTTCTTCTTTCAGGACCTAGGTTTTCTCCTTGAAGGACCAGGAAGACATCATCTTGACTTTCTTCCTTCTTAACCATCTCTCTTTAGCTCACCATCCTAAGATAACAGACTTTATGGTTCGAGCATTGAGAACCAAGTCTTCTCTTCTTCTCCCCTCTAATAAGAACAAGTGTTGATTTTCCAGGTCTCCCTTCCAAATTCCATGCCCCTCCTGGTGAATTTCTTGGCTGTTTTAGGTTGAAGAAGCCTAAGACGTTAGTTCAACTCAGTTCTAGCTAATCTTGTTGAAGGATCTGCTGGTTGAACGAAGACACTGGAGATGGAGTGGGCAAAACGAATGCAATTCTCACAATGTCTCTCCTTTTTTTTATGCTAGACTCACTTCGCGACTCAACGCAATGGCCTACTGAGAACCCGCTTGCGCTGTGCCATCTTTCGCATCTGCCCCAGTTGTTGGCTTTGGATCAGCCAGTTCCAGGGGTCTTGGCTATGGTCTCAGCTCTGCAGGTTTGGGTTATGGACGCGGTTAGGGCTATGGCTAAGGACCCGGTACCTTGGCCGAAAGCTCAGGAAGCTTGGGCACTCTGGCCGGCGTCAACCAGATTCCACCATCCGAGGTGACCATCCAGCCTCCTTCATCTGTGATGACCATCCCTGGTCCCGTTCTCTCTGCCAGCTGTGAGCCTGTCGCCGTTGGAGGCAACACCCCATGTGCCATCTCTGGTTCTGGGCTGAGAGGAAGCTGGGGATATGGAGGTCTTGGCTTCAGTGGTTATGGTGGTCTTCTTGGCAGAAGGTATCCATGGAACCGCAGAGGAAGCATCTGCTTGAGCCGTCCTGGTAGCATGTGCCTGTAGATGGATGAAATTGGCATGGAAGACCCCTCCTGATATCATGATGGCGTTGGAGTCACTTCCCCTGTTGTTTTTCTCCACCTTTTTCTTTAAAATGCTCAGGTTCCCTCCCCCTTTGCATAGATATATGTTATATATAAGGGACGCGGTGGCTCAGTGGGTTAGGACGCTGAGCTTGTCGATCAGAAGGTCGGCAGTTCGGCGGGTTGAATCCCGAGTGCCGCGTAGCAGAGTGAGCGCCTGTTAGTCATCCCAGCTTCTGCCAACCTAGCAGTTCGAAAGCACGTAAAAATGCAAGTAGAAAAATAGGGACCGCTCCGGTGGGAAGGTAACAGCGTTCCGTGCGCCTTTGGCGTCTAGTCATGCCGGCCACGTGACCACGGAGACATCCTCGGACAAGCACTGGCTCTTCGGCTTTGAAACGGAGATGAGCACCAGCCCCTAGAGTCGGAAACGACTAGCACACCTTTACCTTTACCTTTGCCTTTATGTTATATATAATACACGCCTTCAGCAGCTCTTGCGTGACTCTTAATGTCACATCTCTGTGTTTTCCAATAAAATGAAAAGTACATCCTTTGAACCCACGTCTCTGTCTTCCTTTAATCTCCATCCTTTGTGGCATGGGTTGCGGTGAATTAAATTCCCATGAGGTCAGGTCGTTCAAAGAGGGGAAGAAATTGAATATGTCAAGAGAATGCTTTCTGGGCATAAAATGCTCTGGAGATTTCTAAAGTGTTCCAAATAGAACAAGAGCCTTGGTGGAGCAGTGGGCTAATGCCTCCTTAAGTAACACCAGCTGCCTGCAATTAGTGCAGGTTCGAGTCCCACCAGGCTCAAGGTTGACTCAGCCTTCCATCCTTCCGAGGTAGGTAAAATGAGGACCCAGATTGTTGTGGGCAATAAGCTGACTTTGTAATAATGCCGCTTGGGGGTGTGTGAAAGCCCTAATAAGCAGGCAGATACATAGAATGAAGGCTACTGCTAAGCTTGTAAGCCACCCTGAGTCTTCGGAGAAGGGCGGGATATAAATGGGATTAAAATAAAAAAATAAAAATAAAAAATAGAAGTATTCATTTTTTAAAAAGAATTCATTCGTTCATTCGTTCGTTCCCTCATTCAAAGGAACCACAGCATCTGGCCTACACAGAAGGCCAGACGGTCTCCTGCTTGAGACTAGAAGACCTCCAAGGGTCCTTCCAACTCTGTTATTCTATTAACCTTCCTGGCCACTCCAGAATATTCCATGAACTTCAGAACTCCTATTCTTCTTCCAGACACTGTTCATCCAGCTGTTCCAACAAAGCTTAGCTTCTTACACAAATGTAGCAGCTGTGTCGTTCCTTGACTAAGCTATGATATTGTGCAAATGTGGTATCTCCACCAACGTGGTTTTTCCACCAATAGCTTGGAGGAAGGAGACTTTTCTCTATTTTGTGTATATCCTGTGTGTGTCGAGATAAAATGCCCACAAGGAGGCACTGTGGGACGGGTTTCATCCTTTTGGGGAGACCAGCCACATGTTTTCCTATGGAGGTTCAAACCTCTTTTGAGAATTCAATTCATTCATGTCTGTGGAGTTTCTCAGCCATCCAGGCCATGGTTGTCACAAAAGTGATTTTTCGGGGGGGGGGGGGGAACTGGACTTTCTTGTTTTTCTCTGAAGAGGTTTCACTTCTCATCCGAGAAGCTTATAATAATAATAATAATAAGTTGGAAGGGACCTTGGATGTCATCTAGTCCAACCCCCTGCTCAGGCAAGAAACCCTATACCATTTCAGGCAAATGGCTGTCCAGTCTCTTCTTAAAAACCTCCAGTGTTGGAGCATTCACCGCTTCTGGAGGCAGGTTGTTCCACTTGTTAATTGTCCTCACTGTCAGGAAGTTTCTCCTTAGTTCTAGGTTGCTTCTCTCCTTGACTAGTTTCCATCCGTTGCTTCTTGTCCTGCTTTCAGGTGCTTTGGAGAATAGCTTGACTGCCTCTTCTTTGGGGCAGCCCCTGAGATATTGGAACACTGCTATCATGTCCCCCCTCACCCTTCTCTTCGTTAGACTACACATACCCAATTCCAGCAACCGTTCCCGATATGTTTTAGCCTCCAGTCCCCCAATCACCTTTGTTGCTCTTCTCTGCACTCTTTCTAGAGTCTCGACATCTTTTTTACATCGTGGTGACCAAACCTGGATGCAGTATTCCAGGTGTGGCCTTACCAAGGCATTGTAAAGTGGTATTAGTACTTCACGCCATCTTGATTCTTCTTCTACTCTGCCTGGAAGGTGGGGAATGGAAGGGTCCAGTCAGAGCTGAAGAAGCTTCTTGGATGAGACGTGCAACCTCTTCAGAGAAAAAGAAGGAAGTCCAGTTGCCTCCTGAAAAAAAGCACCTTTGGGTCAACACATTCAGGCTTTGGATGACTACATATAGTCAATCAAGCTTTAGGGGCCATGTAGATCTCCCATAGTATACCTGAAAGTGTTTCTCTTTTTTTTCCTTTTGTGGAGCTGAACAAAGATATGGTGAGTCCCATAAATCTCCTGATTTAGACAACATCTCCAGTTCTTCTATCCTCCTGCAAATGTGGAACCCAGAACTGTTGTGTGGGTGTGTGTGTGTGTGTGTCTCAAAATAGAGGAGAAGGAGAACCAGAATGGTGATAATCTTTCTGGCAGTTTTGATCAAGACCCAGCCCAGTTTGCATGGATCAATGCACAGGGCAAACTCAGCCAAGGATCTACGTCACTCCACATGGCGTATTCGTCAGTAGGGAAACATTGTTCACCTTCTCTTTGAACCCTGACCCACCCAGGCTACATGGAAAAGACCTCCACGACCACAAAGACAAGAGTTTGCCCATCTTCAAATGACAACCAAGGAGAACCACAGGTTTGCAATGCAGAATGATTTTTTTTTTATTAAAGTGCAGAGAAAGAACATTGAAAGAAGCCATCGGGGGTTCCAAACAGTGCAAAGAAATTAACATCTCTGCTTTGACAAACAATTTTAGAGGGGACTAGATGTTTGCAGAGCTCCGTTCATTCAACACTTCATATAAAGCCCTTGATTTATCAATTGGGCAGAGGGCTAATTTCCCAGGAAGGCACAGTGCTAATGCATGTTGGGATACCGGAGAAGAATACAAGCGGTGGAGTAACTTGAGCGTAGATGGAAGAGAGCTGTCGAAGCTAAATGCAGGCCAAACATGCCTTAGCCAATCTTCTCAAATCCGTTTTTGGTCATGGAGAGTCCAGGTTAACTTAACAGGGGAGGTTGCAGGGGAGAGCACAGATGCTTCCACGGCGACCAAAACGTCCCAAGCGGCCTCCATAGTAGCTGCCACCGATGCGTCCAAGACCTCCAGGGGCACATGGGGTGTTGCCTCCAACGGCGACGGGCTCACAGCTGGCGGAGAGGATGGGACCAGGGATGGTCACCACGACTGAAGGGGGCTGGATGGTCACCTCAGATGGTGGGATCTGGTTGATGCAGTTGGGGATGATTCCAGCCAGGGTGCCCAGGCTTCCTGAAGATTCAGCCAGGGCACCAGCTCCGTAGCCAAGTCCAAGACCTCTGTAGCCATATCCCCATGGTCCACAGCCAGTTGACCCAAGTCCAACGACAGGGGCGGAAGCACAGGATGGGACAGCACAAGATGGTGCACAGAAAGGCATGTCTGGTGATAAGACTGAAAGAAGAAGGAGACAGTGTTGACACACACCAACCAAGGGTAGCCCCAAAAGAATTATGGAAGAAGATAGATACGGTATCCCATCCAGGAGAGGTGGTTGGCTTCCCAAATTAAGAAAATTGGGGATCTTCTGAATTATTCATTTGGTTTAATTTAAATGATTTACCAACATTTGAAGCTCTTTTGGTAGTAGAACAGAGCATCAATTTTCTAGACCCAATGATCTAAGAGATCAACAGTAATGCACAATATTCTTAGCAAAAACACAAAAGTCTTGCCATTGCTCTTCTCCTGCGTGTAGTTCCCACTTTCCAGTCTAGCCTATACATTTCATGATGGTGTTCCACCATGCATTCCCTGACTTAATCCTGTTTTGCCTTTCAAGCAAATTCAGACAGATGCTACTACACAAGTCTTGGGTATTCCAAAACTGCCGCTAAATCTCTAAAAGGTACGAGAGACCGGCTTACCTGTTCCTCTGAGGAGTAGAAGGCAAGAGAGGAGGAGATGTGAAGCTGTTGGAGATCCTGTGAAGGACAGGGCTTTTTATACTGTCTTCCTAGCATCCCAGTGAGCGGACAAGTACACTTTTGCCTCACTAAGTGGTAATTAATCACCATTAAAATCTGCTGTTCCTGTCCTTTGAAAAAATTACTTTGAAACCCTGAAGGCATTCTGTGGAAAAGATTCCGCTGCTGTCAGCACAGGAGGACACAAATGGCCTGAAACATGATAGAATACTTCCTTCCCTTCTTTATTTTCACAGACGTTTGCAACGTTCAAGATGGGAAGCGGAATGCAGGGAGAATGTGGAGTTTCGCAAGTGGGTGAAAACTCTGTAGGACCTTTCAGTTGAATCTGAAAGCTTACAAACAATGGGATTGAGTCCTTGTAGTTATTGTTCCTCGTGTATCACATCTAGCCTCCTTGGTTTGGACCATGGTTTATTGAACAAGCCACAGCAGATTCTCAGCTGTCTACCTGGTTTTGAGCCAGCCAATATGCCACAGTTGAAAGAATGTTGTAGAATTGTCAGGTGGATGAAGCTTTGGAGAACCACCACCAGAAAATGACCATGTAGTACCAGAATGGTTTGTGTTCACACGTATTATGGAGTACTGATCTTTTGTTTTCTGGAGAAGCACTTTGCCCACCATAGAGGGATAGGCCATATCCATGAATGTCCACGTTTCCTTGTGCAGGACTTGATCTTCTAGCTCAATTTTGAAGAGTCCCATTTGAAGGAGTTTATTTTGGATGATATGGAACTCACAACATCTCTGAAGCCACATTCACACAACAGGTTCCGTATAAAAGGGGATGCCTGGGTTCGGCCAGATACTCCCATTAACCAATCAATTAACAGAGCGTGTCAACCCCGACAATTGGGACCTAGTCCATAGATCAGGGCCAAAGAAGCCATAGCTTGATGGAATGAGTTTTAACCAGAATGATATGGGATGCTGTGATTCACAAATGATTGTGAATCCTGGACTGATACTACAAGGAAGGAACTACTTGAAACCTACCAGCTCCATTCACAGAATTGGTTTTCACAGTGCTCACAATACATACGCTCTAAATGAACTTCATCAGCTGGCTTTGTTCGACACGCCAACACAAAAGTCTTCCCCACAGTTAACAATAACCTAGTCATAGAATGGTGGACTAGTCAAAGATCATGAGGAACATCTTGTTTAACTTTCTGCACTATGAAGAACCAGGCCTGAGAGGTGGATGTCCAGCCTCTTCTCAAAAGTCTCCAGAGATAGATAACCCACAAAGGAAATGTTTAATTGGTGAACCAGAACTGACCATGAAAAGTCTAGATGGCCAGACTTATACCTGTTACTTCTGATCCTCCTTTTTCTTCCATGGAAAAGAGTATCTTCCTAACTATCTACCCCAGCATATTCTTTCATGCACCTGAGGTCTGATTTTTGCAGTACCTATGAGAGGTGCATCTACTGGTTATTGGTGTGGTTCAAGTGGCATCAAGAAATACAGACTCGAAAGGTCTAAAGGATTGTCATATACTGTAAGTCCATGTTTGAAGCTCTTGAGAAGAAGGCTCTCCTCACTGATGTCCTCCTTGGTGGTAGGACCTTATCCAAAGCCATGCTTTAGCTTTTAGGTGGGACTTGAAGAAGATCTTAAGAAGATTCAGATCAGGCTTTTGGGGGGTTTCTTTCAGGAAACACTAGCCAGCCTTAATTTTTCTCTTGGACAAATGAATCCTACAGATGATTCATCTAATGGCATGACTTCCCACAGTTAGAATTCACAGTCAGCATTCCTTGAGAAAATTGACAAATACTTTCTGGTGGGAAGCATCTGCCTCCTTTGAAGTCCTGCACTTCCTCTGGGTGTTCCTACTGGTTTTTTTTTGTTGTTGTTTATTTCCTGGTAGAACAGCCTTAAACAGTTTTCCAGAAGTGTAGATGCAACCAAAATTAATCTTAAGTGTTTTGACCCCTATAGCAACCTGTCCTCTCTTTCGGGTAGCATCTTGGCATTAATTAAAGGCACCAGACTTGTTGTATAATTATCTACTCGTAAAGGAAATGGGCTTGAGCATATTTTTAAAAGCTTGGCAATGGAGTACGTCAATTACTGCAGCACCTTGATCTGTACTCTGATTGGGAAGATAAGAAGAAGAAAAAAATCAGGAATATAAACTTCTGTGAAGTTTTCCTACGATGCTTAGACAAGCCACATTCCAATGTAAACTGGAGATTTTTTTTTCCTCCTCCAGGTAGAGTGAATTTAGTCATGCAACAACATATTTGTGAATAATGGGGATGAGGCGAGGGGAATTGGTTACTGAATAGGAGAAGACAGAAATGAAGAACAAGCCCATTCAGGTCCAGAAAGGGTGAAACTGACTCGCCACGCAATCTCCCCCAGTCAGAAAACAAAGAAGGGACCCACTCAGGTCCAGAAAGGGTGAAATTGACTCGCCACACAATCTCTCTCACTCAGCAAACAAAGAAGGGACCCACTCAGGTCCAGAAAGGGTGAAATTGACTCGCCACACAATCTCTCCCAGTCAGAAAACAAAGGCCCCACTCAGGTCCAGAAAGGGTGAAATTGACTCGCCACGCAATCTCTCCCAGTCAGAAAACAAAGAAGGGAACCACTCAGGTCCAGAAAGGGTGAAATTGACTTGCCACGCAATCTCTCCCAGTCAGAAAACAAAGAAAGGTCCCACTCAGGTCCAGAAAGGGTGAAATTGACTCGCCACACAATCTGTCCCAGTCAGAAAACAAAGAAAGGTCCCACTCAGGTCCAGAAAGGGTGAAATTGACTCGCCACGCAATCTCTCCCAGTCAGAAAACAAAGAAGGGAACCACTCAGGTCCAGAAAGGGTGAAATTGACTCGCCACGCAATCTCTCCCACTCAGCATCTCATCTTCAAAGGCTTCCTTGCTCTTTGCTGTGATTTGTACCTCCCACTCACTTAATCCTTTCAAACACTATCTCTGACATTATCTCCTGTTGTTCTCCACAAATGTACGCTATCCCCACCCTTCACCAGTAGTTATGGAGGGTGGAACCTCTTGTTCCTAGTGTGTAAACACACTACATTTTCCCATGGATACACAATTTTGTTTGGGCTGAGTCGGTGAATTGCAAGGCAGAACCTGGCTTCAAAAGAGGAAGCCGGATAAGTAGCCATTGTAGAGCAATTTAATCTACATGAAAGGTTATGAATGAAATTATTCATATTATTATTATTCATAATAAGATTTTGCCTCTCGCCATTAAACCCCCTGTTGACCTGAGCTTGAAGTTTTCAATCATCCCTGAGTTCACTAAATGACACACACTTTAAAAAAAAACACTATTAATTTTTTTCCTCTAACATAATTCCAAAATGTATCTAACATGAAACAGATCAAAAATATGGGACATTTTGGGATCAAGAGAATAGATTTTCTTCTTCTTCTTCTTCTTCTTCTTCTTCTTCTTCTTCTTCTTCTTCTTCTTCTTCTTCTTCTTCTTCTTCTTCTTCTTCTTCTTCTTCTTCTTCTTCTTCTTCTTCTTCTTCTTCTTCTTCTTCTTCTTCTTCTCCTTCTCCTTCTCCTTCTCCTCCTCCCAACAGAGATACGAAGATACCCCCCCAAAAAACAACACCCTAAATAATTTTTTAATTCTCCTAAATGTCCTCCATTTTTGGAAGAGATTTGGGAAGTGCCTCCAGCTTTGACGCACAAAGGGAACCAGCTCCCAAAGCAGGATTTTTCTCCACAGTTTGACCACAGGAGCCCAATTTTCTTCCTTTGCTAATACTCTTTGGAATTTCTTCTGTTGTACCAAGCAGTCACTGAGTTGGAAGGAAGATCCTGTCCATAAGATCCTATCTCAACTTTTCTAGGAAAGATAAACATCTGGAAACCGGAATGTCCTTTTGTCACGGTTTATTTTTTTGGTCCTTTTTCCTGCTGAGGTCTTGCTCCAAGGAAATTCAACCAGCCCGATTGGAGATGTAAGCTAGAACTGGTGAGCTGGGTAATTGCTGATCTCAATCCCGTCGCACCGCTTTGATCTCTTTTATTGTTTAAATGAGCTGGAAAGAAGACAGCTATCTGGAATGACAAGCATCTCGCCCTGTTTGGGCTAAACAGATTGTGAAAATGCACAGGTCAGCTTTTTGTCTTGGTACGTCTATCATCCACGGACAAAATAATGGCGGGGCGCGAATTAAAAACCAAACAGAACTCTAATATCCTTTTCAACCTGGTATTTACCCCACAAAGAATGTCTTTAGGGCTGATCCAGAGAGATCATCTTTATTTTGCTTTTCTTTCGGCAATTTTCTTTTCTCTCTTACTGAAACTAAAGATGAATCCATGAATCCTTTTCAGGTTGCCCAGAGAAATTCAAGAAATCCATTACTGTTCTTGTGACTTTGCTGGGAATCAACGCATATTTCAAGGAAATTCAAAGAATCAAATCTGGATTAAAGGATATTCAGTAAAAAAAAAAGACACCACACCAATAGATTAAAAACTACTTTTTTTAGCAACTCATTGTCCTCAGCTTATCTAGTGTAATTTGGCTTTTAACGAGCCTGTTCTGGTTTCTTTGGCGTGGAAGTGTTGTTGTTGTGAATTGTCGCAACACCACCCGAAGGGAGAGGAGGTGGGGGTGTTTTGGCTTTACTTTTTTTTTCTGTTTTAATTCGTAGTTTTGGGTTTTTTTTTTCAGCCTGAAATCAATGCCAGCAAAAGCTCCTGGGGAGCAATGAAACGCCAAGCCCCCAAAGCATCTCCTGTCAATCTTACATGCAGCAGAAATCTATGGAGATGTTTTAAAATGCTTTATTACTATCTGTTGACAACAAGGGAAGAAGCCTGAACAAATGATAGGGCACCCCTTTTTTAAAAAAAAAAACAAAGTGAAATTTTAGGAGGGAAATGAGAATAATGTTATGTGTGGATTTCCCTGGAGAACCATGATTTGTTTACAGCAGCTATTCCTGCTGGAACAAAGAAGCATTGGGTTCTCGGGATTCAAGGTCAGATTGGAAGATCCCAAGACCATCCCCTTGAGGGGAAAATCCGGAAGTTTGCTCTCTCCCATGTTAATTTTTATAATGTTGATATTTTGTTGACCTTTCTCCTTCTTCTCCTTCTCCTCATTTTTCTCCTTCTTCTCTTTCTCCCTCTCCTCCTCAACTTCTTTCTCCTTCTTATTCTCCTCCTTCTCCTTCTCTTTCTTTTCCTCCTTCTCCCCCTTCCCCTTCTCTTTCTCTTCTCCTTCCCATACCAAACCCACCCCAGATCCTGATTTAATATTCCAGGCCTCCACCTGTATTTCCTACTTCATTGGCTTGAGAGGGTCAGCGCAAGAAAAAGAATTCAGAAGCAAGTCCAATTTTCCCCCCCTATTCTTCTCCTTGGGGAACAGAGAGAGTGAAGCCCCATGGGTTTCTGATGTGGTGAGACACACCCCACTAAGCTGAGATTTGCACAACATATCTGTGAACCCCAAACAACTGAAAAATGGAAGAACGCCCACACGGCATTCTAAGCAACTAAAATTGCAATTATTATCTTGACATGTTATGAGTCAGAGTGCGTTGGTGGTTCATTAAGGCCTGTGGGATGTCTTCTTCAGATGCCACCAGATCTAGCCGAATGGTATAAAAAGCCTTCTCTACTCGGGGAGAACTTCACAGCATCTCTGACCAGCTTGCTCCCTTTCTACTACTTCTCCTCTGAGCAGGTAAGTCAATTTCTTTACTGGAACAGGTCATCTTAGAGAGTCAGAACTGGGGAAATGTTTATAGGATGGGGATGGAGGTTGATTAGCCCTCCAGACTCTTGCTAGGAGGAACAGCCACTATGAAGAAAGAGCTGGAGGAGAATAACCTTTGCAAGCTCAGCTGAAGGGAGAGGGATTTGAGTTCAGCTTTAGTTAAGATCTTAGAAACCTCCTGTGGATAGCCCTACACTAACAAAAACTCTAGAGAACAGACAAGGTTCTCCATGATAAACAAGGATAGGAAGGACACTTCATATCTGGACAGTCTCTGTGTCAGAAGCTCTCAGAGCTTCTCCAAATCATTTTTAAATGGTCTTCGGAAAAATGTGGACCATTTGTACTAGATCCTGTGACAGTTCTTCCTGGGAATGGATCTTCACAGAACAAGAGCAATTCCAGATGGACACTTTCTTCCATTTTAGTTTAGGTTGGGTGTTTTTTTTTAAATCACCTGTGCCTTATTCAAAGTCTGGACTTGCTTGGTGCAGTCTGTTGAAGATCTAGTGTTTGCAGTCATAGAAGATGCTAAGCTTGTGTAGCTTGAACCCGTGGTTAATGTGGGGGTGGGGGGGATGACTTTATGACTCATTATTCTGTGCACCTAAAGGATGGGTTATCATCTAATTAATCACGTTGTGCTAAACTAGACAGAAGGTTGACCTGAAACAAAATGAGAATGTTGTTTGTGCACACTGTCCCATCATCTGGAATCTTTTTTAAGTCTTTGTGATTTTTTGGGGGGCATTCTCTCTCTCCTCCCATGGACAACTTGATAGTGTAATGTTTCATTTCAGACATACCTTAACTCTCCTACACAAATGGCTTACTGTGGACCATCTTGCGCTGTCCCATCTTGTGCTTCCGCCCCTGTCGTCGGACTTGGGTCAACTGGCTGTGGACCATGGGGATATGGCTACAGAGGTCTCGGCTCTGGCCTTGGCTACGGTTATGGCTCTGCTGGGTTTGCTGAATCCGCTAGGAACTTGGGCACCCTGGCTGGAGTCATCCCCAACTGCATCAACCAGATCCCACCATCTGAGGTGACCATCCAGCCCCCTGCAGTTGTGGTCACCATCCCTGGTCCCATCCTCTCCGCCAGCTGTGAGCCCGTCGCTGTTGGAGGCAATACCCCATGCGCCCCTGGAGGTTTTGGAAGTTATGGTGGCTACTATGGAGGCCGTCTGGGACGTTTCGGCCGCCGTGGAAGCATCTGCTCTCTCGGTCGCAAAGGTAGCATCTGCACCCTCCCTTGTTAAGTGAGCCTGGACTCTCCCTGACCAACACGGATTTCAGAAGATTGGCTAAGTCGTATCTGAGCCCTGCTGTGTCTGCATACAGTTTTCACAGCAACCTCTACTCTAGAGTTATCCCATTGCTTTTATTCTTTTCTGGCTTTCCAACATGCCTTTCTGGCAGATACGTAATCAGTGAAGAGCTTCAAGTGAAGTTTTGAATGAAAGAAGCTTGGCCAACATCTAGCGACTTGTCTCCTCTCTGCCCCCCTGAGATTATTTGTCAAAGGGGAGACGTTCATGTCTTTGCATTCTTTGAATCCCTGATGGCTTCTTGCAATGTTCTTTCTTTGCACTTTAATAAAAATCATTCCGCACTGCAAACCTGTCGCTCTCTTTGGTTGTAATTTGAAGATGGGCAAAGTCTTCCCTTGGTGACCATGGATATTTTCTCCATGTAGCCTGGGTGGGAAGGGGTGGGAAGAGAAGGGTGGCTAAGGTTCCCTGCTGATGAATAAGCCATGATGGGTGAAGCAGATCATGGGTTGGGTTTGCCCTTTGCATTCATCCACGCAAACTGGGTCAGGCCTCAGTCAAAGCTGGTAGAAGGCCGAACACAGTCCTGTCTTTCCTGCCCCTCTTTTCTGCCTTGATGACACCCCATCTGGTGAATGTTGTACAATTCTGGGCACCACATTTTGAGAAGGATATTCAGTTTGGAGAAGGTTCAGGGTAAAGTGACAAAGAAGACATGGGGGCTTCTTTGGTATAGGGTCTCCTGCTTGAGCAGGGGGTTGATGTAGAAGACCTCCAAGGTCCCTTCCAGATCTATTCTGATTGATTGATTGATTGGCTAGAGGACATGTCCTATGAGGACAGGTCAAAGGAACATGAGATGTTCAGTCTGAAGTCAGCAAACATATGGGACTCACCATAGGTCCACCATAGGACCAGGTTCAGATCCATGAAGAGGAGGTACAATCAAGATATTCATGGGCTATCTCCTATGGACCCCAAACCAAAGGAACAAGTAGAAGTTGCCAGATCTAGATGACCACTCAAGTTTAATTGATCAAATATAGTTATCCAAAGCATGAAGGTCATTAGTTTGATTCCCTGAACAGTCCTTGAACTCCCATAGAAGAACATCTGTCTTCTCACCTCTGAAGATGCCCCATAAAGATGTGGTCACTGATCTGAAAACACACAGGATATACACTATGTAAAAACAGAAATTTCTTCTTCATGAAAGATAGTGGGGGAGGCCATCTCTTGGTGGGATAACATAATAAT